>NC_055671.1:23847724-24161145 GCF_017976325.1 Chelmon rostratus | reverse complement strand
GACTCCTCCTCCTGAACAGGTGCCGATGGTCGGGTCTGCACTTCGCAGGTTAGCTCACTGCCGTCTGTGTGTATAAAGGTGCCTCTGTAAATGCAGTACATTTACCATTTACCAATGCAGGAAGTAGTGTTGATGTAGCGGCAGTGGGGGGTGAGAGTCGTGGTGTTTATGACCACGTTGCACATCTGACTTTCATGCAGTTTGCAGCCCGTCACTCTCCAGCAGGTTCCCTAAAAGAGCACCATGTTTTCCTTTCACTGCTTCTCTCTGATGTCAGATGGTAGTGACAATGATGATGACGTACCTCATCAGTTTTGAACAGAGCTGCTCTCCGTGGCAGGTCGTTGCTTTGCACCTCAGTGATTTCATGTTGTCGGTTGTCAGACACATCAGCTGCTTCCACACTGAACAGTAAATATTTTCAGCTCCCTTTGCTGAGTCTTCATATCCTGAAACCTCTCACCAAACGCCTGAAGGAGTTTTCCCGCAGCAGCATGTTCAGATGTCGGCGCAGCTTTAGTTCTTGCAGAGCAGGAACATGAACAGTGTTTCCTAAATTAGCTTTAATTCCACCTCAAACGAGCTGAGAAGCTGCTGGAGCTCTGAGAGGTTAACGTCCACCATGAAGGTCAGATCACACGGACACTCGATATCGCTCCTCGGCAGGTTTTCCTTCATCTTTTTGAATTATTCCAGACAAACCGACACTCTTCAGCTCCACTGCAGCACAAATTCTCCCTTTCAGAGCTTTTTAAAACATTGACATCGGATGTTAAATAATGTTGTCACCCAACACGCAGGGTTCTGCAGAAATATCAGTGTTCTTTCTGCTGATAGTGAAGATAAGACTCACTCACTCATATGATTTGACACGTTTGGTGAAACATGGTAGGCTGTTTTCCACATATGACCTCTGCAGTGACTAGATATCACATCACATCCACAGCTAACACTCGAGCGGGGCTCTGGTAATCATATGCTTTTTGAAAAGCTAATAGGATGTCCCTAAATTAGTGTCGAGGTCGCTGACCGGAGGTTGCTGACTCATGAATGAGGAAAACATGCAGGAAATCCCTTTTTTTAGCACCTTGAATGTTTTTAATTTCCTTCCATCTGTTTTTTTCTCTCCTCAGAGGGAAGGTTCCTGAGATGATTATTCATACTTTTACAGCTGCTCTGTTTTCACACATTAGTTCTGCTGTGTTGTCTGAGAGTGCGCCGACACTCCTCGTGGATCTCTGCAGCGCCTCGCCACAGAAGTGAGAATTACCCGCACGGCGCTGCTCGGGAAGATAATGCAACACAAATACAATCAGCGGCTGCCAATGAGCAGAAATTAGCATTTGCACATGCTAATTACTAATTATGATAAAGACACAAAAATTAACCAAGAGTGACGAGGAAGCGGGACGTAACAGTGATGACATTCTGATGGTGATAACAAGAGATCCATTGATCCCTGATGGTAACACTGATGAAGAGAGCGATGCTACTGGAAATGACTGGATTATTATAATGCCAATATGTAGCTCCATCCAGCATATTAGCTCATCCTCCACTCTGATGAGCATGTATGAGTGCAGTGGTGGGATTATGCAAATGGCAAATTGAAGAAGCTGGCGGTTTCCCTGGCAGTCGACTTCAAAGCTTCTAGGACTGGAGATGGAATTAGTGCTCTGCCTAATCCCACTGGAGGAGGGCGGGAGGGGGGGGGCTGCACTTTATTAATGCACCAACAAGTTTAATCAGAGACGGGGAGGGAGAGGAAGGAGCGGCGGGGGGGGGGAAACGGATAAAATGGTGACAGAATGAGAAAAGAGGAAGTAAAGGAGGTGAGGAAGAGTGGGAGGGTGAAGAGAATAAGCGATGCAGTATGGAGGAGAGAATACGAGTGGTTGTGAAACGGGGAGGGGGAGAAGAAGAAGCGCAACACAACGAGGATCAAAGAGAATTTTTATGGCAGACCTGGAACACCGAGATTTCCCACAGCTGCCCAAACACAGATCGTTCTCCTGCCAAACCGCCACACCTGATATTCACTACAACAGCGAGAGATCAGGACGACAGCAGAACCTTCAGGGCAGATCAATACAAACGCTGCAGACGCTTGTACTGTATGTACACCCTAATGTTAGGAAGCCGCAACCCCCAAACACACACACACACACACACACACACACAGAGTAAAACAGTGCAAAATCCTCAACCAGCTCCACAGTGAATCATACAGCATGAAGTTCATTATTGGCCGGATCATTAGAGATTATTGTCCAGCATCTCCATGAATCTAAGAGACTGTAGGACTTTATTAGTCACGGTTTAATTGTAATGTCTGGTTGTGACCTTTACAGACCGCATGATGAACTGTAAATTACTGCTGCTGATGACTTCCTGTGACTGATGACCCTCCTGCGACTCTCCATTTCTTTTTGCTGCACATGCCGGGTTTGTTTTTTTTGCACGCTTCCTGAGACAGCGCCTGAAGGTGCTTTCAAATGCCACCTCCATTGATTTCGATGTAAACACAACGGCAGCTTCGCCGCACAGGCAGGTGGCAGCGGCGGTCGTGGCGACCACAGAAACTACAGCAGGGCTAACGACACAGCAGCTCATTTTTCTGATAATTGATTAAACATATAGTTGTTCACCAGAAGAGAACAAAGAATTAAGAGAAACTGCATTTATTTTATTAACACCTTCAAAGTTCGATTATCTGGTCTCAGCTGAACTCGCTCTATTAATCATGCCGCCGATCCTTTCCTCCATTTTAAGCTGCAGCCGCTCGCTGTCTGAAAACACCTCATCGATCACAAAGTCAGCTGATCAATCTGTCTGAGAATCTGGTCCACAGCAAAGATATCCTGGCACCTTTCTGTCAGACGACCATAAACTCTCACTAATGAGTAGAAATGTTTTCATCACACACGTAACAATTGTTTTCATCCTCAAGTAATCTGATGGTTCCTGTATTGATTAATCAATTAATCATTTAATCTATAAAAGGTCAGAATGCAGTGTGAAATGTCCTTTCAGTTTCCCCACAGCCGGAGATAAGGCATTCAAATAGATTTTTATATCCTACAAACAGTCAATAACCCAAAGATATTCAGCTTAATATTATAAATGACAAAGAAAAGCAGCAAATGTTCACATTGGAGAAGCCAGAATCAGGTAAAATTTGCTTGAAAAATTACTAAAACAATGAATCACTCAAAATAGTTGCCAGTTTATTTTGTTGTCAATCGTCTGATCGTTGCAGCTCTATTTTGGACACTCCATTGACTTTCCATGTCACATTCGCAGTCTCGTGGCTGAATCGAAACAAGCAGCAATGTGCAGGATCACATTCAGAAAAGGTAAAAGGAGTCAATGGAAGTGAGCAAAAGTCTGTGAACCTGAAGGCAACATATCACCAACAGAAGCAGAACAGGAACAAGTTTTGGAGCAAAACAGACAATCTGACAGAGAACTGAGGGGCAGGCATATATACACTGCAGCTAATCAGGTAATGAGCGGCAGGTGTGCAGGCAGGTGGAGGACTGGCAGGTCTCAAATGACAGGAGGGGAATTAAACAGAAGATGCAGGTGACTGTGATGACGATGCTGCTGAGACACACTGTAATCCGACAGGGAGTCCGACATCGGATCTACCGAGCATCTTCATCCTTTCAGCGCCTTCCTGGGAGAAAGTCCCAAAGCCAAACAGAGATGCATCATAGCATTACACAAAGAATGAGACACAAGTTACATAAAGAGGTTAATCCTTTTAAAACTATTTTCTATCAGAAAAATAACACAAGAAATAGCCGTGCATAAACCCACCTCGTACCTGCGAACCCTGAGTAAAAGCACTAACTGCTTCAAGCTAGCAAACAGTCTCAACAGCACGTTAGCATGACGAGCTACACGTCAGCCCTGTGATGCACACGTCAACGCACCTCTCCCCCAGGTAGCAGATTTATGCATGGAAAGAGACGACCTGTGTGACATGTGTTTTTGAGTAGCTTTGCTTCACATTTACAACCAAAAATGAAAATGCAGAGTGCAGATAACATGCATGAAAGTTCATGTCGAACATTAACACGAAACCTAAAATACCATAATTCCAATCTTGCCGTCGTCTGACTCCACCAAACGCCCGGCTGATCCAACAACAGGCAAACCGAAGCCTGGTGGCTGAAACCTGACGAGCTGTAACTCAAAGCAGCCACGACCATAATTATATGTAAATTTAAGCCGTAATATAATTCAAACAAATAGGCTGTAGAAAAAAATCACAAATGGAAATATTCTGATAAACTGGACTGTAGCCCTGCAACTAATGATTATTTTCAATATTGATTCATTTATTCACCATTTATTTATTATATGAAATGTCAGATAATAGAAAAAACATTAGCATTAACATGTTTTGTCTCGCCAACAGTTGAATGTATAAAGAGAGAAGAGAGAGAAAAGCAGGAATTTATCACATCTGAGCAGGTTGAACCAGCAAATCCTGCATTTTTCCTTGATAAATTACACAAACGATTACTCAGTTACCAACTAATTGATTAGTCGATTAATTGTTTCAGAAGTGGTTGATTTGAATTTGATTTCCGTGTCGTCGATGTCAGACTCAGGCCATTTGCTTATTGAAAAAGGAGGATTAAATTGTGTGTTAATGACGATAATTAGATCAATTCAGTTTATTGTCCCGTCATAAGCTAATGAACGAGAGAACGTGGACGTGACTCCAAGAATGAACGGCTCACATGTACAGTAGCATGTAGAAAACGGCGGCACAGCCCCCCTCTCACAGATCAACCCATGTGGACTCATATATTAAAGTATAAATCAGCCTGCTCTGCTGGTGGCTCTTGGATACACACAGCCTGATTGCCTCACACTGCTGTATAACATTATATCTGCATGAGAGCCCTGGAGTGCTGGAACGGCTGCAGCCGCCTGTGCCTAATCAATAAGGCAGCGTTGATGAATTTAACATAATTAGAGCTGCAAATATGAAATCTGTGGCAGCATTTTCCTGCCTCTTGGCATGACATTGATCGCCTTGGAAAACAGGAATATCGATTTTCTTGGAAAAGAAGACACTTCATGGAAAACAGGACTCCTCTCTGCATTCTGAGCAGACTGATAAATTCAGTCAGGTCACCATTTTCGCAAACGTGTGAGCAGGTTTGTTAAATATCGATAGAAGCGAGCAGCGTGAAGGCAAACAGTGTGTAAAACTCCGAGACTGCAGACTCTGATTTCTGACAGCACGCTTCATATGGCGAGGATGTGCTGCAGGTACAGCCAGCTGCTGCAGTCAGCTGAAAGTAAAGGAATGAGATTATGTTGCCCACCGGCGCCCTCACATGGACGTTTCACGCTGCCGTTTAACTGCCTGCAACAATGACGACCCCTGGTGAATTTCCTCGCTCTGTCAGAGGAGAGAAATGCAGCTTTTGTCTCGAGCTTTCGTCGGCCGTGATGAATGAAAAGACTTAAACTCCAAAGAGAGGCCTCTAAGTGAAGCCATCAGTCTCTCTCCACCACACACACACATTTTATACTTCTGTTCATTTGTATTATTTACATTTTTGGTCCCTTTAGGCCGGATGTGAGTCAACAGTAAGCTGTGGCTTATATACATTTAGCAGACAAAGAGCGACACTCGTTTGGACGTACATTTATCATGTTGTTTCTGCCGACATGATAAATGTACGTCCAATATTCTCTGAACTATTTGCTCTGTTTTGGTCTCTGCTAGCTCCTGTGGAACATAGCTTTAGCTCTTCAGCTGCTACATGTTTGTCTGCTGTTTGGTGCTGGGCAGGTGGTGAACAGTGGGTGTATCAGAGCCTCCAAAGCAGTGAGCTCACAGAGCTCTACAGCAGCTTTCAGCTCATTGTTTCGGTTTTCTGGCACACAGCTTTAATGTGTCGGTTCAGTCTCAGAGCACAAAAGCTCTAAAACACTTTGAACTCTACAGGCTGAAAAAAGTTAGGGACCAGCTGGTGAACAAAGTGAAGCGTTTAGCAGCTAAAGAGCCAGATATTTCCCTCAGGAGCTGGTGGAGACCAAAAACGGAGCTAAAAGAGAGAGAATATTGGACTTACATTCAATTCAAGATTCAAGAGTCTTTATTGTCATTGAGCATGTCAATGAAATTTTCATTGCAACCCCCATGTTAGGAACAGATAGTTAGAAAGATAAGAAGATTAGAAAGAATAAAATTAAGATAACTACAATAAAATAAAATAAACCAACATGCAATAAAAATATTCGTAAATATTCGTAATCATCAGAATGAATGACAGTGTGACTGCTGGGTGTGTATGTAACCCACCTAAAAAAAGTGCTGTCTTAAAAAAATCTGCGTTCCCTAGAAATTCATAAAAATATTCATATGTTATGTGCAAGTTTAAAAAAAAAAGTCATTTGAATAAATGATGTAATCTACTGAGTATTAAATATATTCAAGATTTTGTGTATTTACAAATAAGTATATAAGCAGCTAAAATAAGGATTTAATAAGTCATCAAAATGACGACTTTCCTATTTTACTGTGTAATCAGACACCAATTGTCTGGATGAGTCTCATGCATTTGAGGTATTATTTTTCAACACTTTACAGCAGTTGACAACGCTTGGTGGTAACGTCCTCTAGGTGGCAGTGGGACTGCGCTGTTCATTTTGTTTTTCCATACTTGATGTAGAGCAGGGATGTCAAAGTCAAAATACACAGAGGGCCAAAGAAACAGATTTGCTACAAGCCGAGGGCCGGACTGGTTCAATGTTTATTAAAACATATTTTAATGATTGCACATAGCCTATTAAACTAAGATCTAACACAATGTATATTATTTAATGATTAAATGAACAAAAACAAACTTCCTTCAAAGAAAAAAAGTCCTGTGCGTTAAATGAATAAAGCAATATTTTCTTATGGCTCTGTCAGTAATTAAAGGAAACATTTTCAACAGGCAAGTTGAGTTCAACTGAAAAATAAATCTAAATAAATTAAAATTCAAAAATCTATAGGACACAGACAAAACAATACTTTCCTTTTTGGGGGGTGGGTAACTGAAAGTTAACATCTGTTCTGGCTGCTGATGAATAATGAAGCCGAGGCCCGTTTGCCGCGCTGCAGTGAGTTGGTGGGCTACCGTTGCATTGTGCGGAATGTAGTATTGGTGCGTGCAAAACACCAGCGGGGGGCTGCGGCCAGTTCTAATACTAATCAAATATCATCTGGGGGGCTGCATATAAATCATTTGCGGGCCGCATCCGGCCCGCGGGCCTTGACTTTGACATATGTGATGTAGAGGGAGATAGATGCTAAGTTAGCTCTCTGTCAGACAAGGAGAACGAGATCTGGGGATATTTCAGCGTTTTGTGTCTGAAACCGTTTATTTGTCGTAATAGCTCGGACCGTGTGAGGTGTCTCAGTGTGAAGGAGGAGCTGTGTTCACCATCTCTTTGCCGATTTCTGCCGCCAGGAATGAGCGTGGCTCTGCGGACTACCGACCAGGATCCTGAATTCTCCAGCTGGATTTTCATTTCATGCCTTCTAAACAGTAAGATCGTCCCATCAGTAACGACTGGGTGGACCACCTTTAAAAGTGACCTTAGAACTGAACTAAAGTTGTGCACAATTAAAATAAAATAAGGGATTAAAGCTGCAGCAGAAACTTTATTCTGGCCAGATTTTATTTTCTTTTAAAGGGGGAATTGTAATTGTATGTGTTTGTGAAATAATGCAATAATAATTTTGTTACACCATAAATTTGGGTTTGTGTCTGTATGTCACTCTCTGTGTGGAGTCTTTCCATTTCTACAGCCTCAGACTAATTAGTTATTCTTTATAAATACATTGTCTTTACCCTCGAACCAGGACTTCTTTAATTAACTGTGATGATCCCAGACCTTGAGTGTACGTTTCACAGTTTTGTATAGATCCGGTTACATGTAGATAAACCACTGTGTTCCCATTTTCCTTCTGTTTCCCCCAAGTGGTTAAAAAAAATCAGTTATTGTCGCGCTAACCTTCAGATGCCGTTGGCGGCGGCTTCTCTCTCAGGAGTTGGCTTTAGTATCAGTGATGGTTGCTTGAAGAAACCCTCCCCCCGCCCAGCTCGGCTCGTGATGGAAGACAGCCCGCACCCTTGAATTACCTGTATGTCATTTCTCTGACCAAGTCTACCCAGCATGCATTTCATCGGACAGATTGCCTCCTCAGTGAAAGGTCACAGGAGAGGTGTGGAGAAGCAGCGGAGAGGACGCCGGCC
This sequence comes from Chelmon rostratus, assembly GCF_017976325.1. Taxonomy (NCBI): domain Eukaryota; kingdom Metazoa; phylum Chordata; class Actinopteri; order Chaetodontiformes; family Chaetodontidae; genus Chelmon; species Chelmon rostratus. The sequence goes on along the minus strand of NC_055671.1, from coordinate 24,152,869 downwards.
GGCTCTGCTCTCTGAGCTGAAATGTCATTCCTCGCATCACGCTGAAGCGATATCTGATGGCTGTAATCGAGGCTCCGCCCACACTGGATCCTCACCTTTGACACCTGCTAAATTATTCAAAACTCATGTTTTAACCATACGGAAACATTTAATGCAGGAGTCATCTTAACTGTGCCAATCCTCAAAGGACACACTCTTCTTCTGCTTTTCATGCTTCAGCTCATTAACTTCAAAGCGTGGAGTGTGTTTATGAGCTCGGTCTTCCAGGCGGCCGTCGGTTTCTCCCCATCAGCTCGCGCAGACTTCAAACTTGTGTGAGATGGAAAAACCATCACAGTCAGCATTTCGAGCTTCGGGGGAACTGTTTTGAAGGCAGAGTTGAGTGTTAATCTAAAGCGTTGGAGGCGGCTGCTGAGCTGCTCTGCGTTTCTGCGTTTTCCCGTCAGGAAGTCACACAAACAATGAGAGAGCGTGCTTGAATTTAATTGTTTCCTCCGTGTGGTTTGATTATTATTTTCTTATCTTTTCATATTTGGTTCATTATGTGACTTACAATTTATTTTGGATTTTCAGCTGTTTAAATATTTTTCCTGCACGCCCAAACGGATGTTTTGACATACTGCCGATTACCGGAACGCCACAACCTGCGAGGTCATGTGACTGCAGAACGTTGGTCTACAGGAACTGGTGGAAGCTGCTGCTGCACGTGCTCATTTGGTCGTTGATATAAAAATGTTGAGCATGAATCTGTTTTTCAAAATCTGATTCACATCGTGTGCAAGGCGCCACACCGCCTCACCGCCTCTCAGTCTGTCAAGCTTGCAAGTAGCCTCCTCGTTATCAAACATTGTGCAAATAAGCAACCTACGAGTCATGTGACTTTTTGTTTTTATCTCGGATTTGAGGAATATCTTGAGTCGACAGTTAGCCTGCTAATTGTTAACACACAGATACAGGAAAATCTTTCCTGCCACATGCCATTGCACTGCACAATAACAGCTTTAAAAAAAAATCTCTTTTGTACAATACTTCTTATCACTACTACGCTACTTTTGATATTTCATTATTATGTATATAATTTTTCCTGCTTACTATTTTGATATTTTATTATATATAGTTTGTTCTTTATAGTCCTATTTCACAAATTTTCACTTTTTTCACTGTGTTATGCTTACAGTCACAGTACACTTTATTTTCTACACACTGCCATTTGCAGATATTCTTTTTTGTGCAATACTTTTTCATTGCTACTGTTTGCTATTTTGATATTTTATTATGTATAGTTTGTTCTTTATAGTCTTATTTCATAATTTTTCACTTATTTCACTGTGTGCTGCTGCACTGCAATTTCCCAGCTTGGGATAAATAAAGTATATGTATTTCCTCACTGTTTAACCTTTTAAAGAACATGCAGAAAAGCTAACAAGGCTAACAAAAGCTAGCACACTGATGGCTTCAGACGTCTCCATCAGACACGTGAGCGTCACCGTGCAGGTCACAGAGGACCATCAGCTGATCTGGCCTCTGTTCAGGCTGAAAATGAGCAGAGTCGCTCTGAAAATCATGAAAAGTTAGAGAGAATGTTAAAGGTGTAAGGTTACATAGACGCTCTCAGAGCTGTGAAGAGCAGCACTCTACATCTAAATAAAGTTATTGCTCTAAAACGTGCAAACATGTTTTCGTTGTCTGAATCAGAAAGTGTAGCTTGTTCAGGCAGAAAGCTTAAGAAGTGCTGACTAAAGTGAGGATTGCCAGCGCTGACGTCAACGTGTCAGGCGCTAACGCTGCCCTGCAGTTTTGACTTAGCTCTCATTAGCACAGAGTTTGTCTGGAGCTGATCCGCGTTAATCCGCCGCTTTGATGTGATGTGCATGTGTCTCCTCTTGCAGTATCGGGAGACACGGTAGCCTCCACTCTCGCTCTGGTTTTAGGAAACAAACTGGAGGCGCTCCTGCTTTTCTGCTCTCATCCCTCTGACAAACTGTCAGGCTCGCGTGCTTGTGTGCATGTGACAAGCATTCGAGCTGTTAACATGAAGACGGAAAGTGTAAAGCTTTATTGACAAGGCTGAAAATGTTCATTATGCTCCACAGTGTGAAAGCGTCGGAGCACGCTGCACATAGAGACTCGTGTTGACACGAGGTCGGGCTTTTTGTTTGAAACTGGGAAACTGTTCGGGAAAAGTTTGATCTGCGTGAATCTTTAATAAAACGCACCATCACTCTGATCTATTTCATGCCTTGTTATACATTAAACTAACCAATGCAAAATGGAGGGAAGCGAGTCCTGTTAAACAGATAATCACATGACTCCAAACCATCTGAGAGCGTTTCGGGTTCATCATCACAGATGGAGGATGAATGTAATGAATGCAGCAGGCGGTCGATCGGCGCTGAAAACGGCTCGAATGACCGTTGGAGACTAACAGTGATTGGTGGACCAAACCTTCATCATTAGTGGTTAACGCTGTGAAACAGTCACATGATCATTAGCTTTAGCCAACTGACTGTCGGTTTAACACGGGACATGAACTGCAGTTCACTGGCTTGACTCCTCAATCCACCCCACCTCTAACATGGGGGTTGCAATGCAAGTTTCATTGACATGTCATGCTCGATGACAATAAAGGAATCTTGATCTTGAATCTTCCTCAATATAAAGACTTTTTTTGCTCTTTATACTACGTCCCCTACTTCTTCTTTTGCTCCCGTCATAATAACTACAGCCACTAGAGGTCGCCGCCGAACAGAAAACGTGATAAAACTGCTTGTACAGACGATGTTCTGGTGAGGATATAATCCTCCAACACAGCTGCCTATGAGCATCATTTTTCCAACCTGGTGTCCCTCCTCTCTGAAATCTTCTGCCACGCTTGAGATTTCTTTTGCCTTTGTTTTCCAGTGCAGCTGGAGACAGACAGGGAAGGGGGACGAGAGTGAAGACGAAGACTTCAGGTGAAACTAAATGAACTGGATGAGCTGAAGAGCTCAAAACACTGCACTTCACTGCACAATAGCACCGTCCTACCCGTCCACTGAATTTTCTCACTTCAAGTGTTCCAACATTAGCACGAGGGCTGATCAGCTGATACAACACTGCACCAAAACGGCAGCGTGACTAAAACGGCAGCATCCTCGTTCCATCAGATAGCAGCACAGGACACCTCAACAGCCCCCTGCATCATGTTTGCTTGTTTCAGGCAGCGGGAATGGAAAGCGTCTCCGGCTGGAGATAATGAAGCAGCAAAAAGTCGACATTAATCTTCTTTGCTGCAGAGGTGGCGGAGAGCACAAAACACATGTTCACGACTGTTTGTTTTCCACACGTCAGCAATTACACAGTGATAAGAGACGGCGAGCCAGCTGATGTGTGTTAGGATTCAACCAATAAGCTCTCAAGATCAGCATCTGTAATGTTATTATAGTTCATAATAATATTAGGACCCCCGAGGAGAGGAAAATAACATAAACTGAATGAAGAACATGAAGAGTCTGTTTGTTCAGTATTTCAGTCTTTTATTGGCAGATATAGAAGCTCAAATAAAAACATCAGGGAGAAGCCTGGCTAATAAAATCTCAGCACTGAATGAACTATCCAAAAAAAAAGATACAATGAGCAAAACTCTCTATCAAGACAAGAATACAGGAGAAAAGGAAACATATGGCAGCTCAGCCCGACTCGGCTTCCTGTCAAAAGGTTAAAGGTTAAGATCCTAAAATACTCAAATTTGAGCTCAGGGTGAAACTTGGCAGAAAACTAGGTCAAAAGTGCGACACAGGCGAATCCACAGCCTTCATACTCCCCCAGACGGACTGTGATTGGCTGCCGGTAGGAGAGAGTAGGAGGAAGTAGACTGAGGTCCACACGTTATCGCACATTTCATCAGTAACACCTGTGGGGGCGATGTGACAGAGGAGAAACAGATTGTAGGTGTTTCTGCACTCGAGGCCTCACTGAACCGCTTGATGAGTATTAAAATGTGAATCTTATAAACAAAACTATGACAGGAAATCACCGAGCAGCTGATCAGCTGTCAACCTCATGAACATGAACGTCAGCCAATGAGGACGAGTCTCTGAGCTGAGCTGAACGTCGTTTGTCCTGACCTCTGACCTTGTAGCTTGTTTAGTGGCTCCATCAACTTTTCCAAATGGGAATAGTTTTGAATAAGTTGTGTTAATTTATATATCTCATTAGCAGCTGAGCTAACAAGCCTGCTAACCTAACTGTCAGCTCTGAGGGCTTTTTGACATCCCTGAGGACAAAAGTACAGCGTGAACGGCCCAGTAAGACAAAAAAGAAAGAAGTATATTAAAAAAAATGTTGTTAATATTTTGAAGCCTAATAAAGAACAATTGCTTTACTTGCGCTCAGCACCAGCACATCCTGTTAGCAGTGCAATATATTAAGTAGAAACATAAGACTCAAACCTTCTGGTGCAGTTGTTCAGAACCACAGAACTTTATTTAAAGTCCTCCGTTTCCAAAGATACCAAATATTCAAGGCTGACGTTTGGGGTCGTGTGCATGAAATGATGCACAACATACCTGGAATATTTTCATTCAGTGCAAACATGAAGTCCACACAGTAAATGATACTGTCAGTCTGAATGGAATAAGATGATTCAACAAGTAAAAGAGAAGTAAAAGTGTTGCTGTAGCAGTGAAATGTTCCTGTGTGTTCAGTGTTTCTCTGTCATATCTGATGTTTGAGGATTAATATTCCTGCTGCATTTTATTGCTGTAGATGTTTCAGGTTGAGCTCATTTGAACAACTTTATATCCTGTTGGCTGGTTTAATCTACAGCGATGCATCATATTCGATAAGATCATCATGTGTTTGGACCCTGGCTGTCCTGTGAGAACCTCGTATCTCAGAAAAACAGCCTGTTTTCAGCTTTGTGACGATGCTTTTCCAGCTGATCCAGCTGTGAACAGCTTTCACAGCTCATCGCGTGATGAAACAGACCATAACAACCACCCGTGAGCTCGTCTGGAAACATTCACATTCCTCCTCTCAGACATCAACATTTTTACTCTTCTTCATGTATTTGCAGCCTCCACTCTGCCTCTCTGTCAGTTCAGCCTCTGATGATGTGTGAGCGTACTGCCCTCTGCTGTTCACTGCAGCTACAGCAGCATTCTCCACAGGTTTAAATTAAAGTGCTGTGTGGGGGTGGGGGGGGGATTTACTGCACCTTCACCAAAATAAATGTTAAATAAGCTCAGAATCTGATCTGAAGGTGCAAAATAGTCCAAACCTGCTCTTATTGACCTGCACTAATCAATATTACCTGATCAGAAGACTTGTCCCTCTCAGCTCAGCAGAGATTTGTAGCTTCTTTTAGGTCATGTTGTGATTTTGTCTTTGTTTCCTGCTGAAGCAGGAAGTATTTTCCTCTCTAACAACCAGCAGCTGTTCACTACCTGCCTGCACCAAGAGGCAGCAAGTAGCTGCACGGTGGAGTGAAAGTGGAGCATTTAGCAGCTAAATAACTACACACTTTTCTCAAGACATGGCAGAAACAAAAGAAGAGAAAAATGGACTAATCATGTAAAAAAAACCTGATAAGTGTGTATGTGGTCGCTGATGTTAGCCAAACATCCCAACAAAAACAAAACAATTTATGCTGCTTTAAATTACAATATTTTCACATAATCAAACCTTGGAGGCAACAGAACAAGCTGTGAACACAACACCAGCATATCATCAAGCTGATTGGACAAACCTGTCACCTGTTCGTCCAGCAGCCACAGAGCAACATCATCACTGATGAAGGCTGGTCCAGTATTCACCCTCCTTTTAGCTCTGTCGTAGCTGCTAAAGGCAGTGCAGTGACAGAGCAAACGACCAAAGTGCTGAGTTAAAAGATGCTGATGGAAGCTGATTGACAGCTGATTGACAGAGAGTCGTCAGGTGAATCTGTCAATCAACACATGATCATGTGATCCATCATTTTTAATACAAAAACACTGATTTTAGCTGCTTTAAATATCAGTTTAATGCTCATTTACCGACAGCAAAAGACTTCACAGCAGTGTAGGAAACAAACTACTAAATTTGAAATACTTGTACTACTTTTACTTGAGTATTTCCATGTTATATTGCTTTAAACTTTTATTTTCAGAAGGAAATATCGTACTTTTTACTCCACTACATTTATTTGACATTAATAGTTTCTGCATACGTTTCAGTTTAAGATTTCACATTTAAAAAAACATCTTAAGTCGACTCCATGTTTGCAAACTCCAAGATTAAAATGCTCTGACAGAACAATATGATAAACTATAATTAAAAAACACTTTCTGCATAATGAGCAGTACTTTAAGTACATTTGCTGATCACTAACTTCACAGTAACAGCCACCGTGTGTGTGTGCAGGCAGTGCAGAGACACCACAGCGAGGAGCTCCTGGGAGCTCAGGTGTGGGTGAATACGTGAATAAACACAGTCACCTGTACTTTTAACTGACATTTAATCTTTATTGTGGTCTCAAAAAGTACAGCACAGACAAATGAAGCACACAGTTACAATATCTAGAAGCTCTTTAGGCCTTAGTGAAGAATACAGAATGATATCAGTGACAGTGAAAATATCCTCATGCAGATTGTGTGGTGTCATCGTTTCAAAGCAGAATATACAGCAGCGTGTACTTAACGTCATCTACAGTATCGTGGGACACATTGGCCCTTATACTCCTAATACCACAAATTACTGATTTATCATCATAAAGGAAACTGCATTTTTATTTTTACAGTAGTGCAAAGCTGAACAGAGCAAAGCAAAACAAAAGCAAGCAGGAAATGGAACCAGCGCCGACATTCACTGAAGTTAACAGCTGCATAATACTGACAGAGAGCATCACTTCAATGGGACAAAGATATTCAGTACTATTAAAACACAATCAACAGTGCACGCATGGCCCGAAAATAATATCCTACATTTCCAGTTCTGTGCCGAGAACGTCTGTCGGAGCTGTCAGCGCCACGCGTGACGTGGACGCTCATAAATGTTAAACACGGCGGTCGCATGGTCACGTGGAGCAGCACTGCGGCGAAGAACGAACGAGGCCGTGAGTCACATTTGGGCTTTTTGTTGGTTTGTCTTTGAGGGAAAACTAAAAGTACGACTCAGAGCTGAGATAACAATCGAAATGATGCTGCAGAGACGATGAAGTGGATGCTGAGTGTGTTGTTGAATGGAGAGTCATTTACTGCAATGGCTCCCAGCTGGGGGGGTTCAGACTTTCCTCTAATCTAATCTTTCCTTACTGGTCATACATTAGTGATGATGAAGAGTCACGAGACATTTAACCTGTCGATTGTTTTCTGGATTAGTCGTTCGGTCCGTAAAATGTCTGAAAATATTCAGTTTACTGTCACAGAGGAGCAAAGAAACCAGAAAATATTTGCATTTAAGGAGCTGCAATTAAAAAATTACTCAAACCGATTAATCGATTATCAAAATTGTTGCAGCTGCTCAGGACGTTGCTTCTCTTCATGCTTCTATATTCCAGGAGCATGTGTTGAGTCCTGTGAATTCCTGCTTCTACACAGAGAGATGACTAAAACCTTCTAATGCTTCTACACATGCAGCATCTTTCACTGAGCACAAACACTAAACACTCGAGTGCAGCGTTTTCAGTTTTTACTTTAAATTGATTGAAACAGTATTTTTGTTTCATTCAGATTTTCTGATTTAGCGTTTTTTATCTTTGTGTGTAACTCACTGATGTCGCTGCTTGTCTAAGCTCAGTGAGGCTTTCCGAGTAAAATAAAGAAACTGAATTGCTGAATATTCACGCAGTCCACAGCAGGGAGCAGACAGCGACGTCGAGGAAAACCGTGTTAATAAAAAGTCGTTTTGATAACTGAGCTTGTGTGTGACGGCTCTGCAGCTGCTGCATCGACTGGCTGGTCAACGCTTCCATCTGCAGCACTTCACATTTTACTCTCAGCTCTCTGTGTTAGTATTGAACTCTTCATTCATTCTCTATGGACTCGACATTTAATGTCTTATTTCTCTGGCTGTCGCTGTTGGAGAGAGACATTAACAGATCATTCTTAAAGCTGCTGTGTGCAGCATGTTAAGGTCAGACCACATTCAGGCTCAGTAGCATTTAGACTACATTCACCATGAACTCCACTGCCTCCCGTCACATCCTGCAGTCTGCCACGTCTTTGGCTTTAGTTCCCATAAAGAAATTCAGCAGATTTCAGACTTGGACGTTGTAAAAAGCAGCACAGCGGCTGCAAAACATTTGTTTCCAGTGATTAAACTTCATTTTACCTCCATTCAACGGCACATGGAGCAGCTGTGAACCGATTGGCATTCCAGCTCTGAGTCAGACAGTAAAGCAAAACGCAGGCACGCACGGTGCAAATCAATACATTAAAACAAATGTGTGTGCAATGGATGTAAATTATTGCTTTGGCTGATACGACAGTGGACACAGCGTCACATTCAATGAATTAAAAGAGAGTCAAACAATCGTGAATGTGAGCGTGTGAAGAACATTCAGAACAGAATCTCTGCATGGGGTCAAATCAAAGGCAAAAACTGTCGCAAACCTGAAAAACAATATTCAGAAAATATCTCTTCATTCATCTGGACGTAAACATGTGTGGAAATAAAACAGCTGGAGCTCTTTTAGTGTCCAAACTGGCAACAGTGCTGCGTAACGCTACACCTTCAACATGAGTGTCTTATATATGTTTATGAACATCATTTAGCAGGTTTACAAAACTTACGTTTGAGCTCACGAGAAACAAACTGCTGCTGTGAGTGAAAAGTCTCCACATTCGATATTTTGGCAATGAGAAATCTTCACGTTGACAGAAAGAGTTACAGTACAATCTATTTCAGTTAGCTAATACAGACAAAGCTAAGAGATGAGCAGCACTTTTTATGCTCCAACAAATCATTTCAACTTATATTGTGTATCTATAGCTCTTCATTTCAATACAAAATATTGTTTTTGACGCCTGTCGGGCTAACTGCCGACCGACGAGCGCGACGCTGCAATCTGAGAGGGGTTTTTGGCTGAGAAAGTAAATTTGGTTTGTTATGAGAACAAGCACAGGGTCCATAACTGAGGCGTAACGGCTGTGATACAATCGTCGTGAATCATTAAAGCAACAGATAACGATGAGTCGTGACGGTGTGGTGCAGCCTCCTCATGCACAGCTACAATCGCTATGGTCGTCTCTGATGCTGGTGGTCTAACGCTGCAGTGAGGGCGTAGAGGCAGTGTGTGTGCGTGTGTGTGAGTGTGTGTGTGTGTGTGTGTGTGTGTGTGTGGTGGTTGACTGAGCTTTTGGCAGTGACGCGACATGACGTTAGCTGGGACGAGGTGGGCTGAGCAGGGAAGGGAGAGAGTCTCCCCAGGTCTGATTTCTGATTTTCATTTGGCCTACCGGACATCCAGGGGAGACCTCTGTGAGGATGTGGGGGGGCTCAGTGAGGGCCGAGGGGAGGGTCACGGGTCAGGGCTGTGTGTTTAGAGGTTGACCAGGTGGAGGTCGGAGGCGGAGAAGTGGGGGCACAGAGCCATGTCCGGGTTCTTCAGCTGTCGCAGGATCCTCCGGTGGAACTTGGAGCGGACCCGGTTGAACTCCATGATGTCACTGGGATCCTCCTCGATCCAGAAACGGTGAAACTCCTGCATCAGGTAACCTGCCAAGAAGAAAAGTTCTTCAAGCTTATGTTCTTCAACATGAGCATAATTATTATTTTTATGTTAACAGTGGATCACTTGATTACTTGTGGGTGAACGGTGTGACTCACTTTAATGGGGGACATCACAGTTTAACCAAAACAGGCCAATATTTGCAATAAATGATGAATCCTGATTAATATCTGAGTTTGCCGTAAAATAGAAAAATATATAATATAAACACATCCCAATCAGCCGGACTCACAGAAGGTCTGCTGGAAGTGCAGCAGGCTGGGCATCTCCGGGGCCACGTTGTACAGGTGGGTCTTCAGGGCTCCACTCACCAACAGCGAGTAGGCCAGGTCTGTGATGTTGATGCCCACGATGGCAAAAGAATAACTGGATGGTGAAAGCACAGAGGTTAGTTTGGAGGAAGCTGCTTCTTGTTTGTTTGTTTTCTCACACGATGTATTCAGGCGACAGATGAAACGCTGGAAACACGTCTTCAGAGGAGACCGTTGGTGAACGTTACAGATGTGAACTTCTGGAAGCAAACCAGGTTCGATGGAGGCAAGTTTCTGCTGATGCTGTATGCTAATGAGTGAGTCATTGTTAAAGTTTGTTAAAACCACACAAACGTTTCAACCTCCATCAGCAACTGGATGTTAACTTGTCTTAAAATATGGAAAATCTTTTTTGATAAAAGAATGAAACAAATGCTAAAGAAGATGCTGGAATAAAAGCTAAAGGTGTTAAAATCAGTAAAAAAAATCTACCCTAATAAAAAAAATCTAATTCTCAAAACAGATAATAATTAATATCCTTAATGTAAATTTGCATCCAAACTTTGTGTCCCAGCAGCAACTTTTTTGTGCAGGCTCGTCCATCATTTCGTGTTAAAAACCTCCCGACTGTCACTTCATAGCAAAGTCCACGTGGTCCAAACGTGTCGGACGTGGTGAAGTGAGAGGAGGGCGTTGTAAACCGAACATGAACTGTCCCTTTACCATCGACGCCGTGCAGTGGTCAGACTCGTCGGGACAGGAAATGACTTGCTTGCATGATGATTTAGCACACATATGTCAAACTGATTCCATATAGGGCCGTGTGGCTGCAGGTTTTAGTTCCAACCAAGGAGAAGCACACCAGGCCAACCAATCAACATCAAGGAATCACTTAGTTATCAGCTGAAGACCGAGATCAGCTGATTAATTGATTCCAGCCTGGTGTGCTCCTCCTTGGTTGGAATGAAAACCTGCAGCCACACGGCCCTTTATGGAATCAGTTTGACATGCCTGATTAGCATCTTCTTTTGCTCACCACACTGGCTGTTTACCTGTGTGCAACCAAGGCCTGCTCAAACACGATTGGTCAGTACTACTCGTACTACAAAGGGAAACCAGAGCGCCTCCAATCCCCAAATCTCCCCTCTTTCCTACAGATCCTTCACTCATAAACAGATTTCTGTTTATAGAGATCAGACGGAGGCTGGAGGCAGAAGAACGCAGCAGCAGACTTCCTGCCTATTAACACACACACAACCTTTCCTTTATGCATATATTACACACACTCGACAGCCACATCACACAGCATCACACTCCGTATTGAGGCCAAACCTCACACAGCCGCAGCAGCGGTAGCCCATTTCTTCCTCCTCCACACACACGTGCTTGCCTTCATGCAGAACATGTGCACACACTTACCCGATAGCTTTGTCGAGGTTCTTCTGTTCCCATTCAGGCTTGTTTATCTCACTGTGAAGGACACACACTTGAGTCACGCACTGTCAGCATGTGAAAGAACAGCGAGTGCACCACAATGTGGATAAAAACAAAACCTAGAGCGAAATCATCCAGTCTCAGTGAAATAACATTTATAAGGTCGATTATTAAACTGACTGGCTCATCACGGTGGGACTGTGAGACTGCAGCAGACTGCTCTAAAGCATCAACATGTCACATGACCACCTGAGTTCTGCCTTTATTTGGACCTCAGATATTCTGTGATGTGACTTTTGTGTGTTCATGCATTTGAACAGAATCTGTCTGCACGGAGTGATGTTTTATTATTATCTGCAGTAACCACCAGGAATCTAGACAATAATCTATTTCTAATAGTTCTGCTCTCTACTGAATGTTTTATAGCACCGAGGGCCTTAATTCAAGTCAAGAATATTAAGAGATTAGTCACAACTGATCAAAGTTTAAACAATTCTTTCGTTCACATCTCAATTAATTTACATCAAAAGGATTTTGATATAAAAATATACTTGAGCTGAATAATAAGTGCAGATAATTAGAAGGAATTTAAGCTAACAAGAGTTTATTGTGACTTTTAAGCATGAGTCTGTATACAGATTATCTAAATTATTAGGAAATGTTTTGTTTGTTAACTTTGTTTCTTTCAGAGCTTCATTCAAACTAATGAAAAAGGGTTGAACCAATCAAATAATGTAATATTTTTAGCTTTTGCAGATGTCCAATAAAGATGAGTCCATTTGCTGCTACTGTAGATGTAAACCTTTAAAAATGGATATCTTAATTTTTAAGATGATCAGTAATTGACACAGTGCTGTCTCTGCTAATGAGACTGGAATATTCCTCCCTGTTTCAGGCCTGTACCATGTTTATATATGGCTAAACTGTGCTTCGAGCAGCTTTAGATGCGTGAAACAACGCCTGCAGGTGAAACATCAACCCAAAAGAGAAAGCTATGAATGCAGTGAAAAAGAATGAAAGTGAAATCAGGTACCTTGGCTTTCTGTGTGTGCTCCTACAGTGCATGTGAGAGTCAGAGAGGGAGGCATGGGCGGAAAAGGTGGAGGTGGAGGAGAAAAGAAGGTGAATCTTCATTTGTGAAATGGGACAGCTCACTGAGATGCCGATGACAAACAATACAAGCAGCAGCAGTCAAGAACAGATGAGGCAGTGAATGACATCGAGCTGTAGGAATGAATATAATCACGCAGAGTATGAATAACTGAGTGCAGCTAACAGGTGAAGGGATACACCAGGTGTCTGGTAGAAAGACACTGTTGAGTAACTAAGATTATACTCAGATTATAGCCACTGAGCAACATGAGCATTCGCTTGGAGTCGTGGTTCTGCCAACCTGATGGATGTAAGGCCAACATTCACTCCACTTTTAGCTCTATTTTGGTCTCCACCAACTCCTGCTTCAACCTGTTCTACACTACAGTCACCAGCTAACTTTATGTGCATGCTGGTTGGTGCTGGCAGGTAGTGCGCAGTGAGCTGGAAATGATGCTGATGCATCAGAACAATTGTGAGTCAAAATTAATGAGCTAAAAGACGTAAAAATGACTCTGCAGCTCCCCTCAGCCTTACAGAGCGTTTTAGCATCTTCCAGCTCATTGTTTTGGTTTTCTGGCCCACAACTTCACCGTTTTACATCAGTTACGTCAGGCAGCTGAACACTACCTGCTCATCACCAGCAGACACAGCTAGAGATCAGCTGGTGAACATAGTGCAGCATTTAGCAGCTGAAGAGCAGATATTTTCCTCAGGAGCCAGTAAAGACCAAGAACAGCATTAAAGGAGAGCAAATACTGGACTAACATATACCAGGTGGCCACAAACATGACTCCAAAAGGATAATAATGTTGTGTCTATAACTGCTGGATGTGTAAACAAAATATCCTTTATACTGTAGTTTCTTTTTTGGACATTTTTGGACATGGACCACTTCACTAATTTACAGCACCTTAGAATGGGAGCACTATGATTTCCATGATTTTGGATGAATAAATGTGTCCTTGAACCTTGAGCTGACAGGTGCATTTGCTGGTTTTATCAAGTAGCTTTACATCTGCTAAAAACTCACATTTCTTCAGTTTTGGATCCTGTTACCCTACAGGTGGTGATCTCCTAAGAGTACACCAATCTACCAAAACACTTGGTGTATTCCGTTAATTTTATTATGCTTTAGTAAAAGTTGAGAAAAACATGGCTGCCATACTTGTGCTTCGGTTGCAGGGAGTCGTGGAGCATCTGCAGAGCAGTAGCCTTGTCGTGTTCTGCGAAATACCTGCAAAGAGACAATCGCACTTAGCCCTTAACCTGTGCATAATGTAGATAATGAATGATCCATTATTAAATTTAGTTTTAAGGTAGCTTAATGATTTGCAATTCCCCCAAAGGACTTGCATATGTAAAAGTCCAAACATAAACACTAATATCTCTTATATCCCATTATATAAGAGATATCCGTGTTTAAGATGTAAGCAAAGTTTAACATCGTCTGACTGTTGAGAGATCAGTGTTTTACAGAAAGTGGGATCTTACAGCAGGTTGTGCAGGCCCAGCAGGCCCATGCCTCTGAAATCAGTCTTAGGATCGCTGCCTTGGAAACCAATCTCACACCACTGTTTAGAGATGCGGCCGGTGAGAGGCGTGTCAGGACGCAGCTCCTTCCATAGCTACAACACACGCGCACACACAAATATACTCATATCAATAAGCCCATCACTCACATGTGTGTCCTTTAAATATGACAGCCAGCAGCGGATAAATTGCTGCAACAGCTAAAAATAATGATTAAAGAGTTGAAATAGTCAGCTAAAATAAAAGAAATAGATACACGCTAATTTGCTAAAACTATGCATAAACAGTTTAAATGGCTAGCTAACATTACAATTATAGGATAAACAGCTGACATAAAAAGGAGCTAACAGTGGAATTGCCAATGGCTAAAATAATTAGCTATAAGTAATGGATAAATAGTTGAAAGCGATTGCTAAAATGAATGGCTGAAGAGTTAGCATAGCTAAAAGTAATGGATGAATGGTTGAAATCACTAGATATGAGCACTTTAAATAGGTAAGTTAGCAAAAAATAATAGCTTAATAGCTGAAATAGCAAGCTATTAGCAAGCTAAGTATTGAATAGTTGAAACACAGCAAAAGGTAAGTAAGTAGGTTAGCTAAAATTAATGAACAGTTGACATAATCCTACTTATCTAAAAGTAGCTAACAGCTAGCTACAGGTAAACCGCTGATACAGTTAGCTACAGGTAAACCGCTGAAACAGTTAGCTACAGGTGAACCGCTGAAACAGTTAGCTACAGGTAAACAGCTGAAACAGTTAGCTACAGGTAAACAGCTGAAACAGTTAGCTAAAAGTTGAGGCTAAATGGTTGAAAGTGCCTTCATCAGCTTGTCTTCGTGCTCCGGGTTTTCACAGTCGTACAGCTCCCTGCGCAGCTTCTCCACCTCAGCCACCAGGCTCCTGTAGCCCACAATCTGCAGCAGGCTGGCCTGAAGAGAGATGCCCAGCCTGGGGACACATGGGGAGAGGAAGGGCTGTCTGTGGCAGGGAGTTCAGAGCTATTACTGCAGACGGTCTGTTGTTCCTCGCTGAGGAGGACGTATGTGTTACTTACTCACTTTCACAGCTAGTCAGGGGATTCAAAGTGTGATAACCTCTAATTTACAACAACACCCTACAATAAGTGATAAAATAACACAAATGTGACATGAGCTGTGGCGTCTCACTGTGGGTTGGTGTCGGGGTTAATCTTCTTCAAGGCCATGATGTCGTCAATGGTTTTCTCCACTTTATCAGGATGGACGCTGAGGGCAGACTGCAGCAGCTAGAGAAGACACAAAGACGGCAGAAAGGAAAACAAAGTGGGAACGTATGTAAGCAGATTTCAGTGTATAAGACTGAACGGCACGACTGAAAAAGTTATGTTGGACATATATTGATCTTATTCACAGATTTAGACCCGTACCTCATTCTTGGAGTACCTCAGAGATGACTCTGGAAGGAAATGGTTGCAAAGCATTAAACAACTGCACACAGGAGCATTAAAATCATATAATCAATATCTACATTCAACATGGTTCAAGGCAGATATGGACATTTATATGTTGGGTTTAAATTGTGAAAAGTCTCTAATCTCTCATTATTAAGCTTCCTGTAAAAGGCAGGATAATAAATATGAACACCAAATAGAAAAGGACTAAATAAACTCAGGGATGCTGGACAGCGGGCAGGCAGGCAGCGTCTGGGCCTACCTATCTTGAGGGTCCTGCGGGCTCCGTGCTTGTTGTTGTAGCAGATTCGCTGCAGCTCGCAGCGTCCTGTAAACTTCCTGACGACAAACTTCAGGCCCCGCCACAGACATTTACAGTAGAGGAACACGAAGAACTGGGTCACGACTCTGGAGAGAGAAGACGGCGGGGATCAGCTACAAAGACAGGCGTTTTTCACTGAACGTATAGAACTGATTCACAGTGCTTAAAGCAAAGCAGTGTCTCCTCTTCACTGGCTGCATGAAGACTGATGTTCTTTTCTCAGACTTTCATCTGAACAGTTTTTACATTCCTGAAAAATATCCAGTATTTCAGGAAGAAGCTGAGACAAATTTTGTGCAGCAGGAATGGCTCTTCCACCCATTTCCTGTCTTGTTAATCATCTTGCTGCCGCTACGATTTATTTGGTCCACAGAGACCACGTCCTCGCTGCACCTTTTAAAGGTTTTAACCCCCCATTGCAATACAAAAGCATATTTTCAACACATTATATAGCTGCGGTGGTTAGTCAGTCAAAAGAAAATCAACTTGAAATTATTTTGATAGTAGAATCATGAAGTATTTTTTCAAGCAGAAATGCCAAACATTAGATTTAATGTGAGGATTTGCTGCTTTTCTAGATCTTACATGATAATAAGCTGAATATTTTTTTGGCTTTTGAGCATTTGAAGACTTTTAATGATGTCACCTTGTGCTCTTGATGAGTGTTTATTTTACAAACCTAATAATTAATCCATAAAGTAATCACCAGATTAATCAACAATGAAAGTAGTTGCTAGCTGCAGCTCTGATACTTTGCATTCTACCTTTCACACAGTATATATTAGGGGGTTTATACCCCCTATATATTTATATCCAACGATTTTGTACTATAAAAATAGGTCAAATGGGCTTAATAATCACTGTGAAGATAAAACTGTATGAATGCACCCAGACACAGAGGATGAAACGAGCTGAAGAAACAATATGAAGACTTGACGTTACAGGAAAAAAAGAAGCAGGGATGTAAGTTAGACTTACAGCAGATCAAAGCGTGCTATTTTTACAGGTGACACTGAGAATGAAAATGGAGATTTGTGTCTTGGGAAATGCACATTGACCCATTAAGAAACCGTGGAGACTGAATGATTTCCAGCCTTCGCCTGCTTCACTCTGCACACATTTCATGTTATTTTAACGTGAAACCTTCCAGCATCTCATTTCAGGACCCTTTACCACCAAACATCCAGGACAGAACATGGTTTGTGCAACACGCCAGAAAACTTGTGGGAATTTACAAAGAATTAGACACAACCATTTTTTTTTTAATCTGGGCTAACATTAGCATTAAGCTGAGAAAAATACATAAACACAACCTACAAACCCTCGTCTTTGAGCCACACAAGCCGGGCCTCACTTCCCTCTGTGTTTGTCTTGGTGGAATAGAGTTTACAACCATCTCAGGCAGAAATAAATCCCCCTGAAGCTGAGCCATCACAGCATAATATCGTCTTACATGTCAACAAAAAAAGGAGGTGTAAGTCCAGTCCTGAATGATTAATTCCTCCTTCGATAGGCCAGCGGGTGAGACTGGCATGTTAAACAGCTCATATAGGCACTCTGTCATTTTCTTAACCTTCAGGGAAGTGAGCACAAAGTCGGGCCGATGGAAGGAGGATCCAGATGTTATACTGAGACCAAACACACGTCTGTGAACCTCGTTTTAAATGGACATTCTGCTAATAAACTGTGCATGAAAGAGACATAACGTCACACTATTTTGAAAGGTTTCTGACATGTTTTACACGTCAGCCTGTGAAAATAATATTCAAATTGAATCATGATTATTAAACTTCAACATCTGATGATTATTGTCTGTCTCTCGTTCGTGTGGTGCAGTAGACCGAGGTGAATTGTGGGACACTCTTAGCGGGATCAGGATTCCAACCAAGACTACATCCTAACAGTGCTGTGGGTTTAACGTACAGTGTGCTGGCGCATCAGTCCAGTTGTTGGTGGTTATGCACATACAAGCTTAATTTGGACCAACAGTAATCAACATGGAGAAGTTTATGACGTGCTGGATTCAATGTGAACATCCAGACACCACAAGAAATACCAGAAATACGTCACACAAGTGGGAACATGATTATTCACAATTACTGCAGGTGTGGGACGATCCTCCAGCGTCTCCTCTGCATCTCGAGGTGCTCAGAAAATGTCAGTTTGGGCTTTAATACCACTAATTTCTAACAGGAAGTGTGGCGTTTCTAAGAAGTGGGCGGCTGACTGTAATGAGAAGATGCTGCTGTTTGCATATTGTGGGTCCAAACTCCAAACTTTTTGTAGTTTGACACATAATGGGAACAAAATCTCCAACTCTGCTGCTTTTATTTTCACCTTCTGTTTACTTAATCCGCCTTTTGCAAGTTCACCAGCTGTACGGACGTTATTAGTAAATCACTGGAGCTCCCCGCTAAATTAATCTGAATACTCCAATCAGACAAATCTATTAAAGGTGCCGCATGAATCATTTTTACATCGGTAAACTATTAGCAGTTAATTTTAGCACATTAGTATAATCACTAGACAAACACAGCTGTCAGTGAAAAACAAAATTGGCAGCCTCTGCAGGACTCCACTGTTCATTAAAAGCAAACGGACGTAAAAAGCTTTGAGATAGAAGCAAAAGGAGTAAAACATCAGCTGGAAAAGATTTAGTCTCTTAATTAGGATAGCAGGAAACAAAAGGATTTATACATATATGTATTATATTCATATTACATTGTGCATAATGACTTTTTATGTCTTATTTATACATGTCTATGTGCAAGTTTGGATTTAAATAAAAATCAGTGTCATTAGAATTATGTATAACCAATAACAAGAGTCATTAATAAAGATGCTGCCTGCATGTTAAACGCTGTGCTGCACTTCTTCAATCATGACTTCAGGAATTACAGTTAATACTTTATGGACGTGAAGTGAGACACAGAAAGCAACAGGGCTATTAATAGACACTAGGAGAGACCACCTGGTTTACATGTGCTCCATAATTAAGAGGCCTCTTTCCCACTGAAACCAGTTCACCCACAACAGCCACTTACTGGCCACACGATATCATAATCGATTGGAAAGAGCTCAAATGGGAGAACTGGGAAAACACAGTCAGCAGCATTTGCTATAAACGAGTCATCACATGAGATGTAAGATAAACCTGGAAGACGTTTAGCACGAATTCCTTCACGTTTTAACAAAATAAATGACTCCAGCCCTGCATGGCCTGCAGTAGCGGCTCTCTTTACCTCAGAAAATGCTTCATCTTGTCGGCTGTCTCCTCTCGGGGGCCTTCGGTGTGCTTTCTGTAGAGGGATCGCCTGAGAACAGATGAGACGAGTGTTTGAATGTGTGTGGATGAGGCCCCCGGTAGCAGGCAGCTCAGGCCGCGCAGCCCCGGAGCTGTCCGCGGTGCTGAACGTCCAGCCTGCGGCGGGCGGTCCTGCCGCGGCGGCCCCGCCGTGCGGCGTCTCTGCTCGGTAACACGCCACGGAGACACAGCCGGGAGCCTGTTCTCAAGCCTTATGAACGTTTATTTCACATTGTGGAGGGTCGTAATCCGGTAAAAGCAGGTTATTAAAGCTCGATCGTCTCCGCTCTGATTAGCACAAACACTCTGCATAATCCGTCGCAACAGACGATGCGCGTAACGTCGGCCGTGCAGGACATGCAATAAAATCTATGAAATAACAGACAGCATGTGGTCTTACCGGGTTCAAATGATAACGGCTCAAACTCAGACGGGGTCTGGATGCAGGGTCTTGTCTTCTTCACTCGGCTTCAGTCGCCTGCTTCTCCTCCATGATGACAGTCCCTGACTGAGGCTGAGGAGGTTCAGCCTAAAAGCTACAGCACAGCAGTGCAGCGCAGAATACAAAACATCACAGTCAGCACTGTGATCGATGCACAGATCATCTGGTTCCCACTCTCTTCAGATAAAGCCTTAAAACACCCTCAGGTTATATGGTTAGATTGTGCCCTAAGGACCATATCTAACATATATATTTTTATAGATATATATATATTTGCATGCATTTCTACCTGTACACTGAAAATGACAAAGAAACCAGAGGATACGTGTCTTGCTCAGCACCATTAAAATACTGCTGGCTGTTACTGGGAACTGGATCTGTGGTCTCAGATGTGACATTTCTGTAAACAGTTTGCAGGGTCGACATTAGCCGTTCCTGAGCCTGTAAAACATATATTACAGCTACCACTTTTAACCTGCATTAATCTTTCTGGCCACTGGGGGGCAGCGCAACAAGCTGTAAACATCATAGACATACAAACGTTTGTATGTCTATGGCTGAAGCCAGTGATTGATCTGACAGCCCCACAATCGAGGCTTTGTTTCAGCTGTGTTTGTTTTAAAAGTGGCCCTCTGACAGATATAGTTGGTGAGTCCTGGTTTAGATGATACAGGCGGAAAGAAAGATGAAAACGGGCAAATGCAGGACGCAGCTCACGTCAAGAGGAGGAGTTATATAGAGGTCACCATTCCTAACTTCTGTCAAAGCTAGTTTAGAGCACACAACAGAGTCAATATACACCTTTACACATTCGAGGGATCATACATTCTCACAGCAGGAAGTACTTACTTACTTGACATGTTGTTTTTTGAGAAAACTGTACCCCTGCAGGAGTATGAGTTACTCCAAGGGGCACTTGAAGCCACTCAGTGCCAAAATGAGGAGCTTGTTAATACGAATAAGTTCCTCATGCAACAAAGTTTAAAGATCTACAATGAAATCAAAGAGCTTCAGAATCAGCTGGACAAACTCATCCTGGAGAAAAAGGCCTGGGAGGAGGAGAAGGCCCGTCAGGTAGCTTCTGAGGCTGAGGCGAGGGTTGCTGAGGCTGAGGCGAGCATTGCTGAGGCTGAGGCTGAGTTTGAGGCTGAGGCGAGGGTTGCTGAGGCTGAGGCTGAGGCGAGCGTTGCTGAGTTTGAGGCTGAGGCGAGCGTTGCTGAGTTTGAGGCTGAGGCGAGCGTTGCTGAGGCTGAGGCTGAGGCTGAGGCTGAGGCGAGCGTTGCTGAGTTTAAGGCTGAGGCAAGCATTGCTGAGGCTGAGGCTGAGGCGAGCGTAGCTGAGGTTGAGGCAGTAGGTAAACATCAAACCACCGAATGTATTTTTCTAATTATTTTATGAGATTTACTGCTACCAATGTAGGTAACGCTGTAATTGTGATGAAAAATATTGAAATATTTATATTAAACATCTGTGTGTCTAATAATCGGATCCTGAAACGTAGATCATTCATTTCACTACAGCAGGACTTGTTGATTTTAATTCCTGTCCAGGTTTTACGTTATTCTCAGATATTTACACTTTATATTCAGATTAAATCCATATTTAAACGCACAGACTGTCTTTTTCTTTTCTTTTCAAGCGCCCGTGTTTTTAAGCATTGCCTCACCTCACCTCAGTGAGCTCGACGTGCATTGCATTATGGGTAATCATCAAGCCAATCAGCTCCTTCGTAGAATTTTGCGGTCGCGCTCAGCTAGCTATTATCCTAGGTTTTTCAACTAAAGATTGCGTCAATTATTCGCATTCCCGAAAAGCAAAGTACCAGAATTTACGACAGTGACAAGATGTAAATTAAGGAAACATGCGGTAAAAGAAAGGATAAAGTGTTATTTAGACAAAAGGGATTAGGCAGCAGGTAATTAGCGTTGCATGAAAGAGGCTAACAGTATGCTAGCAGGGTTCAGTTTTCTGTTAACACACATTAACCCTCCTCTGTTTGAACGAGGGAACATGTGTAGAACAGCTAAGAACCCTTCATCATGTTCCAATTATGTGCCAAATAACAACCATGGAAACGACTCCATGAAAAGACTCAGCCTCAGTATTTCTAACTAACCAAGCTAGCTAGCAAGCTAATTGGGACAGTTGGGTCACTCAAGGATTCATAAAACAGGTTACAGGAAGGATGTTGAGAGAAACCTGAAATGATGAACTCGCCAATTGTCAATCTTCTTAATGACTAACAGAAATATCTGTCAGATGGGTGTAGAGTTACTGTCTACTGTCCAAGTAGAAATATTATTTATGGAGGATTCTTGTTCTGCATGTACTTAATAGCCAAATATACTTTGTTGTCTTTAATATAAAATTACAACATCTGTCATGTTTTCAGCTCATCACATGAACACACATGCTGCTGTAATGTACTGTAATACAGTACTGATACAGACTGTCACTTATGTAAAATAACCAAACAGACACATTTAAAGTGTAAAGTAACTGAAAAATGACAGAACCAAGAGAATATAAAAATTAATTTAATAGTAAAAAAGTAAAGGTCCTCCTGCATGTTAACATGCTTTACTTTTAGCAATCCAGGGTAAAGAATGATTTACAGTATATTTCTTACATTATCAATTGAAACTTGTAACAGCATCATAGGCAACAAAAGTAAAATAAAGCTTTACGGCTTGTGTTCAAAATCAAAACAATGACACAATACAGTGGTTAAAAAAACAGCAATGTATTTGTAAAATATCAAATATATTAATTTAAAAATGAGAAAGGATTGTCAAGTAACTGAGTTATGTAGTTAGCAGTCATATTGGTGCATTGTTTGTGTTTAACACGTTGACTATAAGTGCAGTAACAGATGATAATTGATCACTGTTAGTAAAGAAATATCTCTACAAAATGACGTAATATAGAAAAGAATTTAAAAATCCCCACCACAAGTAATGTAATGGCGTAGTTGGAAAAAATGCATGTTCTTTGACACTGAAAACGCAAAATGTCCATAACAAGCAAACTTTGTAGCAGTACAGTACAAGAAAACGTGTACTTCTGTCGCAACGTGAAGCCTCTCTCACAACAGAGAGGCCGCCTCTCTCTTCAGTCAGTTTCAGTCACAGTGCAGCCACAGCGGTGAGCGTCTCACTTTTCTGAGTGTCTCTGTCACCTGCCAGCAGGTGGTCTGAGGAGCTCTCAACCACGCGATCAGCTGACACTTCAGCGGGGTCGTCCTCAATGGAGCCAGACTCCGGTAAAGCAGAGTACGTGGGAACGGCGTTGAACATGACAAAGCCCAAAGTGATGACGACAAACGAGACGATGTACAGGGTCGAAAACTGAGGATGAGACAGGAGACGGAGACATTAGACAAACGGTATTTAACAATGAATGCTGACAACCTTTATCAAATAACAGCTACTAATTGATTCCTGCTGCAGCACCTTTATTAAATATCAATTATATCACTTCCTGCTGCTGGAGATGAGATGGAAGTTTTGTCTAGGAACAATAGAAGAATATTTCCTCAATGGCAAACGTCATGCGACATTAAAACAGGGCTCTTAAAACTGTTTCCAGGCAACAAAAGTGAATAAGTACCTGACAGCAACATTAAAGCGCCAGCTGCTGACGCCATGATGCTTTTCAATGACACTCACTGTGTGGTGGAAGAGGAAGATGCCACAGAAGAGGCTGAAGAGGTCGGCGGTGAGCAGCGAGAGGTTGACCGCAGTCGCGCTGGTCATCTTCACCACGACCGGCATGCAGCTGTACAGTGTGTACATGAACAGGACGTAGACTGCAAACCACACGGCTGCAGGACACGATGAAGCAAAAGATGTGTCAAAGCATCACAACATCGGCGTCGTCATGGACTCTGATTTAACGAGAGAGGAGGCTAACTTACAAATGTGAAGGTCCCACTTTATTGCAGCTACAGCTTGAGTTTCCAGAGCAGCTCTGCAATGACGAGCAACACAAAGAAGAAACACTGGAGTTAAAGCAAAAACAACCTCAAACACAGGTACTGCGTGGATGCAGCATGGATGATGAAGACTTTTGGCAGCCATCAATGTTTTCATCTCTTTATAGACAAGAACAAAATGTTGTTTCTTTCTATTGTGACACTAAGAAAAACACTATAATGTGAGGGATTCTAACAGTAACCCACAACTGTAAGCCACTGATGAGGGTCCCAAAGAGGCCCATCATGCCCAGGAACTCGACCCGGCTTAAGTTCTTCACCGTGTACTCCTGGCACACATTGGACACAGCGTAGAGGACAGCACTGAGCAGGACCAAACCATCTCCCAGCACGACATCGACATTCTCTGCACAGAGAAAAGAGGCCAGTTAGACAGAGGCGCTCCATGAGATGATCATATCAATCATTTATACAGCGACTTGTGAGCAAATCCTTTAGTGACAGGAGAGAAGATCAAAGTATCAGATATATTTTTAAAGGATAATTCCAGTTCGAGCCATCATTTCAATCAGTTATGAAAGGATCTGTATTCATCGAAGTAGCTGCTGAGATCTGTGGATGTGGTACAGACCTTTTAAAAGCACTTCTGAAGGTAAAAGGGAGCTGCTGAGAACCCCTCACCTGATGGATGATTATAACAGAGAGTCTGAGTCATAATTTTACTGTTCAGCTTCATTTTCTCTTCCAATTAAGTTTGGCTGCTCTGGAGGTTTGTTTATATTCTTTCTGATAGTCTGACTCGTGTTTTTGTCCTGTGAGAACAAAACCAAGAACTTTGTTGTTTGCCAATAAAATGTTTGTAACCTTGATAATAAATTCCAAAAATTCAAATCCTATTTTATCAGTAATGCAGTGACATCCTGACATATAACTGGAAGATTACCACAGATATTATTGTCATTTTTGCTATGAAGTACACAATAAACCAAGTTTTTTCCATTATTTAGATACCACTCAACAAGTCAGTGCTGTAAACTTTGATTAAAGTTCCCATAAACTCTAGCAGCTCAGGGAGAACTCAGAGTGAACCTGGAGTGATTTTATTGTAAGTTGTTTACCATTGTATATCAAGCTATTGATTCAATTTAATGTAAATAGTGCGACAGGAGCTATAAATTGTTTTTCCTCTTGCAGCGCAGCCACTGCAGCATCACGCACTGGCTTTACGTTCTTGAAACAAATGTTTTTAATTTATAATTTGCCATACAATTGGCTAATTCTGTGTCTATTTTATAGAACTGTCGACCTGCACAACACTGTCTGTCACCGTTTTCTTTTCCCACCTTAAGAGTTTTTTTTTTTTTAAATCAATGGGCCATTTTTTAAGTTGTTTTCTTTTATTCTTCCTTGAGTTCATATTTTGGTAATTAATCTGAGCTGAGTGATGCTGTCATGGGCAATGTGCAATAATATATGGTGTTTACAGTAACACACACTCTGGAACAAGATTACCCATTTCAAGCTGTGCAAATGGTATGAAATGACATAAACTTCCCCTGGAGGCTGCTAGTTAGCAGCAGTTAGCACTAACTTTAGCAACAAGTAGAGCTCTTTGTACAGAGCTGACACTGAGCAGCTAGAGGACTTCAGTGCTTCCTCTATAAAATATGATCCAGTTTCACACTAATCAATGAATAATGTTCTAAAGTTGTTCCAGCAGCATCCTACTCTTTATCCATCCACCATCGTTTTTAGGAAATGACAAACAAAAAAGGAAAAAAAAAAGTGCTTCCTTACTGGATCCCTGGGCTCTTCCAGCCAGAACGTCGGCTCCCACCATGGCCCCCACCCCCAACAAACACACCACCACGGCTATGAAGTGGACCAGCTTGTAGCGAGTCTTCAGGAAGAACCAGGAAAGCACCATCAGCACTGGGATCACAAAGCAGTCCAGCAGCTGAAACACAACACAGCGACAAACTGGGATCAACATCGACTGACTGACGACACTCATTCGAGTCACAACACCGGACTGCTGAGAGATCGGATACGGCGCCACGGATTTACCATCAGGTCGTCTCCAATAAACATCAAATCCTCGACAACAGAGCAAACAAATCCCTCAGCGGCTATTCGATTTAATCATTTAAGTCACTTTTTGAGCAAACATGCAGATGATCCACTGGCTCCAGCTTCTCCAGCGTGACCATTTGCTGCTCGTCTTTGTGCTCAGAGATAACAAACTAAATATCTTTGGGATTTAGAGACAAAACAAGACATAAAAAGATGTCACCAGAGGCTGTAGGAGACTGTAACAGACATTCTTCACTGTTTTCATTGGAGTTAATAGATTAATAGAGAAAAATAACCAGCAGACCATGAAAATAATCTTTACTCTGAGCCATTAACTTCAGAAGTTTTACATGTTTCTGTGAGTAAAACAGAGCAGAGATCAGTTTTTCAGTCTGCGGCTGAGCATTGAATCTTAATACTGTTATGGTGTAAAGTGAAATGTGTCTGTAGCTTTGAACACAAAAACTGATCACATTTGTTACCTTTATCACTGTTTTTCTTTTTACTCACACAAGAGCTGCAATTAAAGATTAAATTCAATATTGATTAGTCTGCTGATTATTTTCTTGATTAGTCAATTGATCATCAAAAATTATTTTTCATATTCAGTTCAGTATCACAGAGACTAAAAATACAACAGTCACATTTGAGGGGGTGAAACCTGTGAATTTGGGGCATTTTTGTTAAAAAAAAAATACTAAAATATTATTATTAAAATAGTTACAGAAGGGTTAGGGTTAGGGTTAAGACAGAATTTTCTGACTTATCAGCTGCTTCCGCTAATAATTTATTAAATGTGTGTAAAACAGTCAGATTCTGGCCCTCGCTCAATTTCACAAAATGTGTCATTACCTCATTTTGTTGATTGTTTGGTTTTCTATATTTTTGTGATATGATGAAGAGGTACTGGAAAGGATTTCATGTTTGTTAAGATAATGATTTAAACCATATACAGCTCACGTAGCACAGCGTGGAACACCTCGCTCAGCAGGTCACTGTCAGGACTTACCTGTATGCTCGTCAGGTTGGTGAACTGATAGGCCTTCACAACTGCATAGTTTGCCTCCACATCTGCCACACCCATCACCAAGTACTTCCACCACTTGGTTTTTAAAATCTGAAGGATGTTCCTCTCACCTGTGGAAAGCCACAAGGTTCAGACAAAATTCTAAATTGAACAAAATTCTCAATTATTAAAGTAAAATGTACTAAAATATGTGTCAGCTTTTGTGGTATTTTGTCATATACTGGCATAAACTTGAAGCTGCTGTAATCAGTGTTTTATACTATCTCGTACTTGCATGGAGTTGCTCTCAGCGATGATCCCACTGACAATTATTGCCCTCAGCTCTACAGAGATTTATAGCTTCTTTCAGCTCATTTCATCTGTTTGTTTCAGTAGCAAACAGCAGAGAGACACAGTTAGCTACGAGCTGATGAACAGAGTGGAGCAATTTCAATGTTTATGGGGTTTTTTTCATATGTGCTGGATGTTTAAATGGTGAAGGTTGATGATAAGTCAGTGTTATGCTTCCAGGTTGCCTCTGCTGCCCCTAGTGGCCAGAAATCAATTAATACACTGAGCTGTAAAAAAAATGGAGACAGCTTAAAGGTTGAGTTTAGGAATGAGGATCTGAGGGATGCTCTGAATCATTTGTGCAGATGTGCAGATGTCAGGCCAGGACGTTGAAAAGGTTATAATCCCTGAGTCAAGTCTATATGGTATCACAGCTCCATAAACCGACTAGTTTCAGGTGTGAGATTAGAGGCGGTTCAGAGGGAGTTTCAGAGTCCTCTTCACTACACAGTTAAGACTGATTTGCATTTGAACAAGCATCAGTTCTTCTGACTGACAGACAGTGAATTCCTGGAGCAACTGATTAAACATAAATTTGAAAGAAGCTTTAATCACCATCCTTGGACTCATTGAGAACGAGCGGAAGTTCAGAAATCCTGACCTTTGCGGGCGCTGAGGATGGTCGTGTAGACGAGCAGCAGCAGGGCGTAGTTGAGGAAACTCTGCAGCACGGGGGTCTCCACCCCGGCATCGGCCAAGTACTGACAGCTCACCGCTGTCCCGCAGATCAGCATGGACAAGAACTGCCCCATGAGAATGGTCTTCAGCAGACGCCTGGACAGTGAGCAGGAACATCATGAACATCAATCACAATGCAACGCAACAGTCCTGTTCGCTCTCTGAAGGTGCCGAGCCTCGACTTACTGGTCCATCTACATTCCAGTGTTCACCTGTGATCGTGAGCTCTGACTCAAAAGGATAAATTCACAAATACAAGCAGTCCAAATGAGTTTCCTTCACAAAACACTTCGATCAGTGTTCATTGCCTTAAAGACAGTCACCAGGCTGAAAAACAGTGTTTCCCTGCCTCTCTGGTTGAAAGTTTCCAGAATCACTGATGAAACTCAGTCATAATTAATTTTATTTTTTACACCTGTGCCATTTCTACTGTGACATTTCAAAATGTCTTCGTTAAATGATTGACTGTCTGGTGGATCAGCGCTCACCATGTAAAGACGTCCCTCAGGTTGTAACTGTATAACCCACAGGTGACCCTCCACTTCCCACACAGTCTCTCCTCTTCACGTCCCTCCATATCTTTGAGAGCTAAACCTAGAAAGAAAGAAATAATTACAGCTGAAAACCTTGGGAAGAAATTCCAGAATTAGTGTCTTTCACATTTACTGTCTTCATCAGACTATTCAAGCAGAACATGGTGCTAAATCTCCACAGGAATGTTGCTGATGAGGCTCATAGCTTGATTCTCACTGGAATTATGGTCCATTATAGCCGTCGCTGACAGTTGACAGAATAATGAGTCCAAAACATAAATCGGACTTCTTTTGCCGTGTTTCTGGAGTCTAACGCATACCTGGTTACACGATGCGAGACCTCAAACGAACTTGTTCGCTCTTGTGGTCAGTTCGGCAGAGACGAACATTAACCCTGCAGCACTGTACTTCCTAATTCTCACACATCATAGCTTTACTGGCGCGGGGTCGTTTAAGGCGACCACGCAGGCACGTTTTGAAAATGTTCATCTATAAGCCATACTTATGACATTAGATACATCCCGAATTTGAAAGTGACCGCTAATGATTCGCAATATGGGTTTAAGTATGTCAAGACAGGTATGAACAACTGTTAATAACGACAACAATATTAAACTGTCACTTTTTCAACGTAGTTTCGTGAAGCGCTTTCTGCACGCGAGTGACCGCGTCATTCAGCGGTGCTTCCTTAAAGTACAAATAGCTAAATAAAAGCGAACTGGAGTACAAGCTGGATTCTAATAAATTACAACTAATGTGTGTATACATACGTTTTCTTCTTCAGTCATGGCAGGTGTGGGAAATCCACCATCTGCGGTGATTTTTTAAGTCAAAATCGCTCCTTTTTGCCAAATTCCCATCCACGCGGGTCAAGTTCCCACCCTGAGTGAATCAATCTAGCTTCGTGTTAGCTAGGACCGCCTTCTGTGCTCTGATTGGTCAAAGCAAAGCGAAATGACGTCTGCACCGTGCAGTCAAACTTGGTCCGGTGCTGATGAGAATCGGTGATTTTACTCACCAGCTCAGGTGGGACGTGAGCACATTGACACCACAGGTTCAGTTCAGTGGTGGAAGAAATACTAGGATCCTTCGCATGAGTACAAGTACTAATACCACACCGTAAAAATACTGTAGTACAAGCTAAAGTCCTGTACAGAGAATGTTACTGAATAAATATGTATGTATAATGAGGAAAATGTGCTTTAAGTATTAAAAATAAAAGCAATTAATGCAGAAAATGTCCCCTGTCTCTAATACTGTTATACATTATATCGTCAGATCATTATTATTTATGCATTAATGCAAAAGCAAGCATAATGAGTACTATTACTTTCATTATTTGTGTATATTTTGCTGTTAACTCTTTAAGTACAAGTATGAATGCAAGACTTTTAGACGTAATAGGGTATTTTCAAAATGTGATATTGATACTTGTACTTAGGCAAAGAGTCCTTGTATTTCTTCACCACCAATTAAAAAAGGGCTTAATAATGAATTTGAGGCTTAATGATGAGAATTATTCCATCCATCCATTATCTATATACCGCTGAATCCTTTGCAGGGTCACGGGGGGGGCTGGAGCCTATCCCAGCCGTCTCTCGGGCGAAGGCAGGGGACACCCTGGGCAGGTCGCCAGCCTACCACAGGGCTACATATACAGACAAACAACCACACGCTCATTCACACCTATCACACCTATCACACGCTCATTCACACCTATAATTCACATACCTATAATTTAGAGTTATCAATTAACCTAAGCATGTTTTTGGACTGTGGGAGGAAGCCGGAGAACCCGGTGAGAACCCACGCTGCACAGGGAGAACATGCAAACTCCACACAGAAAGACCCCAGGCAGGATCCAACCGGGGATCTTCTAGCTATGAGGCGACGCTGCTAACCACCGAGCCACCGTGCAGCCCATGAGAATTATTAAATAAATAAAAAAACGTTTTGTTTCAACACAAGCGGATATGTCTCAACACCTTTACTGACTCTTCTAGTAGCTTTTAATTTCTACATATCTCAGCCTTCAGAAACTTCTTCTCTGCCATGAAATCACCTCTGTTTGCCTTTGTTATCTTTCTATGAAGGTGAAAATCATTCTTTCTCATGCAAGAAAGCATTTGACCAAAATATCCAGACAGAGGAAGAATGATAACAAACACCATACTGGTTGTAAGACACAAAAACTGTCCTCGAAGCTGTGTAAATATTGTTTTCTCACCTCCAGTGTTACAGAGTATTCCCCATGTACACGGTCTTACAGGTTGCCTGATGCTCAGTCTTTCTAATCTGTTATCGGTTGTGCTGAGAGGACTGAAGGTTATTAAAAGATAAATAAAGATAATAAAAGAGGGAGTTGTAACAGTAGGACCAGTAGTAATGGATCTGGTAATTACCACCACTGGTACTACTGCACAGACTAGTAGCAGTGGTGGAAGTTCATGTTGTGTTAGCAGCATCTCTGAGGGTTGTGGTAGCAGCGGTAGACCAGTGTGCCCACATCACCTGAACAACCACTCAGAACATTTTAGAGGCAGCAACCACCTGGAGCGCCCCACAGAAACCTGTTACTTACCTCTCCTGTTCTTGGCATTTTTCTGGGAATCTGGGGGGTTTAGGGTTGAATGAAATAGAGCTTAACTGTACATCAGAGTATTAAAAAATTGTTCTCGGCTTAAAATAGAAAAAAGAAAAAAAAAGCAACACAAGAACATATAGAACTAATGTGGTGACAAAACTGAAAACATGAAAAGAATAAAGAACAGTACACTGTTGAATCAAGTCTCTGTTCTTGAACGTATAGTTAGCATATTCAGAGTTATATAATGTTCAACAAATTGGCTGTCCTGTCAAACATAAATCCTGCTTTGTGAAAACAATACTTCTACATCAACATTAATCAGCTTTTGTACTGTGTCTGTGTCTGCTTTAAAATATTTTCACTAACAAAATTTAATTGACAAAAAAGAAGCATAATTTCTGGCATCTGGTCAAGTTTTTCGTCGAGGCTCATGATCCCAGTAAAGGAAGTAACGCTAGAAGTAGTATTATAGTAGATATAGTAGTTGTAGTTGCAGTGGAGTTGTATTAGTACTGATAGTATGGGACAATGCTGGACCAGGTGTTCATTATCAGGAATTGGTGGAGGACAGGGAGCATTATCCGGCTTACACCACGGTCACTTGACAAAGAAAAGAAAACCTTAGGGTTTGACTAATACCTGTAACAATCGTTACCATCCC
Source organism: Chelmon rostratus (assembly GCF_017976325.1). Taxonomy (NCBI): domain Eukaryota; kingdom Metazoa; phylum Chordata; class Actinopteri; order Chaetodontiformes; family Chaetodontidae; genus Chelmon; species Chelmon rostratus. Next base: position 24,121,548 of record NC_055671.1, on the reverse strand, counting down.
ATTATGTTCTTATGCAATCCACGCTCTACATTAACTGATTAATCATGGACTATAAAACGTATCTGGCAACTATAAAAATTGTTGCTGATTAATTGTCTGGGCATCATATAATTGATTAATTCACTAAACCTTTCAGCTCTAATTGCAGAGCTAATACTGGGAGTGGTTGTAGTTGAAGAGCAACAATAGCATTAGAGGGTTTTCCCCGTAAATCCTGGAAGTGAAAGTAATAGCTGGTTGTCATATGATAGCTTTTCGTGAATGAATGTCAACAAACGGGAAACTACCTAGAGCCAGGTAAATAAACAAACAAGCAAAACAATTAGCGACCAAACAATCTGATGATTTTCAGTGCAGGTATCTTACTGTAGTGTTGTCCAGGTGCACAGAGCACACCAGTCTGTGGTGACTCCAAATCACAGCGCAGAGAAACACACTGAGCTTATCAAGCACTCAGTTCAACATAACCTTGACTCTTTGCAGCCTCCCAGACATATCAGAGACGCAGGGAGTTGATATATTTAGCCTAAACAACAGGTATGTTGTATTAACATTCACCTTTAAATCTGACAAAAGCTAAAAAAAAAAAAAAGTTGAGTCTGCTAAAATATTCCATTATAAGTAAAAGCCATGCACTGAAAATGTTTAGCTCCTTAAAATACAGATGTAACAGATGCATAACCAGCAAAATGAACTTAAAGTATTAAAAGTAGGAATTCATTATTGCAAATGGAATAACATGGGGGCATTTAAAAATAGTCTTAAAGTTAATGATAACTATAAGAAAAAAAATCCTGAAAATTATGAGCATGTACAAGAACGTGGCGAGAAAACAAAACTAAACACATGTTTACGCTACATTTTATCAAAAACACAATTTGTAAAATGTTATATAAGTTTTGTTAAACATGGATTAATAATTAAATGTACAGTGTGGTCAATAGGCAGAAGGCTACAACTGTACAACACAACAAGTAAGAAAACAAAAATAATGACGATTAAATACTTTGATCTATGTATGACGATTCACTGTTGATAATGACCTGAAATACTGCTGAGAAAGAGGCAGCGATGAGATAAGGTTAATCTTCCTCTGCGTGTAGTTCACGCGAGATTTTACGAGAGGATAAGTTGAGGGAACATGGCGACGTCTAATTTGCTAAAGGTAAGACCCACTTCAATTCAATTATTTGTATTTAACGCTCGATGAAGTGCTTGTCACTTGCGTGGTGCGATGTTAGCGTTTAGCTCTAACCTCAGCGAACAGCACACAGAGACTGTACACGACTGTGCTGTCAGCGTTGACTTTAGCTGGGAGCAGTTAAGTTACATCTGGCTAACATTAGCTACTTATCAGTGATTTAGCTGGCTAAATGGAATAGCTTCAGCACAGCTAAATATGAAGGAAAGAGGCAGATACGGGGGAGACGGATAAAAAAGGGAGACAGAAAACGGGTCCGGTTCATATCGTTATCTTAACCTTTGCTAAAATTTAACTATTATCTGTGTATACGTTAGCTACAAATCTCATATCATCTGTCAGTGAGTGGAACAGGAATCTGCAGCTGACCAGCCCCTTAAAATTCACGCTAAAGGCTGCTAATTAAGCAACTGTCGTATTAGTTTGTGTACATTAAGTGAACGTTAATCCTCACATGCTAGCTTGCTAACTAACTTTGCTTGACAGAAACCTTTAGCGGTGTCTGAATCAGTCATCATTCATGTCGTCAAGCAGTGGGACAGGAGAGGTGACACAGCTAAGAGACACTGACCAGAGCTGTATACCGCTTACAGAAGGATGGCATTGCAGTCAAAGCACACGACTTCTGCAGGGAAAATACTAACTGTGTGTACAGTCAATGCCACAGCATGCATCTAATCTAATCTGCCCTAATATCTGGAGCATTAATTATTACTGTCCCACCTCTCTTCTGTTTGTGCACTCTTCCGACATGATGACAGTCTCACACTCTTCATAGCATCCTGTCACTTACATGTTCCTCTGGTTAATTTTCACATGATTTAGTGAGCCAGTTTGGCATGTTTTAGACCAGTCCTGTATGTTTTGCACCACAGCCTTAAATGTAGCTAACATCCAGTGCTTTGAAGGGGAACTCCTGCAGCACTCAGCCCGTACAGACAGTTGTGCTTCAGTGCCGTCTGTGGCTCTGAAGGAAGCTTTGTCAGGTCTGAGGAAATACGCCCGGATGATGTGATCCGGATTGTCTCAGCTTGAATGAGGAAACTACAAAAGAAAACAAAGTTGTTCCGGAGCTTGACAGACCTGTGCTACAGTTTTCCACACTGTATAGTGTATACGTAGTGTTTATTAAGCTCAGGTCATACAGTGCATGTTATAGTTACACACTTACACACCATAGCTGCTTTACAGACAGGCCAAACAGACAACTACTCATTTAAGTCCAGCTGACTACTCTATAATATTCATTTTTAATTCTAAATTCTTAATACTAATATAACAGTTTTGATTAACAAGTAGCTATTTGCTATGCATGTACATTCACAATGTGAGCATGATGTATAGCTGCCCAGTCCATACTGGGAACCTGATTTGTTCTATGCATATGTGAAAATGTGGCCCTAGGATGTAAATAGTTGGGAAATGGGTACAGTTAGAATAACCAAAGCCTCTCTATAACAAAAGATAATGCAAGCTGCACCAGCGGTATGAAGGTATAAACACTACCTCTCTCCAGTGGGGATGGTCGTTTCTCACTCCATCCCCGTTGGGCGGTTTTAGATGGAGTATTGCTTGTCCATGTCATAACAGTACAACACTAAATACAGTACAAATTAAATGTTTGAGCCTTATTCTGCTGCTTGTTTTTATCTGCTACCCTAATATGGCCACTCCAGATCTCCAGAGCTCTAGATCTAAAGTGTGTGTGTTCCTGAGACAGATGAAAGATCTGATGCTCGAGTGCAGTGCATGTGAACAGACTCTGACAGCCTTCTTAAAGAAGAAAAATGTCAGTCAGTCGATCAAGTATATAAGAATGAATCCACTGCCAATGAAAAGTTTTGAATTGGTTTCAATCTTGATTGCTGAGAGGAATATTTCAGTTTAGAATGGATGCCGTGTTAGATGAAAATGCGTAATATTGCCATTTTACAGATGATGATTTAGTGTTAGATCCCCAATAATTTGCTCCATAATTTAGACAGATGTGCTTTTGTTTTATAGAGCAGGTAGAGGAGCCACTCAGGGTAACATCAGCACCATGCAGGTCTACAGCAGACCCAGACAGGGTGACATCAGCACCATGCAGGTCTACAGCAGACCCAGACAGGGTAACATCAGCTCCATGCAGGTCTACAGCAGACCCAGACAGGGTGACATCAGCTCCATGCAGGTCTACAGCAGACCCAGACAGGGTAACATCAGCACCATGCAGGTCTACAGCAGACCCAGACAGGGTAACATCAGCTCCATGCAGGTCTAAAGCAGACCCAGACAGGGTAACATCAGCTCCATGCAGGTCTACAGCAGACCCAGACAGGGTAACATCAGCTCCATGCAGGTCTACAGCAGACCCAGACAGGGTGACATCAGCACCATGCAGGTCTACATCAGCACCATGCAGGTCTACAGCAGACCCAGACAGGGTAACATCAGCTCCATGCAGGTCTACAGCAGACCCAGACAGGGTAACATCAGCTCCATGCAGGTCTACAGCAGACTAGAGCCCTAGATAATTGTGATGAGCATTTTTGACTTTTGACATGATCTTAATGAGCAGGAACAGCTGAATGTAGCAGTAACAGTCCTGTAAAAGCCCATTTTGTTTACCACTTTTATATTCAGCATAGCAATGATGCTGCTGGAAAAAAGAAGAATATGACATGCATCATTTTTAGGAAATATGACTCATGATATACACTCTGTTGAAGTGTATGATTCATTTTTTTTCCATGGGAAAGTGTCGTCGCAGCTGGAAACGGAGAGCAAAATTGAAAACGAGGACACCGGAGGATCTGAAGATAAAAGGAATAGAAGTAGTTAGAAAATGAGGGGAAAGTGGGCTTGTGGAGATGAGAGCGTAGACACGAACAGACAGAATTTTCAAGGATCCACATGTGGTTGGAAAGTTTGTAGGAGGAAAACTTGGAGACTTACGCTCAGTGAGAGTTACAAGAAGTACGATGGTCATCATTGAATGTGTGTCAAAGCGTCAGAGGGGGAGAGCCCTGGAGATTAGTGCAGCTGGAGATTACACCGGGGTGACTTTCTTCACACTTTGATCAGAAGCAGAGAAGAAGGGAGGGGTATGTGGCATGCCACTGTCAGCGGAGGCTCAGTGTTTTGGGATACTGCAGGTGTGTGTGAAGCAAAGAGGGAGAAGGAGGACAGTAATTTGGTGTGTTTGACTTTTGAAGGGAAGCTGCTGCAGAGTGGGTACCTTGAGTTTGTGTGTTATAAGGCGAAGCCGTATGAGCGAGCTCCTCTCAGATGTGGTTTTTAATGGTGCTGTTGAGATACAGGGGAAGTTGGAACGGTTTCAGGTGATGCTGGATGCTGCCAGGAGAAGATCTAGATGTTCCACTGAGGAACCAACTCAGACAGCTGCATCACTTTGGGTGGACACTGTAATAGTTTTCACTGTGAAGCTGTGAAACGCAACAAAAGAAGACAACCTGTAGAGGGCAGCAATACGCCTTTGCTGCGTCTAATCTGCTGCAAATTTAACAGAAGAAGAAGAAGCTATTAGAAACAAAGCTCATAAACAGTTTGAATCATGTATTTCACTTCGCTCCTGTCTGTTTCCAGAACAAAGGCTCCCTTCAGTTTGAGGATAAATGGGACCTGATGCGTCCCATCGTACTGAAGCTGCTACGGCAGGAGTCCGTCACCAAACAACAGTGGTTTGACCTGTTCTCGTGAGTTTACCGTAATGCAGCTGCTGTCAGCTTTGGCATTGATGTTGAAGGCAAACAGGAATAGATTGTTTCTGCTCTTCGCCTCCACAGAGACGTCCACGCTGTATGCCTGTGGGATGACAAAGGTCCAGCTAAGATCCACCAGGCCCTCAAAGAGGACATCCTAGATTTCATCAAACAAGCACAAGCAGTAAGACTAGAATCATAATGGGATTTTTGTCTGAACAGCTCTGAAATGATGCCGTTTCATGTCTAAACTGCTCTATACTCTCTGTACTACTCTGTTTTCATCCTCTGTGTTTTCATAAACAGAAAAATCACCTAGAAAAGAGTGTGAAGTTGTTGCCTCCGCTAACTGGAAGGTGTAACTACATAAATGTCTGGTAGCTGCTTTGCATTCTGGTCTATTGAGGCTTCTGTTAATGAAGAAAATACATATTCTTTCACTTCTATGATACGTTTCTACAGAGCCCACAGTGTCGTATGTAGAAAAAAAACATTGATGTGGAACAAATCTGTGCGAAGGGATGAATAAACAGCTGATGGATTGATAACCTGAGCACAACGATTAATAAACTGTAGAAGGAAAGAAATATTTGGTTGTTGTGTTGAGGACTTCTGATCCTGGACCCTGAACCTTGAGAACCACAGAGACGATAGCGTAGATAGTGTTTATATCCACTGAATGATACTGGAACATAAAACTATAATACATGTACTTTCTTATATGCTGCAGACAAAAGAATGACAATCAAACGCCCTGAAATGTATATAAATTATACACTGCAGGTCCTGTTCGGTTGTTAATTCAAAATGTAAGTGAAAGCGAATGTGTTCAGAGATATTTTGTGCTCAAAGAAGAATTGTACAGTGGCTATTTTACTGCATCACTTTACCCAGAAACTTTCATGTTTTTATTTGTAATTTCCCGCTTTTATTCTGAAAGCCTCACTTCAAAGTTTCCTCTAAACTGTCTACTTGATTTATTAAGCCGGTCTCTCAGTTTATTGATCGGTTCGCTCGGTTTAAAGTCTGCAGCATGTTTCCACGCAGATGTTTTCATCATATTCATCATGTGACCCCTGGTGGGTTTGCAGCTGCAGCTGTATCAAGATCATGATTCAAATCTTGGATCTTGACACCAGAACTTGTCATTCATTATTGATTTATGTGGATAGTAGAAACCGAATGTGCTCTCACTCTGTGTGTAAACTGCACTGATTCAAGTCCTCTCATGGTGGAATTCTGTACAGGAAGAAGACAAACGTTTAAAAACTTTCTAGCATCAATAACTGTGTGGTGTTTTTCGGTGAACCTCGCAAACCAGCAACTGCTGCTGTTGGTGGTTCACCACAGTGGCTCTCTACCTCTCACCATCATTAATATTCCTCACCTGTCAGTGTGTCAGTCAGATTCTGCAGGTGTTAATCCGCCTTGTGTTTCTCACTCTTTCTAAGCGTGTGTTGAGTCACCAGGACGACACGGCGTTGCTGAAGGCCTACATAGTGGAGTGGAGGAAGTTCTTCACGCAGTGTGACATCCTGCCCAAGCCTTTCTGCCAGCTGGAGATCACTCTGATGGGCAAGCAAGGAAGCAACAAGAAGTCCAACGTGGAGGACAGCATCGTCCGCAAGGTGAGGAGACGCGGGAGCAGAACTTTTTCTTCGCTGTGAAAACCACAGTGGGAACATGTTGCACGCTCTCATCTTATTGTGAGTAACACGACACTCTGATTATGTGTCTCTGTCCTCGCTGTGGGGATTCAGTTGATGCTGGACACCTGGAACGAGTCCATCTTCTCCAACATTAAAAACAGGCTACAGGACAGCGCCATGAAGCTGGTCCACGCTGAGAGGCTGGGAGAGGCCTTCGACTCCCAGCTGGTCATCGGCGTGCGAGAGTCCTACGGTGAGAAACACAATTACACAGGTCACCTTATCGGTCAGATACCTGCAGGCTTAGAGGACCATCAGTGTGAGCTGTCACCAGTCAGTAGATTCATCTTGTCTCAACCAAAACCTTCATCATCTCTGCTGTCACTATCAATACGGCTAAAATGCTAGAAAAATATTTAAAAAACACATTTAACAAGAAATGTGTTCTCTCTACTGCAGGTATTAATACAGCAGCTCTGTTTTTCTGTCTGAACAGTGAATCTGTGCTCCAACCCCGATGACAAGCTGCAGATCTACAGGGACAACTTCGAGAAGGCGTACATGGATTCAACGGAGAGGTTCTACAGAACACAGGCGCCTGCCTACCTTCAGCAGAACGGGGTCCAGAACTACATGAAATATGTGAGTATGAGTCGAGGACGCATCAGAATAAACAGTTCAGGTTTTTTTTTTTCTGTTTCCCTTCGACTGGTTTGAAGTGGGCGGGGCTTAGTTGGAAAAAAGGTTCATGATTATTAGAGAAAAACACATCTGAGTTTTTAGGGTCTTTAAGAAGATGTTGCTCCATTCGTTCTCATGAAAGCTGCTCACTGGGCTCACAGAGTCAGCAGAGCCGGGTGACAGCAGACCCCCTTTGGTGAATGAGATGACATATTTTAATCGTGCAGCTCTTCTGGACTTCCCAAATTTTATTGGGCCGAATGGATCAAATTCAGATCATATGAAGAGTAATTTCAGGGTGTTTATGGGCTCAGAAAAATGTATTCAGCCTTTTTACAGCTGCTCCTTTTCTAATGATGCATGAGAAAAATTATTTTTGGGCCTTTTTGGGCTTGACATGATGCAGCACTGCTGCGTGTGGCCACTACGCCTCACGGCCCACAGCTGCTCCTGCCGGCTCGGGATAACGTGCAGCGATGATAGAGCTAATGGTGAACGCTAATCTCATCAGTCACGCACCACAAAATGAAATTTTAAGAGGCTTAATACCAGGAAACTTATGGAATATCTTACTTCATGCATGTTCTTTTGTGATTAATGTCCTTTTATAGCCGGTCTCTCTATAAAAGGGGAGTCATGCCATGAATATAGATATAAATATATTTTTAAAGTAAGGTCAGCTGATAATATGAAACGTAGCTGCTGCTCCCTGCTCCTCGTAATAACTCCACTCTGAAGTTTTCACTCGCTGCTCCCAGCATGCTCTCCGCTCAAAGAAAATACCCCCGAACTCCTCATAACAAAGATGATCGCTGCTGTCCCGCAGTTGCATTTTACCACACGAGGCAGAAGCTTGAGACTTCTATTGAGGCTCCTGTTGCCTGTTTCGATGATCTTGGCAGGAAGTCAGCTGGACGAAGCAGTCAGGCAGCTGTGTGATCTGCTGCTGCAGCTGATCTCATGCTCGTCTTCTTCACGTCGCCTCTCTTACTCAAACAAAACTGGAGCATCGTGTCTGTTAAAGCTCAGCGTGAGCTCAAATGTCCGGTCAAGCTGTATTACGTTATATAAGTCATTGTTAATCAGACCACAGCCATACATACTGTATGTTGCATATGTAAAGCTTTTTGAGATGGAGTTGAGTATTTTATGTGAAATAAATGTGTTTTTTTCACCAGGCTGATTCAAAGCTGAGGGAAGAGGAGAAACGAGCGCTGCGATACCTGGAGACGAGACGAGACTGTAACTCTGTTCAAGCAGTGAGTAAATCACACGGCAGGACGGCGTCGCGTCTGACTGCTGAGTTTCAGTTTGCTGAATCCAACAGTTTAGTCAGTGGAAAAAAGAGCCTTGAAGTCATAAAGTTGTTTCTTCCAAAGTGCAACTCTGTTGTTTGGATTTGACATTTTGTACATTTTACATCCCAGTTTCATCATTGTTTACATTTATAGTCTTTATTTGTTTCAGTTGTATTTATTTTTTAAGATCTTGGTTATTTCATATTTTTGCCTTAAAGGATAACTTTAGTTTTTTACAACCTGGACCTTATTTGTAGCATTAAATACGACCATTTACTCACCCAGACAACTTTGGTGGCATTTGGAGTCGTTTTGAAGAAATTAGCCCCAGAGGAGCGGCGCGTATATCCGTATAATGCGAGTACTCGGGGCATCCATGCAGCCTCTATATAACACATAATCTGCGGAAACTCGTTCATATTCCAATATTTTGTTATGATATGCTGGTGCTATTCCCCTCTGAGCCGGCGGTCGGCTAGTTTAGCTGTAGTTTGGCACAGCTATGGTTCGTTATTGCGTATTCGTAGCCGACCGCCGCAGAGTTAGCCGTGTTGTGGCTGGCTGCTCGCAGCGCCCGGCGTTCAGTAATGACATCATCCACGTCAGAGGTAGTTGCCTAGAGACGCTGGATGTTGATAACATGCCACCACGGGCTCAGAGGGGAATAGCACCAGCATATCATAACTAAATATTGGAATATGAACGAGTTTCCGCAGATTATGCGATTGAGGCTGCACATGGATGCCCCGAGTACTCGCATTATACGGATATACGCGCCGCTCCTCTGGGGCTAATTTCTTCAAAACGACTCCAAATGCCACCAAAGTTGTCTGGGTGAGTAAATGGTCTTATTTAATGCTAGAAATAAGGTCCAGGTTGTAAAAAACGAGAGTTATCCTTTAAGGTTCTTTGTAATATTCTCAGTTTTTTGAGATGACGATGACGATGACCTTGAAGTGCATTTCCCAGAATGCTGTGTTTTATTAATGCTTTAATACTGCACGTACCTCTCATGTATGTCCACTGTGTCGTTTTCCTCCTGTTCATCTTCCCAGCTGATGGAGTGTTGCGTCAACGCACTCGTCACATCATTCAAGGAGACCATCTTAGCCGAGTGTCCAGGCATGATCAAACGAAACGAGACAGAGAGTGAGTACGGCAGGACCGCTCCCACCAAAGGCTCGGCCAGCTCAGGTTTGCACCAGGAAATAGCCCTGACCAAACCTCCTTGTCCAGCATCTGAACGCCTGTAGAACGTGCGTGTGTCGCCCCCCCTCTCCTCTGAAATCAATGTGTGATGATACACTAAGGATTGTGGGGGAGCATTCGTGCTTAATGGAACTAAAATACCTGTAAACCTGCTCAGAAATCATAGAAGAACTCTGAACTCCGAACTCCAGAACCTGCCTGAGAGTCGAGGCTGGTACCAGTTTGCCAAAACGTCTTACTTCCTGTTTACATTTCCTAATTATTGGAAATGCAGTTCCAAAACTTGGAGAATGATAATGATAATGTCCCAAATAAAAGAACGACAAATAATAACAAAATCCATCAATATTAACTTTTCCGCTATCAGTGTTTTTTGACCTTCTGTGACGCTCTCTCACAGAACATACCTGTACCTCTACCAACTGTTTTCATTTAAACTGTCCACACATTTGCATTTTTTAACCGTGAGTTTTTGAGAAGGATGGTGCAGATGATAGTTTTACTTTCTTTCATTCTGAGCTCAGTTTTAAGGTGGTAAATTCTCTCAGATCAGGGAGTTCACAGGTAACCAGAGAGACCGTGGGTCCATTTTAACGTCTTTGATGCTGCTGCTGCAGTTCAGGACAGACACCTGAGTGGATCAATTACTTGGAGAGATAGAATCGTTTAAGTGAACAGAAGAAGTTTTAATTAAGTAAAAGTAGTTTTACAGGAAGTTTGTCTGAATTAAAAACAGTTTAAATCTGTCATGTGTTTAAAACGTGCTCAGACTTCTTAAAACGAGCTCGTGGATCATTGATGGTTCACTGTAATAAATGATCGTTAACATTAGCTTGTAGTACATTCTGTATTGAACATTTTTATGATTAAGGTGTCTGCTCGCTGTCTGGGCTGCATAAACCACCTATTATTATTGTGTGTGTGTGTGTGTGTGTGTGTGTGTGTGTGTGTGTGTGTGTGTGTGTGTGTGTGTGTGTGTGTGTGTGTGTGTGTGTGTGTGTGTGTGTGTGTGTGTGTGTGTGTGTGTGTGTGTGTGTGGGACCTCCACAGTAATGGATTTTAAAGCAGCTCTTCTTCTGCTGCTTCTATAATGCAGCTGCCAAATCAAAGCTCAGTGTTTAATACATCCCATCAGGTCCCGCTTACGTTTCTGTTGCTGCACTTGGAGAAAAGCCTGACACTGAGTTTCTCTCTGCAGCTTCAGCTTATCATTATCTTCATTATTTGATATCTTTTGATTTCCTTTAATCTCTGAAATATCAAAACGATGAACACTCATTTCCAGATCGGTTCAGTTTTTTCACCTGTAGTGTCTCCACAGGTTTATTTACCGTAGTTCACCGTGGACTCGTTCTAAAAGTGGCCATGTTGCTTTTCTCTCCATCTCAGAGTTGCACCTGATGTTCTCCCTCATGGACAAAGTGCCCAGCGGCATCGAGCCCATGCTGAAGGACCTGGAGGAGCACATCATGAGCGCTGGTCTGGCTGATATGGTGGCCTCAGCAGAGACCATCACCTCTGTGAGTGTCACGTGCTCGATGTTTGAACATCATTCCAACCAAGACAGTACTATGATAATAATAAAAATTACCGTATTTTCCGGACTATAAGGCGCACCTAAAAGCCTTTAATTTTCTCAAAAACCGACAGTGCGCCTTATAATCCCATGCGCCTTTTATATGGATCAATATTGGTTAATTATGGCTATCGTAGTCAGGGGGCGTGGCCGAAGTAACAGCGGTATTCCACTCTCTGCGTGCCGTCATCCTTTTACTGGCGCGTGCAGTCAGCTGTCAACCTGAATAAGAAAATTACTACTTCACTGAACAATGAAAAAATATGAATATATGCTAAATTATAGGCAATTAAAATATTAATCAAATGTGGTTAATGTGATTTCTGTTCCTGAGCCGCGGGTTGCCGACCCCTGATCTGGCGGATGCATAACGCAACCCCACGGTACTTTCTATGCACTTATATATGAAAAAAGTTTAGGCCAATAGGCCATTCATTGAAGGTGTGCCATATAATCCGCTGCGCCTTATAGTGCAGAAAATACGGTAACTTTATTTATACAGAACTTTTCTTCACAAGTGCTTCACAAAAGAAAAAAAAGCTAGATGAGGAAGATAAAATGAGACGTGAGCACAGAGGAAGTAAAGACTGAATAAGATCAATAAATAGGAGTAAAAACAGTTTTATCAAACTTGTCTGAAAGCTTTCACAAAAGGAAAGTTTTAAGGGTCAGTTACTATAGTAACTGCTGGGATCTCATCATCACTTCAGTGAAGAAACAAACACGAGTCGGACAATCAGAAAACTCAGTCAATATTTCTTAGCTGCTCAGTTGAGATATGTGATTAACTGGTGCGCAACAGAATATTATTCCAAATGGAAACATATTGAACTTAACTATGATACATGCCAACCTCAATCGAGACTTGGAGACAAAGCTAGTTCAGGACTTAAAGAAGTGAGCCCTATCATTTAAACGACCCTTAAGATTTGGTGGGATATAGTGAATAAATTCAAGTTGGGAGGGGACTGTAAATTGTTGATATGGCCCGCATTACCCTAAATTCAGAAGTGGTCAGCTTGATAATATCTTTCTGAGATGGGTGGAAAAGGGAATCACAGCAGTGTGCACTCTAACTGAAGGGACTGTGTTTAAATCTTTCGAGAAAGTAAAAACTGAATTCAACTTGGCTAACTCAGACCTGTTCAGATACTTCCAATTAAGACACTTCTTTAATTCAGATATTAGGGCTCATTTATCACAAGAGGGCAGTGAACTAGTTGAAATGGTGAGAGGGGCAGACCAAAATTTGCCATCAAAAATTGTATCGAGACTATATAAATGTCTACATAACTGTGATAGGACTAACTCATTGTATGTAAAACAAAAGTGGGAAACTGAATTGCAACTGAAAGTGTCAGAGGAAGCTTGGCTTTCTATTTGCCTGCTTCAACCAGCTCTGGACAATGGAGGGAATATGGCTGGAAAAACATAATTAGGTATTTTATATCACCACACATCAAAAGTAAGCAGCCTAAAAGTTTACAGCCGTGCTGGAGACAATGTGGTAATATGGGTTTATATCAGAGAGCATCACACAGCATTTAGCTTCATTTAGCTAACTGGTTCCACTGTTTATCTGTTAATTTTAGATAGATAGATAGATAGATAGATAGATAGATAGATAGACGTTATTCATCCCAAGCTGGGAAATTGCAGTGCAGCAGCAGCATTACACACAGTGAAATAAGACTATAAAGAGCAAACTATACATAATAAAATATCAAAATAGGGAGCAGTAAAAAGATTATATACATAATAATAAAATAGTAAACAGTAGTAATGAAAAAGTATTGCACAAAAAGAATATCTACAGCAAATGGCAGTGTGTAAAAAATAAAGTGTACCGTGACTGTAAGCATACACACAGTGAAAAAAGTGAAAATTTGTGAAATAGGACTAAAAAGAGCAAACTATACAGAATAAAATATCAAAATAGCAAGCAGTAAAAAATATATACATAATAATTAAAATATCAAAAGCAGCAAACAGTAGTGGTAAGAAGAATTGTATTATTATTTTTTTTTTTAGCTGTTATTGTACAGTGCAATGGCATGTGGCAGGAAAGATTTCCTGTAGCTGTAGCTGTAGCAGCCTGTGGGAGAAGGTGCTCCGCTGTCTGTCCACTGTGTGATGGAGAGGGTGCCGATCATCGTCCATGATGGATAGCAGTTTATTCAGCGTCCTCCTCTCCACCACAGTCTGAAAAGATATTTTGGTTAAATATCAAAACCATTTACCTTTAACCTTTAGTTAAAGCAGACTGTCAGATCAGTTTGTTTATCTGCTCCTTCTGTCTTTGTTTTTTGTGTCTTTAATGTTTGGATTTTGAAATCTGCTCTGGCCTGGAAGTTAAACCGTTTGCTTCCTTCCCTCAGTACTGATGCATCAAACTGGCCAAACTGATCACCGATCAGCTGATGAACTCGTGGTTGAAAGCTCCACACGAAGCTGCTCAGTGGACTTTGAAATGATATTTTGTCAAACTAGTATATCTAAGATGAAGAATGGTGGGTTAATCATCTGTTGTTTGATGCAGGACTCGGAGAAGTACGTGGAGCAGCTGCTCACCTTGTTTAACCGCTTCAGTCGACTGGTGAAAGAGGCCTTTCAGGACGACCCGCGCTTCCTGACAGCGAGAGACAAAGTGAGCTCAGCTTTTTCCTAATGAGTCCACGAACAACACACCGCCGCTAAATGTTCTTAAACTGACTCTTTTCAACCTCTCCGCAGGCGTACAAAGCTGTTGTGAATGACGCCACTATATTTAAGTTAGAACTCCCCATGAAACAGAAAGGGTAAGAGATGCTCCAGGTGTGAAGTTCAGTTTGTGCTCTGATGCTGAAGGCAGTGAAGTCTGACTGCACTAGCTGTCCTCTCCTGTGCTTCCAGGGTGGGCCTGAAAACTCAGCCGGAGTCCAAGTGTCCAGAGCTGCTGGCCAACTACTGTGACATGCTGCTGAGGAAGACCCCGCTGAGCAAGAAGCTCACCTCCGAGGAGATCGAGGCCAAACTCAAGGAAGTGGTACGTTTCAGGGAACCGTCACGTTTGTGTTTGTTAGCAGCCTTTTCTGTATTAGCCCCATTAGAACTTTACTTTGAACGTGAACGTCAGTAATCATCTGTGTGCCGTTTGCAGCTGTTAGTGCTGAAGTACGTCCAGAACAAAGACGTGTTCATGCGCTACCACAAAGCCCACCTGACCCGTCGACTCATCCTGGACATCTCAGCGGACAGCGAGATCGAGGAGAACATGGTGGAGTGGCTCAGGGTAAGATCTGATTGGACAGCTGTGCAGTCTGAGAGTCAGTGACATTTACCGTTCACTTTACTGTCCACTGATCTGAAAAGTTGCAGAAACATTAAGTTTAAGCCAAAAAAAACCCCAACAGAATTACTTGAGGAGGTTTTTCACCACCTGTAAAAATTGTCTACCTGTGATGTCATGTGTCCTGACAGGAAGTAGGAATGCCGGCCGACTATGTCAACAAGCTGGCCAGGATGTTTCAGGACATCAAGGTGTCAGAGGACCTCAACCAGTCTTTCAAAGAAATGCATAAACATAACAAGCTTGCTTTACCAGGTGAGAGGTAGAAGAGACTCACTCACACTTCACACACACGCTGCAGGTGATAAAGTCGGCCATGTTTTATACAGTCTGTCAAAAAAACAAACAGATTTTCAGCTGCTGGGCCGCGAGGACACAACAATCCACCTTTAATAAATGACTGAAGTCATTGCTCCTGAAAGAAATATTTCAGTATTTGGGGAAATTAGTGAGATGAGAAGACTGATTCTACTCTCATGTCTGCGTGCTGGATATGAAACTAGAGCCAATGGGCAGTTAGCCTAGCTTAGCATAGAAAGTGGAAGTAGGGGGAAACGGCTAGCTTGGCTCTGCCCAGAGTTCAGAAATACACCTGCAAACACCTCTCAAGCTCACTAATGAACATGTTAAAACTTGTTTGTTAAATCCCGACACAAACAGAAACGTGGAAGCGCTGAAACATACGACTTGTGAGCTTCGTTGTTGAGTTAGGCTAACCGCTAAACCTGCTTCCAGCTTCATATTTTCTGTGCAGACATGGGAGAGGCATCGATCGTCTCTTTAACTCTCTGCAAGAAAGCAAACGTGCATGCTTCCAAAATTTCAAACTGTTCCGTTAAATCCTCGTTCTAGACTGTAAGTTAAAGACGTGCTAACTGTGAGCGGTCGTCAGTCAGTAACTGCGATGTCTCCCTGTGTTCAGCCGACTCGGTCAACATAAAGATCCTGAACGCCGGAGCCTGGTCGAGGAGCAGCGAGAAGGTTTTCGTCTCTCTGCCGACAGAGCTGGAAGATTTGATACCAGAGGTAGAAGACTTCTATAAGAAGAACCACAGCGGCAGGAAGCTTCACTGGCATCACCTCATGTCCAACGGCATCGTGAGTGTCACACGCGTAGAAACACACACACACACACACTGCACATGACTCAGAGCTATGCGAGCGGCTTCATCGGCCTTCAGGAAAGTCTCACTACAGTGAAAACGCTTGACGAACCCTCTGTTTACTTCCTGCTCAGCACCACCAGTCAGTCATAGCGACTAGCTGGTGAACTAGATGTTTCAGTCAGGAGGTGGTGGAGACCAAATCAGAGCCGAAAGGAGAGCAAACGTTGTGAGGTGTTGAAGACAAATAAAATGAAATAAAAGATAACGATGCTAATTAGCTGCTCTGTTGTCAATTGTTCTATTTGATCTGCAAGCTTTTTATTAAGTTTGTGGAGACATTTTTTATTTTTTTTTAACATAACTTTTCTGCATCCTTTCAAACGTCAGTCACTCACGTCATAACGGAGCATCCAAACTTAAAGAGCAGTAATTTCGGCATAGATTTTGTGTGTATTTCAGATGTAACTGGTATCTGAATTTGCATCCACTTCTTATAAATATGCTGCACGTGAAAGGACATGATTTGTGAGTGAAGGCTGGAATTCAAACAAACATCCCTCAAATATTTTCCAGCTATTGTTTCCACATACTGCACACACGTATCATCAATCCTTTTTGGGACCACAACAGTTCTGTTTTGTTCTCTCTGTGAAAGAACCTGAGAGAGACTAAATAAAATCTCACTTCTCCAGATAACCTTTAAGAACGAGGTGGGCCAATACGACCTGGAGGTGACCACCTTCCAGCTGGCTGTGCTGTTTGCCTGGAACCAGAGACCCAGAGAGAGGATCAGCTTTGAAAACCTCAAGCTAGCCACCGAGCTGCCGGACGCCGAGCTGCGACGCACTCTCTGGGTAATTGGAGACGGGTTGCAGACGGGTGTCGGCACATTCACCTGTCTGAATCGCAGGTTTAGTCGCTGCAGCGATGCCAGTGTTGAGTTTCAGAACTGAAGCAGCTTCTTTTATTAACCTGATTATTTCCACTGCTTCCTCACTCTCTCAGTCTCTGGTGGCGTTTCCCAAACTCAAGCGGCAGGTGTTGTCCTACGACCCCGTGGTGTCTTCACCCAAAGACTTTGCAGAAGGAACGCTGTTCTACGTCAACCAGGAGTTTTCTCTCATGTAAGGAAAAGTCAGCATGTTCACAATGTTTCTGGATCCTTTTAGATGCTAACTAGCACGTTGCAGGAAGTTTAAAGGCACAGGAACTTGTAGATGTTAGCCTTGTTGTTGCTCTTCTGTTAGCTCTGTCATCAGTTGATTTGCTCTTGACTCAAAGGATAACTTTCGTTTTTTACAACCTGGACCTTATTTGTAGCATTAAATACGACCATTTACTCACCCAGACAACTTTGGTGGCATTTGGAGTCGTTTTGAAGAAATTAGCCCCAGAGGAGCGGCGCGTATATCCGTATAATGCGAGTACTCGGGGCATCCATGCGCAGCCTCTATATAACACATAATCTGCGGCGAAACTCGTTCATATTCTAATATTTAGTTATGATATGCTGGTGCTATTCCCCTCTGAGCCCGTGGTGGCATGTTATCAACATCTAGTGCAGGCATGTCAGACTCATTCCATAAAGGGCCGTGTGGCTGCAGGTTTTTGTTCCAACCAAGGAGGAGCACACCAGGCCAACCAATCAACATCAAGGGATCACTTAGTTATCAGCTGAAGACTGAAATCAGCTGATTAATTGATTCCAGCCTGGTGTGCTCCTCCTTGGTTGGAACGGAAACCTGCAGCCACACGGCCCTTTATGGAATGAGTTTGACATGCCTGATCTAGTGTCTCTAGACAACTACCTCTGATGTGGATGATGTCATTACTGAACGCCGCGTGCTGCGAGCAGCCAGCCACAACACGGCTGACTGCGGCGGTCGAACGCCTAACGAACCATAACTGTGCCAAACTACAGCTAAACTAGCCGACCGCCGGCTCAGAGGGGAATAGCACCAGCATATCAGAACTAAATATTGGAATATGAACGAGTTTCGCCGCAGATTATGTCTTATATAGAGGCTGCGCATGGATGCCCCGAGTACTCGCATTATACGGATATACGCGCCGCTCCTCTGGGGCTAATTTCTTCAAAACGACTCCAAATGCCACCAAAGTTGTCTGGGTGAGTAAATGGTCGTATTTAATGCTACAAATAAGGTCCAGGTTGTAAAAAACTAAAGTTATCCTTTAAATTCTTTTATCTCTGAGCTGAAACAAAATGTCCAAACACTGAACGCTGCTTTCACCTGAGCGTTGCCTCAGTGTGTGATTCAGAAGTCAAGTTAAATTATTGTGGTGACTCAGGGAGGCGAAGGAAGACCGGAACTACGCAGTGACCAGTTTGCGTTGTGGAGGTAAAAGCAGCCCGAGTGCAGGATGTAGATGATGCTCACTTGTGTTTCCTGCTACTCAGACAAAAATTCAATTATTGTGATTTCTCCAAAAAGAAAACTCTTTCAGGTGAGTTTTCCTACTTTGACTTTGACAGGCTTCTATGCAGCCATCAGCAGCAGGAATGCTGTTTGTTCAGTCTCCTCGTCTTTGATACACAGATCGTAGCCAAAACAAGTGAGGTTCAATGTTTTTGCATTGAGGAGTGTTAGCATATGTTAAAGTATGTGAGTGCAACAGTTTAACAGCATTAGAAATTGATGTTTTTTCAGAGTTTTTACATATTCTACCTTTTTTATTCATTGGTTCGTTAAATACATATTTCTTTAGTTGAAAATGTGTTTAAATAAATAAAGTTTAATTATTTTTTCATCCCTAAAGAGAAATGAAACCTGACTGAGGTGGTCATCGCTCTTGAGCATGAAACATTTTGGGAACTTCCTCTCTTTTGTTAAGGGCTGAATCATGTCTGCCCAGTAAATGTGAAGCTACAGCCAGCAGCTGGTTAGCTTAGCTTAGCATAATGACTGGAAATGAGCAAACGGCTAGCCTGGCTCACAAACTGTTGCTTTAACACTTCAGATTAAAAATAATCTGTAAACGCTTACTGTTGACTCAGGTTGTTTGTCTTTTTTAATTAAACTTTACAGAAAAAACTCAAAGGTTCAGAAAAGGGGGAAGATTAACCTGATTGGTCGGCTGCAGCTCACCACAGAGCGAATGAGAGAAGAGGAGAACGAGGGCATCGTCCAGCTCAGGATACTGAGAACGCAGGTATGGAGATGAGCTCGCAGCATGCAGGTGGAGACCCCGCTGTCCTCTCCTCTGTTATGTAACACCACCTGCTGTGAATAAATGCCTTCACCTTCCACTTCCCACCGCCGACGTCCATCAGACGCCTGTGGTGGTGTTTGTATAAACTCGCAGGCTGCAACATAACCCATCTTTCTCACCTGTTTCCCACGTCCAGGAGGCCATAATCCAGATCATGAAGATGAGGAAGCGCATCAACAACGCCCAGCTGCAGACGGAGCTGGTGGAGATCCTAAAGAACATGTTTTTACCACAGAAGAAGATGATCAAGGAGCAGATCGAGTGGCTGATAGATCACAAGTACATAAAGCGGGATGAGACCGATATAAACACCTTCATCTACATGGCATAGCACGGCACGTCAGGAGGACCCGTGTTGACTTTGGTTTCAGTGGATCAGGCCTGATGGACACTAAGATACTTCCAGGCTCCCCGTCCTCTATTTAAAAAAAAAAACAAAAAAAATCCAATCTCGTGCAGGGAGGCATGAATTTCAGACTGAGACCTACCTATTTAAAAAAAAAGTGGAACTTCCTGCCTTAAAGTTGTACAAAGAAAAAAAAAGCAAACGTTGAAGTGGGAGTCTTCACCAAGTGGTTCTAAGTGTTTTTAGTTGGAGGGGGTTTCTTTGCTGTCCAGATGAGGCTGTTGATGTCAATGGTCTGTGGTTGACGCCACGACGTCTCCTCTGGGCGGCCGCGACGGCGCTCCTGCTCCGTGCTCGCGCGAGTCTCGAAGGCGTGCTGACAGGAAAAGCTGAGGAACTTTAGACTGCCGATATTTTCAGATACCAGTTTTAATCCACGTCAAACCCTTGAACAAAACGCTGCCCTCTTCACGCGGAGGCGACGCTGCGTCAAGCAGCCGGTTGGTTCGCGGCCCCGATGCTGTCACGACTCTCTGCAGTCGCACTTAAAGTGATCAAACACTTAATCTGGACATTCAGTGTTTATAAAGAGCCAGATAAGCACTTCACAGTTCGCAGGACTGAACCAGAACCAACACAGAGCCAGCTCCAACCCCCGCCAAGCCTCTGTTTCTGGGTAAAAAGGAGTATGTGGGGAAGAAATCAGCATATGGCTATAATCTCTAATCTGTCTCCCTCTACCGAATGTGCCCAGAGACAGAGGTGGTGCTGGAGCTCATGTTGGTGACGACTCTCCTCTCTGCAGGAGGCCAGGGAGCAGAGGCTGAGGTCAGTATTACACATGGTAAATACTACAATTCAAAGGTATAGGAGAGTGTACCATGAGATGTGAATAATGAAATGATTAAATAAACAGCACCTTATTATAAAACGACACCCAGGCCTGTCATTCGTCCAGTTTCATATTTAACAGGAGACGACTCCGATTTAAAAAAGGTGAAGTAACACAGACATGCACACAGAATGAGTTTCTATTCACAGCAAACGATGAAGTTTATCAGTTTGTAATGTGTTCAGCTGAATGTTGGTCGGTTTGTTAATCGCTGCGTTCTGCTTATTTATGGTCAACAGAGCGCGTCCTCACTTTTTCTAGTTTTTGCTACGAGTTGAGAAGATCAAAGTAAATATTAAGCTGCTGTCAGCAGGTGAAAAAAATATATACTTAAATTATACTTTGTGAAGAATGTACTAAATACACTTCAAGTAGTCTTAAGTGTACTCGAGTACCACTTGAGTAATGCTTGAGTGTACTTGAATTGTAAATAGCTGCTCAGTTAAACTTTTTACCAACTTTAAGTGAACTGAAGTCCACCAGTGAAAATCAGGATTCATGAGCATCAAAACACACACACAGTACAAATATATCACAAATGTCTGGTAAATGGACTTAAATATACTTCAAATGAAGTGAAATTAAAGTACACTTTAATTAAGATGCTAATAGTGTTTTACAAAGGACTTGAAAGTGAGTAGACTTTTCATAAGTACACTTTATTACAATTAAAAGTACCTGTAATTTAGTACACTTACAAATAACACTTTAAGTATTAGTATTTTAAGTGAAAGTGTACTTTAAACTTTTCTATACTTAAATTATATTTCTAATAGACTGAGCTATAATACTTTTTGATCCATGATGGCTATCTTAGCTTAGCATTAAGACTGGAAATGGGGGGAAACAGTAGCCTGGCTGACAAACTGTTGCATTAACATTCTTGCCTTTTGTCTGGATTAAAAAATGGTGATATGCCCGTATAACACGTCCATTCAGTGAGCTTTGAAACAGGCTGAAACTGGAAAACTTGCAGGAAAGAACTTCTGCCACTCTTCAACGCCTCAGAAGGTTTGTGCTCACGTCTGTTTCTGCAGATTTGAATTTCGGTGTATTTTCAAGCCGGTTGAAGTAGCACAAAGAGTCTGACTGAAAGAAGGAGATAAAAGTGTCCTGTGGTCTGAAGCTGAAGGAAAACTGACGTCTTCAGATGAAATCCGTCAGGCCTGAGAGCAGCCGGCCGGCAGGAAGTCACTCGCACTCCTGTTGTTTTGGTCACTCAGCAAAGCTCATGTGGGCTCAAACGAAGATCAATCAGTAAATCAAGAGCTTTGTGTTCAGGACAAATGGCTTCAGAATAAGAGTGTCCAGGTCTGAGCGGCTCAGGTACGGAGCTGTTCAAGGACGTTACAGCTGAGGACAGACGGTCCTCACCTGGAGCACTGAGCTGATGCTAAAATCACCTTATAGTCAACCAAGCGTCACCATCCACATCATCATGTGACCAATAATTAACTGGTTTTACATTAGCTGTAAACAGCCTGCTGTTCTCCCTCTTGTGTACTTTTGTTTCTGATCCCATTAATTGAATGAATGCTGGAAGTAAGAGCAGCATTCATTGGTTCAGGTGGTTCAGAGGTGATCAGCTGTTACCCTCCGAGACCACCAGGCTCCCTCAATGCTGAAGTCTGCGAAGGATACGACCATCTTGACTTCAATGAAAATTTAAGGTTAACATATTACAGTCATGAAAAAGATTTAGTATTGCACCAAAACTGTCAGCCTGCTGGTGGCGCTAGGGGACAAAAACAGGGGATCACCAGTTAGGATGCATCATCTGGGAACCATAAATGTGCCTGTTCGTCCACCACGTCGAGATATTTCATAAGATAAGAGGAAACTTTGACCTGCTGGTGGCTGAAGTGAGGAAACCACAAGAGGCATTAGCATTAGCATTTATCCCCTGCACCAAACAAGTCACATTGATCCATCACTGCAAATCAAAACCTCATGGGGACGTCCTGATCAGGGGACAAGTCAGATCAGTAGAGTTAGCAGGATTGATCCTCTGGGGACCATGAATGTTTGGACTAAATATCATGGCAATCGATCCAGTCGTTGGTGAGATATTTCAGTCTGGACAGAACAGCATGGCTATGATGCTAGCATGGCTAATCCAACAGCTACAAGCTCAGATGGCCCTGAAGGAAACAATTCACTTGAATAAAAAGATGAACAAAAATGATATTAAAGAAACACATCACCACATGACTGACTCTCTAATCTGTGTCAGTAATCCTGGGAATCCACCCACAGAGAGTAGAGAAGCAGCACACATTTATTAAAAATAATATTTACAATTGATCCTCCTCTTTGTGGAGATAAGGTGGCTGACCACTAGATGGCGGCAGAGCAGTGCTGCACCTTCCTCTGAAGCTAAACCTGTCTGTCTCTTTCTGTCTCTCATTGTCCTGCCAGACACATAGGAGACATTCAGTCTGCATGTTCTTACCTGTTGGTGTATTAACACGATTTCGTTGGTATAGTTCCTTCGTCCGGACTTCACTTCTCATTAATCAATATCACTACACAGATTCCCATCAGCCAATACACTGTCCTATACTGCAGTAACACAACATTTAGTGTTGTCCGCCTCTGATATGATTGATGTGATGCAGTTTGATTGATTGTGTTTTCATTGTAGAATTGTTCAATAATGCATTGATCGTTAGTGGAAAACCTCCAGCCTGAAACGCTGTTGTTTCACACATGGAGGCATCGCTGCCCTCGTTATGTGTGCAGCCTCATCAGGAACTGAGTTACTTCAAATGCTTCAGCTGAAATTACTGAGCTCTTACCAGGTTTAATACAAACAAACATGACTGTGATCAGAAATCTAAATATAAAGGTTTAAAGTATTCAAATTACTTAAAATCTCAACATCAAAGCTCAAAATCAGCTGTTATAAATGTCAGATCTACACAGAACTACCATCAGGTCTCCATCTGTACGGGGTTGATGACTGCAGCGCTGGAACATGACTGAGTACATTTACTCAGGTTTGAAGGTACCTGTTCTTTATTTGAGTATTACTTTATGCTTCAGAGTGTATTAATGGACTCTTTTCACTCCACTACAGGTGTTTTTTACTGGTAACTTCGCAGATTGAGATTTTACAAAACTTGATCACTTCATTAAAATATAAAACACTGTTATTGATTAGACTATTACAGTATATAAAGTAGCCACCTCCACTTCATCAACTACAACAGTAAAGTACCTTACATTATATTTATTTAGCTTTTGCTGTATTTCTCAGACAGAAATATAAAATAAAACTCTGTGTTCATTTTTCTCTTGCATCTTCTCAGGTGTGATACGCAGGCAGCGCTGACACTGGAAGGCTGTAATTAGGTGGATAGTTTGTCTTGATTACAGCATATTGCATCCTCTTGTTATTTGTGACAAAGGGATTACAGCAGTCCTGCTAGCTGCGCGCATGCTCCATCTGCACCCCCCCATCCCTCCCGCGAGCCCTTCCAATCAGTCCGCGCGCATCCTCCTCTCGCGGTTGAGCTGAGGACCACTGTCAGGTACTGGCACAGCAAATGCAATACATCCTTTTCATGCCTTCAAAATAAAGCGTTTCTTAACGTGTGCGCCAAAAAGATGTCTGTGAAAAAAACTGGCATCACAACACTAAACTACTGTTTGATACTGATATCCAACGTACACTTTTCCAAAGTAAGTAACGATCTTTTAATTCATCAGTAACTCTGCCGAATAACTGATATAAACGAACTTTTATAGAAACAAGCTGGAAACAACAGAGACGCTTTTAAGTTGAAAACGTTTTGTTACGAAGTTTCCTGTTTATTTGCACATCCAGCAATTACCGAATAACATTAGCATTCATTTGGAGTGTTGGTGGCCACCTGGTCAATGTTACCCTCTCCTTAGCTGTTTTCAGTCTCTGCTAACTCGTGAGTGAAATTTCTGTTTAGTTAGCTGCTAAATGCTACGCTAGTATAAAGTTAACCAGTTAGTTAGTTGCTATCGCTAACTGTTGAAGCAGTTTGGTGTTGGGCGGATGAATGAGTTTTTTGAGCTTTTTTTGCGGAAGACAAACAAAAGTGAACAAAAAATGTGACGTTATGGGATGGAAAACCAAAGCTAATTAGCTGAAAGAAGCTAACTCCACAAACCTGAGAGGAATTTAACCAGGTGACAGTTAGTTTATCTGTGTGGGTTGGTCATTATTTTCGCATGACACATGGTCATGGACTTTCGGTTTATTATAAAACATGACGATATAGTCGCTTTAAATATTGCGGCAACGGATAATTGGTACAAATGAGAAGAAAAAAAAAGTTAATCTATTTATTTTGAAACCAGGAACACAGCACTTCCTGCGTACGTGCTGTGTACTCCGCGGCAGCTTGACGCTGCTCGGGTGAGGAGAGGAGAGAGGAGCTCCGCCAGCGGACCAGGGAGAGCGTGGTGAGGAATCCCAGCAGCCCCAGGAGAGCGAGAGCCGGACCGGCTGGACCCCCGGAGGAGGACCCGAGAGAGAACCGCGTTGGCACGGGAGAGGCCTCAGTTCAGGTAACCGTGCCGTGGAACCGGTTCATACTGCTTCCCGGGCAGGCAGGTGCTTTGAAGGGCTGCTGGAGATGGGGTGGCGGCGGTCGGCGAGCCGCACGAAGCCGCTTGTTATGTCTCAGGAGATCCGAGATCCTATTACTTACTTACCGTAGCCCTCTGATTTCAGTGGCCTCTCTGTCCGGGGTTGCTGAGACGTTAACGTGAGGTGAGGGTGGGGGTGCGAGGAAATATCCATAAAACCACCGAATTACACCGCTGTGAAAGAGACTGTACGTTTTTACTTTGCGCATAAATAGCGGCATATATCGGCATCAGAGCGGCTGTTGACTGTTCCATCTGTGTGCTGCTGAGCTTGTTTGCATATTATATATTCATGGACGTCTGTTGGGCATGGCAAAGGTGCGGCTGTCACTCTACCATTTCAGATTTTAATCCTGTTTTCACAATTATAATGTGCAGTTAAGATATTTAAAAAGAAATCAATATGGTAGCCATGTCTGAAAATAACATCAGTTTGGCATTCAGGAGCAGTGACATCTTCAAGCTCTTCGTTAGCATAGAACAAAATATTACTCTGAAATAAACAGAGTGAACAGAAATATCAGGGATCAATAATGGCTAAGTTTCGGTGTCATGTGAAACCAAGCGGGGACTTGTTTTGTGTTTTGTGTTCTTCTCTCATGTGGTGGACTCTCCTGCCTTTACTGCCTCTGTCTGATTGTGTGAGCCAGTTTTCCTCTGCATGAGGGTTGTTAAATGAATCATTTCAGAAGTGTATTGTTCTGCAGAGCGGCGAGTGAGGAATGAATGCACATTAATAGTCTCTGCCCATGTGTAAGCCCCAGTTTAGGCTCCTTGCCAGGGATAATGGTCTGAAAAGTGGAGTCTTGAGACTCCCAGCAGGTCTTACAGAATTTTTGTACTGGGTCTAAAATCGCTATAAATTGTCAGAGAACTTTAAGCAGTGCTGGTTTAATAACAGAAATGATTCTCACTACTGTTATCTCCAAATGTACAATTTAAAACAATATACAGTCCAATTTATTATTAAAACAGGAGCGGTCATTTTCCATATAGATCTCTAAAATTAATTCTGATCAAACTGCCCCAACCATGTCTTGGTCTGGGGGTCCTTCACCGGAAACCTAATCAGCATCTCCATCCCTCAACTGAAATGCAGCTAAGATAAATAACATAAATAACTGTTCAAACCTATTAGTCTCATTCTAATATGTGTCATTTATGCCGTGTTTTTCATGAGCGAGAGACAAAAAAACACTGTCCCATGTGATTGAAACACAAGAAAGATCGGTGCAGCACTGCTGTCACGATTAAACGTGACTCCAGTAATGAGTGCAGAGCTACCTCATGATACCCCCAGAGAAAATAAAATTGTTTGTAACTCCTCATTTGGACTGGAGCTGCTCTCCCTCATATAAACAACACTCATAGCAGGTAATAATTCCATTCAAATGCTTGTGAGGTTATGTGGGAGCAGGAATTAAAGTGAAAGAATCAAGCCGAGTGGACTTGTAAGCAGCAGAAAGTGACTTTCAGTGCAAGTGTCGTATGTCGTGGCAGAACCTACAGTGGCTGGCAGCAGGAGGAGATACTGCAGAGTGGAGATGCTGGGAGGATGGGGAGCTGGGATAGCCCTCCTCCCTGATGCAGGAGGGGGGGTGGATGAGGGATGGTCTGGCGCACCCCTCCCTCCCTTTCTCTGTCTCTCTCTCTTTTCTCCCACTCTGTCTTTCTCTATGTCTCTCCCTCTCCCTGGTATACTGGTGCATTACTGCTCACTGTTCACTTCTCTGAGTGTAATCAGTCTGTCAGCAGAAGCAGACTCAATCAGTCACTCCCCAGCACCACCAGCACCAACCTCTGAACACACTCTTCCCTGATTTCTGACCAGAACACTGCCAGAATCTGCTGCTGCCTGCTGTGCACATTAATGAGGGGGTGCACAGTTTTGTGAACAGTTATAATCTAATCGGGTGGGGGTGGGTGGGGTGACTCGCTCTAATATTTGTTTTGGGTGCTCGAAGAGTAGACATGGTTTCTTTAGTTACTTATCTCTGATGGCATCATTGTTATAGCTTCTAATATTCATGCATTTTGTCATCAGTCTTTAATTTTATAAACCTGCAGCCATCATGCACCGTTTACAGCCACTATGACTGCACATGTAACCATAACCTACTTGCAACAACATGGCAACATCGTACCCAGAATAAAATTGTTAAAGTAACAGGCTCTCCCTGTGATGCCAGGAAATTTGTTTTAAGCATCGGTTGGCACACCATTATCCTCCAGTGATACTGCCTCCCTAGATTTAAGTTGCTTTGACTCTTTTCTGGCCAGTTGATTGGTCAAAAAGGAAGGTTGGCTGGCCAGGCCTGAACTCTCTGGTCCATTCAGTGTTGTAACACAGGAGCTGTTCGTGGTGCTGCTCCGTTTGCTGTATGTGGGTCTGAGATAAGTGCTGTCCATGGTGCTACTGAAGTGGCTCAGTGTCAGTGGTGCTAGCTCCTGGTCCTGGAAAGCCCCCAGCACTAATTTTCCATCTTTCTCTGCTCTGCCTACACCTGTAGCGCAGTAAGCCCCGACAAAACATTTATATAGCAGTAATAGTGATGCATTGAACACGATGCTGTTATGCAAGCATTGCATCTATAGCAACCGAGAAGGCCGTTTTTTGCATTTTACATCTTTTCGAAGACTTTGGACTGACGTCCATGTTTGTTTTTCCAAAGTAGCCAGACTAGGGGAAACACTGTCATTAAAATCATGACTCACATTGCAATCGCAGTCTCTAATTTAGAATAATCACAACATGATTATTTGCATATCATTCAGCCCTAATGTTACAGTCACTGCCCTTCATGTCCAGAATAGCAGAGAACATCTCAATCGAGTGAAGGGGTGTGTGGAAACTCTGGTTCCTCATTACAGTGATTGAACGTTTCAGGTCAGAAGTTTTTTCTTTCTTAAAAAATTCTGACCTGCCAGCTCCTGAGTCAGCTAGCCACCAATTTGCTAGCCTTCAGCCAGTACCTGTTCCTGAGTTGGCTAGCTTCCAGCCTCCAAAAATTCAAAGAAAAGATCCAAAGTCTCCTCTCTGGGGAACTCGGCTAGCTAGCAAGATGCCCCCCACGAGAAAGCGAGGCTCCTGACAGTGTCGAAGCTCCAGCCACCCGTACCACCAAGCCAAAACCCATACTGCCAACTGCCAACCAGCCAGTTCCATGCCTGATCCTGCCCTGCATCCACCCTCTGCAAAGCTCTCCAGAAAGAAGCGTGACTCCTGCAGATGTCGTGCCTTTTAGCTGCCCAGCTCCCCATCTTCACCAGTGCAGCCTTGTAGTGAGCCACCTACTGAGATCTTCGGCCGCCGCTCTCTGGCCCTGCAAGCCAGCTGCCAGACTCCTGTCCTGATCCGCAGCCTCATTGCTGGCCTCCAGAGGGGTCCTGCCTATGTTGCCAGCCTCCAGCCCGGCCTTCAGCAGGGCTCTTTCTCTCAGTGTATGCAGAAACTATCACAGCTCACAGATGCTGACATAGTTTAGAAACATATGCATGGAATTTGGCGAATAATGATCATTTAACTCACTGACTGGGGTCAGATAAGACTGTTGTCATACAAGCCTGGCGTGCAAATGAAAACTGAAGCAGTTAATGATAAAATTTCTTTAATGATTCAACAGGCGCATATCATCCCAATATTCTGCCCAATTTGTGTTTGTGTACACCATTTGAATATAATTAGCTGTCAATCAATTAATCATAACAGGAACAACGGGAAAAACACAAATCTATTTACCAGGTAACTGTATGAAGTAACTTTCACCACCTTTTAACTCATTGTTTTGGTTTCCTCCTGTCTACCAGCAGCAGGTAGCTGTTTCCAGTGAAGAGGTGTTCAGCCATGTTAGCGACTAGCTGAAAATAATTGAACAATTAGTTCTTTTTTCTCAAGAGTTGGTGGAGTTTCTCATAAAGTCATAAACCTTTAAGCTTGATTTCAGAGCCGGGCGTGTTGTTGTGTTTGCCACAGTAGTAAAGGCATCCAGTGCAGCAGCTTCTCAGGATTCGTTCTCTGCAGGTAACTCTGTTGGCCGTTCGCAGAGGCCAGATGACAGCATGGTTTTCCCCATTGCAGTCACGAGCCAAGACACCGGGCCATCTGTCAG
This sequence comes from Chelmon rostratus, assembly GCF_017976325.1. Lineage (NCBI taxonomy): Eukaryota > Metazoa > Chordata > Actinopteri > Chaetodontiformes > Chaetodontidae > Chelmon > Chelmon rostratus. The sequence goes on along the minus strand of NC_055671.1, from coordinate 24,092,592 downwards.
ATTTAGCTTCCAACTGCGACCTCCTCATTCCCCAAGGAAATTACTTTATCACTCACTCAAGAGTCAGCTAGTTTTTTAATGCCTCTGAAGTGAATTTACTGTACGTTTTCTTTAAAGACTGCGTTGCCTCAGGTAAAAACGGTCTCCACAAGTTTGTTGGGATGTTTTAAAGGCGTCTTCTTATAGGTATGACTCCTTCATTTATACGTATTTGATCGTAGAGATTAGTGAATAGGTTCAGTAGTGTATGATTATAACATTTAAGATGATACTGGAATGAATCTGTAGTGAGTGCTGCTCTGTCGCCAGCTTCGCAGCCTGTTTGGATTCATATCATACCTGTTTGGATATCACGACTCCACTGAAAGAACCAGATCTCCCTGGACGTTACTTCCTGATGCCTTCAGTTTAATGATGTTTGAAAGGTACAGTCGTCAGATTTCACATTGCTCCTGTTGTCCTTTTGATTTTTGGCGTCCATCCATTTTCTGTTCACTTCATTTTCCCCAGATATTAGATGTCATTGAGCACCGCTGGAAGGTGAACAGGTCGACTCAGCCCAATTAAAAAATACTTCATTTGATAGTGCGGCTAATGTGGCATCAAGAGACTTAAACTGGATTTGGTTTCATTACTTTGCTGTGCTGCAGAGTCCAGGTTGCAATGGATGATGAATTTTAGGGTTATTCTGTTTTATTACGGGTAACGTTCAGTAAATGTACACGTTTTCTACTTCATTTTTACTGCACATTGTTGCATGCTGTATTCATTTGGTTCTCTTAGTTAATTTAAACACAAGATACTTGTGCTCAAAAAGAGGATCCATTCTCAGTGAAGAACCTTGGAGCTCTAATCTGCCTCTATACCTGCCAAAGAGCAGAGATTCCTAACATGTCTCTGGGGGTCATCAGGTGGAAACCTCCCTTCAACAGTGTTTCACCTACCTAGTCCCACTACACCTCCAGGAGGCTAGGCGGTGAACTCCGGCGTCCCAGAGTCACCCCCCCAGTGCCAGTTCACACTGCTCCCACACAATCCAAACAGCACCGCCACGTTCAACTGAACCAGGCCCCAGGTAGAAGATGCTCCAGGTAGTGGCCAGTACCGATTCTACCATTTAGCTGATGCTAATGCTAACCACTAAGAAGAACAGAAGAAGACAATACAGTTCCGATGCAACCATTTAGCTAATGCTAATGCTAAATGCTAACCGCTGCCTGCTAAGAGGAACAGAAGAAGACAATACAGCTAGATTCACCTATACTGTTAATGTTAACTGCTAGATGCCACTGCTAACTGCTAAGATACTATCATACTACCACCGCTTTAGCTATTGTTAGCTGGTACAATGCTAGCACAGGCCTAACTGCCAATTGCCGCACTACCATCTACCATCATCTACCCCTGCCTCGCACCAATAAAAGCGGGATGGGAATACAAACCCTGGTTCGGGTAAGGGGGTAGAAAGTAAAGAGGTAGAGTCAAAGATGAAAGTAGGGATTGGATACAGACCCTTGTTCGGGTAGGGGGTAGAAAGTTTAGAGGGTGCTGAAGGTGGAGGCCTAATCCACAGACTAATTGCTGATTAATTAGATTAGAATAGGCTCTTTCTCTGTAAAGATTTAAACTTTTAATCTTACTAGGGTTGCAACCACTGATTATTGTCATTATCAAATCGACAGATTTCTTCATTAATCCTTTGGTCAGAAAATGGTGAAAAGTAGCATGCACATGCTCCGAAAGCTGATGGTGACATATTTCCATTGCTTATTTTTTCTGACCAACAGTGAAATTTTACAAGATATTTAGTTCACGATCATTGAAGACTTTTAGAAAATCATTGGTTAAGGGTTAGGGTTACCCTTGAAAATGCACAAGGCAGAGACAGACATGGATATAGGCTGCTCTTTGCATGCTTGGCTACTAGGCTAATGTTAGTCATACAGTGAGAAGATAATCAGTGGCAATTCATGAACACAAAAAAGCAATAACTTTTTTCACAGACAAAGAAAATAACCTAAAATAGTAGTAACACGTTTTTCTGAGTGGTCCTTGAATGCAGCATTCATATTCCGGTTGACGTCACGTCAATGTGTCATGGCAATTGTCAACAAATTGTCGGACTTTCCCTCTTCCCACTGTAATGAGGAACCAGACCCTGACCAACCCAGCGCAGTACATGAATGTAGTGTTTCATTCTGTCAAAGAAACGTTGCCTCTGAACATAATCCAATAAGGAACATAATTATGAAAACAATTTAGTAATATTCAAGTGTAGTTTCTAGGATGCAGGTTGTCAGCCGAGCAGAAGCAGCACTGCATGCTGAGAGGGCTGCAGATGGACTGAGCGAGCTTGTATACAAGATGACGTTACCCAGCTCCACCCACGCCCTCAGTGTCTCTACAGCCACATACAGGCAGCAGCAAGGTTCTGGGGGTGGTCGGGAATTAAATCATTTACATTTGGTGTTAATTAAGTTTTTTTTTCTGCGTTGAAAAGATTTGGGCTTAGTCAAAAAACATTACCGCTCCAATGCTGCTGCTGTTAACAACAGCAGCACTGTAATGGTAGGAACTCGCTCCTTCCTGGTTGGGTGATCAGTCAATCAGTGGTTGAAGCCGAAACTGGCAGACAGAGAGAGATGGAGTAGAAATGAAAGACACACAACCAAATATCCAGAGTTCTTCTCTCATACAAAAAAGACAGCTACAATAATTAAAGATAAACACCAGGCTTGAGAAATAAACCCAAATGAAAAGTGTGACTCAACTGAAATGCAGTGGCTTTCTTTTTTTCCTCATTCTGAAAAGCAAAAAAAGGCCTCAAACATGCTCTGACATGCTCAGTTCTTCCACTGTTACACCTGCACACACAGCCAGCGATGCAGAGAGTGTGATTTGTGTGTGTCAGAACTCCACTGTCGTGTCCACTCCATGAAAATAAAAACAAAAACGTCCAGGACTGATGTAGCTGAGGGCCTTCCTAAATCCATACAGTAGGAGAGCAGAGTCTGTTCTAATAACTATCAACAGCGACAGTCAACTATTTAAAGAGCCTTTAGCCTTCGGTGGACCGCTGTGGACCAGATGTGGGCTGGAAGGAAACCAGACGAGCCTGAGTGCGTTACTGCTGTCCCCGTGTCTGTGGTAACTGGTGCTAAATCCATCCATATCTATGGGTAATGGTTCCAGTCCCAGCCACTGATAGCCATGTCAGTCACGTGTGGAGATATACTGTACACCCAAATCTGTGGTAAGCAACTTCAGAGGCTCTGGGTTCCAGTTTGATCTAATTAACTCATGAAGATGCCCACTGTGTTGAACCCAGCCACGGCCACCGTGGTTACCCTGTTAGTGTTGGTTGCATGTGATCTCTTAAATCTTGTACTGAGGTGGACTACAAACAGTAGGGAATGGGTGGGGCAGGGTAACCAGCACTGATCACGAGTCCATGTTATAGCTCGAGTCTTCCCTCAGTATGTCGCTGCTGGGCCACAGGCCGCTCTGTGGTGACCAGCCTCCACTGTCTTGGAGGGAAGGTCGGCGAGCTGTAGTGTCTGAAATGACTGAGAAGAAAGAGAGACTCTAAAGAAACCCGGCTCTCTTTAGTGTCTGGGCAGGTGACCATGGTGACCATTGATGGGTCAATGGCCCACCCATTCACACCATCACTCACCCATTCACACCATGACTCATGTGACCCTAATGACTCAAATGATGGCTGGGTCGGGCAATGACTCACATGTGACCTCAACGACTCCCAAGGTGGGAATGATCCTGCAATAGAATAATGCGTGGGACTTCCCGCCAGTCAGTTAGAACTGAAGAAGCCTCTTTGGATGAGAGGCCAAATGTCTTCTAGAACCTCAAGCAAGTCCAGTTCCCTCTGCAATGCTCTTAGAAATTCATCCATAAGATTTCCATATAAGGCTTTTGTCTGCAGATTAATGGGTGAATGTATGGTGAGGTAACAGCTACAGGATCCCGCTTTATCATCTTTCACTCGTGAGCTCATTGTACACTTTCGTACTGCTCCAGGAACTGATTTTACACATCAACATCTGTTTACAGGTTTTAGGGAGTACCACTGCATATGTGAACAAAGTCTGGGGGGATCTGTAGGAAGTCTGATAAATTGCCTCAAGTGATGTCACATGAGTCAGCAAATGAAAAAAAATCTGCAGGTGTGGAGTTAAAAAAAAAAAACAGCGAGTTTATAAGACCTGTCACCTGCTCCTCATCTTTGTTTGAGGCAAGCAGCTTGAAGCTACATTGGTTGGTACTAGTGCAACACGCCCGAATCTCCGACTGAACTGTCTGCGGTCGAATTGCATTATGGGTAAGTTAGGCGCCAGGCTTTGACAAGGAAGAAGAATGTGCGGAATAAAAAATACTATATCGCTGGTTCTGCTGCATTGATTTTTCCTCTGTTTGGTTTTTAACTGTCCAACAGTGTTATAGAAGTGCAATGCGAAATCGGTGGAGTTCTCTTGAGAACGAGGTCACGCTGTACAGATGTCCTTTACACCTGGCTGAGATCTGATTGCAGTGTGAGCTAGACCAACTCCAGATGTGTTCTGGCCGCTCTGATTACGATGCATCCTGCGTGTGTCTGCGCTGGTTCAGCGTGTGTTTTTTTTCCCTTGTCCAGATGAGATATCAGATGAAGATAACATGTTACCACCAGGTGTAGATGAGATGCATCTGCAGTGGTTCATCTGCATGGCGTTCTCTCTCAACACATTCCTGTTCTTACCCCGGCTGACAAACAGCATCAGAGGAACATTTCATGTGAGAGCTTAACAAGAGTTCGGAAACCTCTAGAGGAAGGATGCCTCCTACACCATCAGATCATCTCTCCTCCGCCTCCCTGTTGGAGAGCAGAGTCAGTTGAAAGTGCCTCAAGCAGTTGGATGATACTGTGGTGTCTTTAACATTCACTAATTTTTTTTTATTCAGCTTCAAAACTACAACTTGTCACGTTGTTCTGCGTTGTTATTGTCATCTGATGCAGTGTAGAAGTGTCAAGGTTACGTTTAAGATGATTTAGGAAGTGTGTCGTCACTCCAGAGGCCATCAAAGAGCTCCAAGTTTATTTTTCAGCTGTTAAATAACCTGCTCATGGTCACAACTCTCTAAAAAGAGATCTTTATAAAAAATGTGTTTGGATAAATATAGATAACTAAACTTATTCTTAAGATTAGGAAAAGAAACAAATGCTGAAGTTTAAAGTCCAAAACAGGGTGTATGATACCAATAATGATATTTGAGAGTTTAAAAATTCACGTAATGATACAATAACTGACATGTTTGACCAAGAAGCCACTGTTCATGTGAATTCTTTGATTTGTAGGTGATTCTTCTCATTTAAGTCAGAATAAAGCTAGTTATGAAGTTCACCTTGAGGACAGCAGGTCTGTATTGATCTGCATGTAGATGTGGATTTGTCAGGCCCTGATCTCCACCAAGGTGGCCTCCAGCGTCCTGAGCCTCAGATTATACATTCAAATTAGGCAAATCTCGTCAAGAACAATTTTGTAATATCTTTAAGTCCTGAGTCTTTTGTACTCAACCAGATACCCAGGCAACCTATGTTTTAGTCAGTTCGTGTTAATGTCAGAGCTGTGCACCGTTAGGTTCAAACGAGGTCCTAATGTGATTAAGAGGAATCCTGTTAAGGCTCCTTAAACAGGTTTCTGTGACATTGAAACGTTACCATGAGTGCGAGCAATTCATTTGCTGCCATGAGCTCCTGTTGATGAGTAAGGCTACTGCTGCAGATGCTAACTCACTCCCTGCGTGTGCTTGGAAATGCATCTAATTTAGACAAGGAGGCTGTAAAGTGTTGACCTTCTGCGTTACCAAAGATTTCCTCCATGTGGTTTTTCTTAAAGTACATTTGGATATTTTCTACACTTTTTGCATGGACGAAATATGTTTTACTACATTTCTAATAAAGTTCAGAAAATGATTTCTGATGTTGTACCTTAACTTTTTAGAGCTGTCGTTAAAAAAAACGTCATTCAGAATTTGTATTGGGGAAGAAAGTGGTGGATTGGATTGGATCCCTGAGAACCAAAGATTTTTACCCTAAAGAAATAGCTTCGCTGAACCTTTGATGGCGATGATTTTGATAATTGATCAATTGAGACAATTGACTTCCTGCAGTTGTAAAAATTTGCTGCTTTTCTTTTTCTTACATCAGTGATACCCAACCTGGGGCTCAAGGCCCCTCCAGTGGGTCGCAAGATGCTTGTTGGGATACATTGAGAACAAAAAAACCCAAAGTTCTTCTTCTCCAACTGGAAATTTTACCTCCAACCTTTGTCTTTTTGTGTGGAATATCAGAACAAGAAATGTAGTGACAATGTCATCAGCTTCGGAAATTTCATTTGCAATTTTCACTGATTTTTTTACTTGATTAATAAACTCAGAAAATTGAAAACCTAATCAGCAGATTAATCAATAATAAAAATAATGGTTAGTTGCAAACTTCTATTATATGTTACTTCATATCACACAACCACACCACGAAGCATAAACTGTGTCGTCATCCAGGAAGACGTGTAGCCATACTTCAGACATTGTTATCGTGGTGTTCAGTGACCTCAGAGGCTTTGAATGCCTGTAATAAATCTCCTGTCTGTTGTCAATAGTTCTGGCTTGCAGGAGTATTGATTATGAAATGACACAGTAGTATGCTAATTGATGACCATGAAAAGTTCAGCCATGAATTCTGATCTGAAACACTTATGGACTGTCCGCACATTAGACCTGATTATGGTGCTCAGTGTGAATGCACAATTACCTCTGTCTAATGGTGCAGCTAATGGCTATTTTTTTATTAGCAATGGATTTTTTTTAAATAATTGATTATCCATACAGTCTGTAAATGTTCCTAAATTAAGACTCCCTGTCACGAATTATGAGCTGAAAATAATGTTTTTGGTCCAACAGCCAGAAAATCCAAAGTAATCATTTCAAGCAGATTTCACTGATAGTTGTGAAGCAGTCAGAAGCTCTCACATGTTTTTTCTTTCTGTTAAACTGCTGGTCACTGCTTAAAGCTGCACTAATCAGTATTTTTATATCCATCCTGAGTAAAATCTTATGAGGCCAGTACCAATATTGCAGTATTTCAACTATTTATTGGCAATATTACAACATAAACATAAAACATAATAATGATACTTGATCCTGTAAGATCCTGTGATGTCATCCAGGTGTTTAACAGAGGGTTTAGCACAACTCTATGATATAACAGCCTATAGATCACATCTGGACTGTGAGGAACTGGAGCTGTTTTATAAAATATATGTTTATATTGTTGATACATATCTCATCAATTAATATCCATCTAATGTAAGCTGATGGAGGATTTTCACTTCCACTCCAAACCTCTTCATTAGCTCTCTCTCTCTCTCTCAAAGTTTCTTTTAAGTATTCGTGTCTTTTTATCAAAGTGTCTTTGAATCAAAGTGTCTTTGAATCAAAGTGTCTTTTAAGTATTAGTGTCTTTGAATCAAAGTGTCTTTGAATCAAAGTGTCTTTTAAGTATTAGTGTCTTTGAATCAGTGTCTTTTAAGTATTAGTGTCTTTGAGTCAAAGTGTCTTTGAATCAAAGTGTCTTTGAATCAAAGTGTCTTTTAAGTATTAGTGTCTTTGAATCAGTGTCTTTTAAGTATTAGTGTCTTTGAGTCAAAGTGTCTTTGAATCAAAGTGTCTTTTAAGTATTAGTGTCTTTGAATCAAAGTGTCTTTGAATCAAAGTGTATTTTAAGTATTAGTGTCTTTGAATCAAAGTGTCTTAAGTATTAGTGTCTTTTAAGTATTAGTGTCTTTGAATCAAAGTGTCTTTGAATCAAAGTGTCTTTTAAGTATTAGTGTCTTTGAATCAAAGTGTCTTTGAATCAAAGTGTCTTTTAAGTATTAGTGTCTTTGAATCAAAGTGTCTTTGAATCAAAGTGTCTTTTAAGTATTAGTGTCTTTGAATCAAAGTGTCTTAAGTATTAGTGTCTTTGAATCAAAGTGTCTTTGAATCAAAGTGTCTTTGAATCAAAGTGAGAGAGAGAGAGAGAAAAGAGAGAGAGAGAGAGCTAATGAAGAGGTTTGGAGTGGAAGTGAAAATCCTCCATCAGTTTACATTAGATGGATATTAATTGATGAGATATATATCAACAATATAAACATATATTTTATAAAACAGCTCCAGTTCCTCACAGTCCAGATGTGATCTATAGGCTGTTATATCATAGAGTTGTGCTAAACCCTCTGTTAAACACCTGGATGACATCACAGGATCCTACAGGATCAAATATCATTTTTATCTGATCAATGTTAATAATGAGAGAGATCAGGCAAGAGAGAGAGAGAGAGAATCTAAGTCTTAAATTTGCCCACTGTACTTATTTTAAATCAGTGAACTGCACAAAAAAGTTTATTATTCCCAAGAACTGCAGTCATATATAATATTATTACATTATCAGCACCAGTTATTACATTTTCAAAGGGTTTTTAAATACTAGGCCAATAAGGTAATAACCAGCCAAAAATGTAATAACGTATTACATTATTGGCAAAAAGTTATAACGTTATTGGCTCAAAGGTTTTATTACGTTATTGGCAAGTTATTACATTATTGGTTTTGTTACATTTAAAATTGCCAAAATTATTACGTTATTGGTAGTTATTACTTTATTGGCCGTTATTACGTTTTTGGTTGCTACAGGGACCAAGACATTTACCGAGCGGGACATTTCAGTTTGAAAAAATAAACGTGTTGGTACACTCAGGCAGGGCTGTCACCTGCTGGTCGGTCGGTTAGACCGTCAGTATGCTCTTGTCCTGCCAAATTCTCATTGGTCGGACGAACGCTGATATTCCTTTCTTAGAGAAGAGTGCTTCTTAATCCATCTCTGGAGAATCTTCCGTCTGCTCGTGCATTTCTCCGCCCGTCTATTCAGAGTTGATAGGCTATCAACCAATCGGTGCAGTGGGCGGGACCACACAGTGGTGACCACAGATAGACGCTTTCTACTATAAGTCAGCGACTACCTGGTGAATGTAATGGAAACCAAATATTTGGTGGAGACCAAAATCAGAGCTAAAAGCAGAGTGAATATATGAGGAGATGGAATTATTAATGAGGCTTTAAACTGAATAATTTATATGAATATAGGAGTTACATATGGACAACAGTTGCATTGCAGTAATTTTCAGTGTAATCTTGATATTGATGTCTTATAACAATGAACAATCACATAATGCTGGAGTGACACAAGGTGAAAAAATACATTTTATGTTAAAAGGTTGAAAGGTTTGTATTTATCCAGTGTTTCAGTATTGATTATCCCCTCAATAGCTCCAATCTTAGTTTGCCTCCACGCTGACTCACCAGTCCCTCTGTATGCCCTGCCAGTACAGCTGATCAATGTGTACATGGCCTTTAATGCATAGCAGTGATAATTAGGCCCCGGAGGATATCAGTGAATTGACAGATTAATCATTTTGACCCAGTGAATCCAGGCTGTGCTCAAGGCAGCAGCACACATCGACTTCCTATTTCCACTGAGAGCTTTAACTGTTAAGGTATTAAAGTGTGGTGGATTCTGCTGTCAGTCAGCTTTGTGTGTGTGTGAGTGAGTGGAAGAGCAAGGTGCAGGGAGGAAAGTTGGTTTCAGACATGCCAGGGGAAGTTACTTGTTGGAGAGAAACCAGTGTTTGTGATTAAATACAGTTTACATAAAACTGCACGAGTGAAAGTGTGACGATATGATGTGTATCTGTGTATGTGATGTGTACTGAACGGCTCTTGTCATCCTGGTTCTGTCCTCCAGGGCTGCAAAATGTTCACTTCAGTGAAGGCCTTTGAGGGGCAGCAGTACTCCACCCTGAAGAGGCAGTGCTTGCAGAGTGGCCTGCTCTTTGAGGACCCCCGCTTCCCCGCCACTGACGACTCGCTCTTTTACCAGGGCAACCGAATCGGACGTGTGGTCTGGAAGAGGCCTCGGGTAAGTCGGCTTGTGTATTGTGTAAAAGCTGCTAGATATTTATGGTTTGAGGCTGTTGATCGCTGATTGATCTTTCAGACCATCATCAGGCCCCAAAACTTCCTAAATATATAAAATAATTCACTATGGAGGTAAGTTAATGACACAATTAAAGGGTTAAAGTGTAGTAGATAATCATAATTATGATAACCAGCACATCTGATCTACAGTGTCAGGGACAAAATGACTTCTTTGAAATATGGTGAATATTTTCATTTACAGGTTATAATCAGCATCATATAAAGTGCACATGTACAGTGCCTGACTGGTGTGTGACTTTTAAGTAAATAATCTGACAAATGTATGAATTCACTCAACAGAAGGAAATAGAAAAGGAGCCAAGAACAGCAATATATTTTATATTTGTGGAAGCACAATTAAGCAAAAAAAAACAACAAAAAAACCCAACAACATTTTACTCAGTCACTTGATGCTTCAAAGCTGGATCAGATAGCTGTGCCGCAGCAAGCAAGCTAAGCATGAATGCATCGAAGAAGGATTCCATATGGATTGAAATCTGATCGCTCAAACCCTCAGAAGATGCTGCGAGATAGCTCTAACCAGATGCTGCAAAGGTGTGATCACATGTAACATTTACTCGTCCTAAGTCTAACTACGTCAGTAAGCAGCCTGCAGGAGAAGCCTCCGCAGGCTCCGTCCCATCTGCCTCCTGTAGCAATGGCGGCTGAAGTGACAGTCATATTAGACGTCGGTCCTCCTGTAAAGCAACAGGGATAAAAGCAACTTGAACGATTTCAACTCATGCGGTCTTACACAATGCGAAACCTGCTGTTGTAGTGTTTGCCTGATCTGGAATCAGTAAGACAACTGAATGTGTGGGTGGGTGAGAGGTGAGTGTGAGCCTGTGAAAATGAGGAAAATGAGACTCGTAGTGTATGAGTCATCAATCGTAGTCCATAAAGGCGATTTATGGCTTGTGTTAGTTGTTGCATAGCTGTTATTGCTACCTGTTAATTGTTGATTACAGTTGAAACAGAATAAATACACACAAAAATAAATAAAAATAAGAGTAACAGAACGCAGTTAAAAACAGGAGTTTGCGTCATGGATTTATTAAGATTTATTAAGCAGTCATTAAATATAACACATGAAGGAATAGATATAGAGGATCTGTTTTTACTTATATTTACTGCATTCCAAATGTTTGATCAAAGAGCTAGAGATTAGCTCAATGTGATGATTGGTCTTTGCTTTTCTCAACAAGGATGTGTATTTACTTCTGAGCGAGTGTGAGTGTAATAAAGGTGTGCAGCTTCACCAGTACGCCTCACCGGAGCCCAGGCTTCGTCCCACATCACTGATGATTCTGTGGACAACCGGGGGCTTGATCTCTCTTTAAGCTTTTTAAAAGCTGCATGTCTGTCAATAGCTGCGTTTCCATTGCCCCTAGAAATGCGCAAATCCTAAATATCGCAATAAAAAAACGGTAATGGAAACACCTAAATTTCGAAAATCCTCTCAAATATCGCAAAAACATTTTTACGCTCTCATGAGGTGGTTTTTCAGACGTGTCGATATTTAGGTGTATCGCAAAAGTGTAATGGAAACACTTTTTTCGCATTTACACGTCTCAGAGGTCAGCGGACTCCCCGTTTCGGGCCGGCCACATGCAGTCAGATATAATGTCTTGTCAATTTTGTAGTGTTTGTATGTTTTCTGCATCTCAATAAGTAGCAGACAAAAACACTGCAGCTGTTCCAGCTGTCACGCTGGCTGATCTGTTAAAGACAATCCGACAGCTGTGATCTCGTCCTGTGCGCACTTTGCAAAATCTAATCATTCCGTTTTCATTAATCGTGAGATGAACTCACCTCAGCTATGTGGGAGACACGCGTGCACGCCATTAACTTTAATATTTACACGTAATTGCTGATAGAAAGTGTGTTGAAAGGACACTTCAGTAATTCACAGCGCGAGCTGATGCTGTCAGAGCGAGCTGACGCTGTCAGAGCGAGCTGACGCTGTCAGAGCGAGCCTCGCGTAATAACAAAGTGATCAATAATAGGCCATTAAAATCAGTGATCACTAAGTCAACAGATCATTTCTGTATTTCACCTTCAGCATGTGCTTTTTAATTATAAGGCTTTGTGTTAAGTTTTACCGACGCACAGCACGCACACACATCTCGCGGGACGTCCTAGAACTTACGAGAATTTCAGCTGGTTCGCAAAACACCGTTCAATGGAAACACCTGCAAGTCGCATTCGAACTTTGCCGAAATTTCAGAAATATCGCTTTTATTTTGCGACCAACTGTAATGGAAACGCAGCTAATGACAGCAAGTAATGAATTTGTAAAATACTCCAGTGCCAGTTTTACATGTGGTATTTCAGAGGTGAGATGTGTGTTACTGTCAGCAAGGACACCGAGAGCCTGTTCATTACACTTTTGAAGAATTTCTTTTAATAACCGTTCTTGTTCAGTCAGATCAATGCTTGATCTTTCTTGTCTTGCACTTCTAATGCAGGAGGACTGTGAGCACTAAGGCCAAGTGCTATAACCCTGGGAACTGAAATGATATTCCTATCACACAGCATCAAATATAGATTTGATGATTTGTTGATTTCAAAGGATCCTTCAGATTTGGTCTGGTTGGCTCATTTGTGAATCACTTGTGACAGATTGAGATTGTCGCACATCTCCTTTAGACTATTTCAATCATTTGTGAACCAGTTTAGGTTAAAGTCACCTAGAACCAGCATCTCTGAGTCACTGTACTGTGCAAGTAAGTATGCTAACAGCTGAGGGTGGTCCCTGTGCACCCACCACAATCATTGAATTATTACTTGATAAGTAAACCTCCAGAGCAATAATTCAAAAACATGGTATGGTGACTTCACATACACAAGTGATGGATCTCTTCAGTAATCTGTGAGTAGAGGCTCACAATTCTCACACACCTGATCAAACACGACTACCCTGCCCAACGAACTGAAGACCAGCAGCAGCAGCAGCAGCAGCAGCAGGTCGAGAGCGAGGAGATAGACTGCGATCAGTCTCTCGAGTGGAAGTCCACGACTGACAGAGGCAAGAGAATTATGGAGCGTTGGGGAGATACGATCCAGCGAGAGTCTCTGTCTTTGAGCCCTAGTTAGCTGCTTTGGCTAAAAAGAAGCTAGCAACAGATTCCACCGCTGGTACAAATGCAGGAATCAGCAATCGTGAACAAACCAGGAAAGCATCAAAAAAAGGAAAACATCAAAAAGTAACCTCAGAGGGAGGCAGAGTGAAGCAAAGTTATTCTTCTTCTGCAGTTACCAAATATCTTCAGGTGCATCACCACCACTTTGAACTGGAGTGGTGGGAAACCAAGTCAGCGCACATATATGTAGCCATGTGCATTACATCTCATCTGGAATTAATCTAAATATGAGACACTTGAAATGGCAGCTGTCATGGACTGGACCATTGACTGCATGAACAACATCCCATCACCTGGTCAGTCAGTGAGTCACCATCTTGATAAACTCTCTGAAACTGTATAAAAAGATAATTATATGCAGCAGGGCAGACAGTATATGGAGAGCAGTTATTCCACATTGAAGACATTCACATCAGGGGGAGTTTGACGACCTATAACTAAATAATTCACCAAGTAACAGTATGTCAGAGGTCATCGGTGGTTGCTCCCTCCACTCTGTCTTCTTGTATTATCCCGTACTGTACATGCATGTTTCGGTGGCAGATGATATCCGATGCAGGGCCTCAGGATTTAGCGAGCTGACTCCCCTGCCGCCGTTATCCCCCTCACGCAGCAGGCTGTGTGAGGCTCTGGATGGAGTAACCTCCTTCTGCCTGTGTGCCGCTGCAGCGACAGCCAGCGTGCATCGCCATGGAAACTGGGTCACACAGATTATATGTTTTGGTTTGTGCTGATGTCAGTCATGCAGACTGAAAACTAGAAGAAGTCGAGAGGAGAAAAAGCAGGAGGAGCCATCCTTTTCATTTTCGACACGGTTTGTGTCCTCGCTGACGGTGGCTTATAGCAGGAGGTTAGCAACCCGAAATAGGCATATTTTGACTCAGCACTTTTAAAAGCTTTTTATTGAATTACTGTATTGTAAGGTTGCTGTTGCTGACTTGGACTTGGACAAACACAAATGAATGGAACTGGCTTCAGTCATTCTGTTCAGGCCACTACTGAACATGTGACCTGTGAGGGGATAAAGACGTTTGCAATGCCTTAAAGGATTTCGTTTTTTACAACCTGGACCTTATTAGTAGCATTAAATACGACCATTTACTCCCCCAGACAACTTTGGTGGCATTTGGATCGTTTTGAAGAAATTAGCCCCAGAGGAGCGGCGCGTATATCCGTATAATGCGAGTACTCGGGGCATCCATGCAGCCTCTATATAACGCATAATCTGCGGCGAAACTTGTTCATATTCCAATATTTTGTTATGATATGCTGGTGCTATTCTCCTCTGAGCCCGTGGTGGCATGTTATCAACATCCGGCATCTCTAGGCAACTACCTCTGACGTGGATGCGCGCTGCGAGCAGCCAGCCACAACACGGCTAACTCTGCGGCGGTCGGCTACGAATACGCATAACGAACCATAACTGTGCCAAACTACAGCTAAACTGGCCGACCGCCGGCTCAGAGGGGAATAGCACCAGCATATCATAACTAAATATTGGAATATGAACGAGTTTCGCCGCAGATTATGCGTTATATAGAGGCTGCGCATGGATGCCCCTAGTACTCGCATTATACGGATATACGCGCCGCTCCTCTGGGGCTAATTTCTTCAAAACGACTCCAAATGCCACCAAAGTTGTCTGGGTGAGTAAATGGTCGTATTTAATGCTACTAATAAGGTCCAGGTTGTAAAAAACGAAAGTTATCCTCTAAGATGGTCCAAGATGTTGGGCTTCACCGCACAGGACATCCACCATTGTACAGTCGTCAGCGTCTGTTTTAAGGTTTGGCTAATAAAAAGTGTTGAGGCCTGATCGCAACAGCATTTGAAACAGTGACATTTCGCAGTGAAATCATCAACAAACGAGTTTTTCTGCATTGAATTCAACCTTGGTGAACGCTGACTCTGGAATTTGTGCCATATTAACAGATTAATATGCAGAGTCAGAGTCCAGCATGGAGGAAGCTGTTGTAGCTTGTTAGCTCTTGTGTCGACCTATAGACTGCTCCACAGAAGAGAAATGATTGGCTGATAGTTGTAAGCCAGTAGTCTTTTGAATAAATAATGTGAACTTATTAGCCACAAGCCTCGTAGCTAATGACCTTGCTAGCTGACAGTTAGCAAGAAGTAGCAAGCTGGTTAGCAAGTGCCAGGAAGGAGTAAATGGCACATTATAGAGAAAATAGCTATCCTGAGTGTTCATAGCTGGCGTGCCCCGGCTCGCTAGCATTTTGGCGGTTAGCTCGCCTGCTACAGTAGCCACACGAGTGGTCACGGCATCACCAAGTCTTTAGAGCCAAATGTTTTGCAGAGATTAATTTTGCTGTTGCACTTTGTTCTGACTATGCATTTAATAATACAAGCTGAACGGAAATAACCAAAAGAAAAACAAAACATTACATTTCACCAACACACTGCTTCATTCTACTAAAGCAGATTCACAGGAAACCTGCATTTCTTCCTCTTCCTCCTAATAGTTACTGAAAGCTCTTTCTCAGTGCAGCGCTTCATTCAGGGGAGAGTGCATGATAATGAAGTGAAACATCAAAGTACTTAGGGACGGAGTGGGTTTGAGAGAATGAAATGTTCAGAACAATCAAAATTTAATGAAGTTCCTGACAAAAGCTCATTGAAAATATCGCGCTCACATTCACTCCTAGCCTACGGTGCGTTTGAGTCCTCCTAACTTCATGCACAGTACATGGTCACATATGGTAACTTGAACCAATATAATCCCATATGTAGGGCAACGAAACTCTCTTATAAACAAACCTTTCTTTTTAATTTTCCCAGTTTTATAAGAATATTTTAACATATTTTAGTGTGAAACCTCTCGTGTCTATGATTTGCTCCCATATAATTAATTTTCAGTACAAATGTCATATTTATAAATCAGCTGTTTGATTTTCTCTCTGACAGAAATGTTCCAGTTTTATTTTATTCCAATTTACTTCGATTTTGCTGTGTTGCCTCCTACCTGAAGGTCAGACACACTACACCCCGACCTCTCCGACCTTTCTACCCTGCTACATAAAGAGTGTACTACCACCTGAACTGGTCCTGACGGTTGGCTCACATCCTGTGCTGCAGAATTGTCCGATATGTAGGCATTTCTTAGGGATAGTGAGGCCTGTTTCACTGAAGGGATTAGCAGACTGTAAATGGTGGCAGCAACATGTTTCACAAATTAATGTGATTTGATTTGATAAACGTGTGAAAGTGACTGAAAGGGGAAATGATGTCAAATTGTAGCTTGCATGTTGAAGGTTCCCCTGAGCCGCAGCTGAACATCTGACGTTTCAGGTCGTACTTGTCTGCAGACATACATTTCAGTGTTTTAACCGTTTCAGACGAGTCTGGAAAATGTTCTCCTTTTTAAAAGCCTGTCAGCAGCAGCCCGATATGTAGCAGCGAATGGATGCTTTAAAAACCAGAATCATTTAAACTAGTAAATCTCTGTGGATCCCAAAAAGACTTCTGCAACTTCTGAAAGGTGGCAGTGATGTTTTCTGTGCTCGCCCGCTTTTATCTCACCTGATTAAACCTGAATGGATAACAAATCAGTTAAGTTTGATAAAAGAGTAAAAGAGATTTCAAAGTTCAATCTCAGGGCGTTCTGAAACCTACAGTCCGTTTGCTTTGGCCTGAATTCGGGCAGCCTTTTGTTTCCTTGTTGAATTAAAGCAGTTTTTAGATCAACAGTACTTCAAGTGAAACTGGGACAGCTGATAATATATTAATGGAGAAGTGAAACCACTGGACCAAGGCCCTCTATATCAGTTTATTAAGCAGCTGCTGAATGATTTACACTAACTCACCATTCTGACATGATGTGAGAAGAAAAGATAAAATATTCACAAAAACTTTCCAAAACCTTCCCGATGCTAAAGTAACACAATCTCCCAAACTTCACCGGCCATGAAGCTCTTTTCTATTCTTCACCAGGTATAAAATATTTTATTAATGTTCAGCAACTGAGCAACAGCATCCTCACTTTACTCTGTTTTGGCAGCCTTGTTAGTGTCCCTCAGGACCTCTAGCCACTTGAAATCATCATTACTGTATTGATAAAGAGGTAAAATGTGCTTGGTTAGTTTTAACGTCTCTGTATTTGTTATCTCCAGAATTGTAGAGGGACTACCCTGAAAGTCCGGGACAGAGAGTTTGTTTTCTTTCTCAGTTTTTTACATTTTTCCAAACCAGACAAGTTGCAGAGACATTTGGAAGATTAATTTTGACTTAGAAACATGTATAAATAACATCAGACTGCAATCATTTCTAATCAAACTGTGTTTACTGACAACAGTTTTCTGACGTGTCCCTGAGTCCAGGTATTAATCTCTTTATCCAATCATGTGCTCAAAAAGTGTTGAACCTCGCTCCATCCTCGCTATGAACCACTGAGCCTTTCAATCATGATACTATCACCTGTTACCAATCAACCTGTTTACCTGTGGAACGTTCCAAACAGGTGTTTTTGGAGCGTTCCATGAAACATCCAATCCCCCGCCAGGGATTGAATTGGCCCTTCTAGCTGTGAGGCAACAGTGTTAACCACTGAGTGTCCCACCTTTATTGGAATCCGGGTTGTACAACTGAATGTAAAATAACATGAACATAAACGCATCATTCATGTTGATGATGATTAGAAGTTTAAATATTTGTGATTTATAGGATATAATACTATATACTAATAGTGAAGTTGCTCACAATGTGAGTGCAAAGATCGGAGAGGTCGTGTTGTGAGTGACAGGGTGAGGGTTCACAGCCTACCTCCCCCTCCCCAGAGGTTGTTGTGCTCGGTGTTATCTTTGCTCAGATGCATCGAGGCGATATTTATGGCTGCAATGAAGTCCCAGTGGCAGAGCATGCGAGCATAAAGAGCAGGCTCTAATAAAATGTTCGTCCTCTCTGTCTGTCTGTCTCACATTGTCTCTCAGCCTGTCTGTCTTTCTGCTGCTGCCCCCCTCCTCTGCCTCTGCCTGCATCTCTTCCACTGATTCTTGTTTATTTATGTCTTAACTAGGCTAGTGTGGAGCGATGTGACCATGCATACTGTGAGACAATGCAAAATGTTTCAACTCTATAGCATTTATGTCATGGTAGCTCTTCATTTAATGTTGTATATTATTATAGACTTCAGGCTTTCGACTGTCTGTTGTGTTTAGGTATTTGCATTCGTATTTGGAGGAAAATGTTGAATTCCTACATCTATAAGTCAGTGATCAGGAGCAACAGTCTACAGCTGAAGTAATTTTTGAGGTTTTAGAAAGATAATTATTTTAATTAATATATATATATAATATATATAATTATTATTCTAACTTGGATCTTTTTTCCACATTTTTTAGCAATCGTTTCTGTCGGTTTTGACATTCTTCTTCTCAAGTCGGAAGCTTGTTAAAAAGAAATCAGGAGAAAACAACAGGAGCGGTCAGATTATCAGACAACTTAAAAAAAAAGGTTATCTTTATTTGTAAAAGAAAATGAAGGTGAGCTTTCTACCCAAACAGTCCTTTGTAAGCATAGATCAGTTTACAATCTGCCCTCCTGCTTCAACTCTAAAAATGTTTATATCTGAAAGGATGCAGTAAACTCACCATCGAAGGGGGACACGCCCTCCTCTTTTCCCTGATAATGCTACATTATGAACAATAAATCCACGTTGAAGGAGCAGAGCTATTTAGCTGTTAATGCTAATGGAGCTAACAGCTGATGGAGCTAATAGAGCCAACAAGTAAAAAGCAGATGGAGCTAATAGAGCTAGCAGCTAATGTAGCTAATTGTGCCAATGGAGCAAAAAGTGGAGTTTTTGACCAGTCGTGGTGATATGGGGCAATGTTCCGGTGAGCTGGTCATCGTTTTATTTTGTGTCTACTGCACACACTTCAGCATCTCCACCAGTTGAAATTTGGTTGCGCCAAGAAATTTAGGCAGAGAAGAAGAAGAGTGGTAGTTGGTAAGCTGTATTTGTTAGACCTCAAAAAGATTCTTTCACCCGACCAGGATCTCTGAAATCGTACTGCTAGAGTCCACTTTTTGTGCTCTGCATTCAGCACCTGTGGCTGCTTCTGTGCTCGGTTGTGTGTTTGCATGTGTGGCTGATGGTTCCTCTCACAGACTGATGGATGATGTTGAGGAGGGCTATGAAGCTGGTTGAAAGGTTCTCAGTAGCAGGGTAAATGATTAGGCTGTTCTCAGCCACAATATTCACATTACTTCAGTGTCTGCAGGGCCGGGCAGGGATCGATACTCTATTACTCTTCCACCTGAGCCAATCCCGGGATGGCAGGCCACCGCAGGGAGCACCTCGCCGCCGCTCAGACCCCACCAATCAATGCTGTTGCGGACAAGGGGGAAAAAAAACGTGATTAGAGATCTTAACTCTGAGACCTGTCAGACAGGGGTCCATGAAACGACATCTAAACATTGCTTCACGTAGTTTGCCCATTTGCGCGTACAGACACACATTTTTAGACAGGAAGTGCTTCAGCGCTGGTCTTTGTAAGGTGAGAGGGGCTGCTGGTAGAGACTGGAGGCCTTCAGGGAGCACTGCAGTGGCCTCTGCTTCTGACTCAAAGTTTGCTTTTGCAGCAATCAGCTTTGCAGAGTCAGCAAATTACTGACCTTGGTGTTGTGTCGTGCCTGTGTGTATGTGTGTGTGTGTGTGCATGCGTGCGTATATGTGTGTGTGCATGCGTTTGTTTCCCACGCTGTGATCTGCATTATTTACACACACATGACTTGTGAAGGTTGGGGGCTGAGCCTATTTCAGCCCACCACATTGGACTGGTTGCCAGGCTATCACAGGGCTCACACATACATACAAACACATTACTCACTTTAACACGTACGAGAAATGACTTGAAACTCCAGTTCGCTTCACCTGCATGTGTTTGTGCTGTGGGAGGAAACCGGAGCTCTCGGAGGAGAAACAATATGCAGACGGGCTGCAGCTGGCAGATTGCCTCAGTGGGTTTCTAACCATTGATCCACACTGACGCTCTGACACTATCTTTTTATTTTCCCATGGTAACATCTGTCCCAAACTGTGAACATTTGGTTTTTCTTTCATATGAGTTAATTTGTTGGTGGGTGGAAATGTTATTGGCATGGTCATTTAAATGAAGTTAATGTAGTCCACATGCAAAATACTAAACTGCAAAAAGCTATTATTATAACGGATTATTCTTAGGGTAATTGTTTAACCTGTAGAATTACAGTCTCCAGAGCCCACGATGACACAACAGCCCAAAAAAAGAAAAGCAGCTAAACCTTAAACCAGAAAGTCTTTGGCATTTTTGTTTGATAAAATCACAATTGATTGATGTCAGGACCGTAGTCGTTGTTGTTGTTGTTGTTTGTTGACTGGCCGGATGGTAGGTTATATCTGAAAAATATCCACACATGGGCGCTTCTAAATTGAATTAAATTAACCCAATTATGAGAAATGGAGTTGTGAGACATAACGACCTGAGCAGTGACAGGTTCTTCTGACTATCACTTCAGTATCTTTCTGATTTTGACATTTTTGCCATTCCCACCGTCCTCTGGACCGGAGTAAGGCGACCCTGATTGGCATGTCACCCTGGAAACCCAAGGCCGTTTGCTATCAGATTTGTGATCTGGCTCAGAGAGACAGATATATGTGTGAACAAGTGTATTAAATCACACCTGGATTTTATATGGATACTAGAAACTTGATATGACAAGAGTGAAAGATGGCTAAAACATTCACAAGCTGGGGTCATCAAATTGACCCCGACTGTCCAGTTTTTAGTAAAAGCTGGTTGTTCACGCTGTGTGTACCTTCTTTCCTCCTTCTCCCTCTTTTACTTTTCTAACCCTAGTTGAGTGCTAGAAGTGTGTAAAGATAAAGAGCTGTTAAGTGGTGCTGTGCTCTCCGCTGTCTGTTGAGTAATGGCCGAGGTGCCCATCGACCCACCGGTCCCATAAAGCAGACAGCAGAAAACAGACAGACTGTTCACACCCAGGCCACTGCCAGCAGAGCTCTGCAGGCTGCAGTAAAATTGAGTTGTTCTGTATTTTTATATTGGGCGGGTGTTAACCTTTCTGTTAAAAATCAGACACTGGACTGTCACTGAATAATGGCATTTGTTGTAAAATCAGCCACTCATGATGTGGCATTAACGTCAGATGGTACAGCACGTGAGTATGGATGAATATGTTTTACTGTTTTACTGTTAAGAGATGTTCTGAATAATGTCTCACAGGCTTTTCCGTTTTGTTCAGAACTTAAACTGAAATTTGAATTCTTCTTCTCACTTCTTGCTCAGGAAGCTGAAATGTTACTGCAGCTGTTGGCATATTTTTCTATTTGTCAAGAGAAGATGAATCAGTTTTTGGATGTATTGTTCTGAGCTTCAGGGTGGGCGTTTCTCATGCCGATGGTTGACTGATGTTGCTAGGAGACGAGATGCCAACTTCTGTGGTGTGCTGATGGCTGCGGCACGTTGTAGCCCTGTATAACCCTCGATCTTTGATATGTACAATTACAGATTTAAGATGTCTGTCCCGTTACAATACTAAATATTTGGGAATACTCATTGCGCTGCTGTTCAGTTTGTATTTTGCTCAGAAAGTGGACGCTAGTTAGCTTAGCTTGCTAATGGTAGGCACTGGGCTAATGGGCGTTGATTCCCATTAGGTGATACTTGTCATTCACATCTGCAGTGCTCTTTGTTTGTGCTGCTTTTTACGATGGATGGCGGTCTTAATAGTGTTTACGTCTTATGTCAAGGGCCCATGTGTGATGATGACAAATAACCAGACAGAAAACTTGCAGCAGCGAGTCCTGTTACCTCAGCAGTTTGTGTATTACTGTGATTCACAGACTAACATATGAACGCAGAATCACGGAGTGACTAAGCAACAGCTAACCACTGCTGACAACATCAGCTGCTGAACTGCCCGTGTAGCTGTCGTGATAAATGAGGTGATATAATAAACTACTTTTAGTGCACGTGTTGCACCAATTAATTTATGGTACCGACATTTTCAGATGGAACCAAAAATGTGCACCTTCTGAGGAACATTAATGTCTGCAAATGCAGAAAATACATAAAACTTCAATTTCTTTTTGACCAAATACATGCAGCAGGGATATTCACATATGTTCTGATTTCACAGAAGAAAAGTTTCATTTCACTTCAACTTTATATTTTATACTACGTATTTAGAGATATTTAGTTCATTTTAGGGTGTGCAGATAATTCTGGCATACCTCCCCTTGTCTGTAATACATTTATGCTGAAGTGTGGCCATTGTGTGCAGACAAAAGAGTAGAGGACAGTGTGTCTCTGTAAATGGCTGGTGTGGACTCACAGCCTGTAGTATTCATCCCACACATTATCACAGGAACCACAGGATGTCTGATGAATGTATGTGTGTGTGCAGTATGTGTGTGTGTTGCATGGATGCGGATAGGTGTGTGAGTTCAGAGAGAAGAAGCGAGTGCAGCTCATTGAGCACCAGGTTGTTAGCTGTAATAGAGGTCTGTCTGTGGCAGAAAATGGACCTCGACTCAGCAGCCACGGGAAATGTGATTTCATAAACGCACGCAGCCCTCCCACACATGGGCAGAAGATCGTGAATATGATACGTGGGTGCATAAGGACAGATGGTCTCTTTCTGATTCACGAATTTCCCTTGATAATCCATTTATGCTCCTCCGTGTCTTGTACTGTCAAGCGTACACACAGTTTGTTAACTCTAAACCTTGTGTCAGAGGCTAAAAAAATTAAACAAAATCATATCTTGGCTCAAGATCGAAAGCTTAAAATCCAGAAATATTAGTATGAGTACCCTCAGTCCTACTCTTTGGTATCATGGAAAACTCCGGCTTGAGTTTAAAATGCAGACGAAAAGGTTTTCCATGCCTAACTGTGTGTCTGTCTTTGGGGGGTGCAGGAGCTGTGTGAAGACCCTCACCTGTTTGTAGACGGCATCAGCGCACATGATTTGCATCAGGGACAGCTGGGTAACTGCTGGTTCGTAGCGGCATGCTCCAGCTTGGCCTCCAGAGAGTCTCTATGGCAAAAAGTAAGTGTGTGTGTTTTTGCATGTTTATTTGTGTGTGTTGTCTGTCGTCCATTTCTTCCTCTTTTTTCCCTTGACAAATGCTCTCTGATCAGTTAGCTTGGAGTTGCCTCACATCAACATTTCTCACCAAGAAATCGTTACTTAGCATATTTAGCATTAAGACAGCTAGCCTAGCTCTCTCTGAAGAGAAAAAACACCCCTGAAAGCACCTCTGAACCTCACAAATAAACCTGTTCCAGCTTGTTTGTACTGTTACAGGACTGTGTGGCTGCAGGTTTTCACTCCAGCCAAGGAGGAGCACACCAGGCTGGACTCATTTAATCAGCTGATCTCAGTCTTCAGCTGATAATTAGGTGTACTTTTGATTGGTTGGAACAAAAACCTGCAGCCACACGGCCCTTTATGGAAAAGTTTAGGTATACCTCTACAGAGACAAAGAAACTCAGCAGTTTGTAATCCAGAAAGCACTACAGAAATCATCTCTGATGCTCACCAGACACATTGACAATATGTCTAATAGAAACTTCCACTATATTGTACTTTGTGTTTTGCTCTTGTGGTGTCAGCCTGTGGTTGTTTGCCTGTGGTGGACGAAAACCGCATTATGTGGGTGAAATCCATGATGTGCCCTCTTTATTTCTCTCGCTGACGGCCTGTGCTGCTGACTCAGCTTCAGCAGTGCCAGACACACCACAAAAAAGACGCTAACCCTAACCCTAACCCTAACCCTTAATGCCATGCTACAACCGTTGATTGAACTTTATGTAAAAAGGCTAAACTCAAGCTAATTAAAGAAATTATTTAAAAAGCAACAATACTTACAAAGTGGACCATTGTGGACCAACTACATAAAATATGTTTACCAAAAAAAAGAAGTGTACTGAGTTGTAATTATTCCACATTTACTGTTTAGTGTCCATTAGGAACCATTATGATAAAAAGTAAATGCCCAAGGACTCATTATAGCACCACGATGCTTCCTTGGTCTCAGCAGACTGGTTGGAAGAGTCTAAAGTAGAGTCTCCCAGGACTGACTGGAGGCACTAAGGCTAGATGGATGTTCTGGCTGCTGGGGGTCATGAATGTTTTTTTATTAATAGCTGCCATTAGTAACTTATTACAACCTTGATTCCAAAAAAGTCGGGACGCTGTATAAAACATAAGCAAAACGTGATGATTTGCTAGTCCTTTTTGACAAATACTGAAAACACAATATATTTAATGTTTGAGCTCATCAGCTTCAGTGATTTTTGTAAATATCTGCTGATTCTCAATCTGATGCAGCAACACGTTTCAAACACGTTGGGACAGGAGCAACTAAACACTGGGAAAGATCTGGAACGCTCCAAAAACACCTGTTTGGATCATTCCACAGGTAAACAGGTTGATTGGTAACAGGTGATAGTATCATGATGAAAGGCTCAGTGGTTCACAGCGAGGATGGAGCGAGGTTCAACACTTTGTCAACACGTGATTGGATAAAGGAGATTAATACCTGGACTCAGGAACGCTTCAGGAAACTGTTGTCAGGAAACACAGTTTGATTAGAAACGACTGCAGTCCATTTTTATTTATGTTTTACACATAGTCCAAAGTGTGTGTCACAGTTTTTAGAGTTGTACATTTATTTTTTTGTTTTTTAGTTGAATTATATTCAAACTTCAAACAAAGAAGTCCTCTATTAAAAAGACAAGTTGTGTTTTTAAAATGTGTGTCTGTACGTGCAAATGGGCAAAATAAATACGTGATGTGTAAAAAGTCAGTGAGTAATAATACATGCTGTATTTTTTAATTGTTGGTTGCATCTTTAAATAATCACCGGAGTTGGATGTAGTAACTGAGAACATGGATTCTCTCACATCTGTGTAATGCTACAGTTAGTTAGCTTAGCATAGAACCTGGAAGCACGGGAAACAGCTTTGCAGGATCATATTTTCAAACTCATCTCTGCTCTTGAGCAGCACAGTTTGGTTTATAAGAAGATGCAACAGCGCTTCATTGAGAGATTTCCTCACTGGGTTAGATGTTGTTGGGAGTGCTAACTACCTCATGCTAACTATAGTAAAAGCTGCCTTAGAGATGAGTGAATTCAACCTTAATAGTTAATCTGGTTTCTTGCAACGTAAATGCAGTTTGAAGCCTTTTACGCTCTGATTAGAATAAATGTGTAAACGTATGCGAGAAGTTTGGCACCACAAATCCACTTTTACTCCCTTGAGTACAAAACTGGTGGTGTCATATCAACAAAAGACAATATCATTTGAAGTGTGCTGAGCTGTGGAGTTTTGGGTGTCAGGATTATTCTGAAACGTTCTTTGGCATCAGTCTTGACAGAGGAAGCAAAGTGATTACTGAGGTTCAATGGGATTTGAAACAAGATGCCTCGGCCTGTTGGATTGTGACAGTCTGCTCAGACACAGTGAGCACATATGGGCGTGCTTACACTGTATCTTCCCCTCTGTTTACTCGCTGCTCTTCTAGTGCTGTTTCAACACACACTCGTCACCCAACTACATCTCCAACGAGCAGCATGTGCAGTTTGTGGTTGATGATTTTCTTCTAGTTTTTTGAGGGGGATGCACTCGTTGTCAGTGGGTAAGTGACTCATGTAAAGGTCAGAAGGTCTGGCTGATGGAGACACACATGTGGCTGAGTTTAAGGAAATAGTCAACATTTTGGGAAAGAGGTTTATGCCACATTAGACTGTAGACAGGAAGCTGTTGCGTTGAACTCCCCCAGCTGACCGCCTGCCTTGAAACTGTTGGTCCTCCAGGTCAACCTTTCTTTTTGGTTTACAAAGAGACATTTTTATATCAAATGTCAGCTGCACTCTGGTAAATCAGAGTGCTCTTGTCGGCTCTGCCTTCTATAAAGTGGAGTAGTTTGACATTTGGGAATTACACTTATTCGCTTTCTGTCGAAGAGTTAGATGAGAAGATCAATACCACTCTCATATCTGCCATTCATTTTAAGGTTAAAGCCAGCAGCTGGTTATCTTAGCTTAGCACAAATGAGACAGATTAAACAAAAAAAGATGTAACCTGGTAAATAGCGAGCGCTAGAGGTGCTGGTCGGTGGATTTTGTTCCTGTTGGACAGACCTAGGCTGGTTGTTTACCTCTGTTTCCAGTCTTTGTGCCAAGCTAAGCTAACCAGCTGCTGGCTGTGGCATCTTTTATTTATTGCACAGATATGAGAGTGTTATTGATCTCCTCATCTAACTCTCCAGCAGAAATATGAAGAGCCAAATGGTTTGCTCTGATTTTGCAGGCTTGTATAAAAAATAAATGATTATTCTAAATCAAAAGACTGGAGAGAAATCCTAATGGGGAAAGAATGAAGAACAAGTTGTGGGCCTTATCCTGCAGGCCGGATCTGGTCCCGGGGGCCCGCAGTTTGATTTACTGTGTGCAGTTAGTTTGTAGTTAGAAAGTGAACCACAATTCATGCTTAGAGAGTCAAGAGCCGATGACGTTAGAGTCCTATCTGAAGTGTGTTTGTTAGATCTAATCAGTAGTGGAAGTCTGTTTGTTGAAGCTGCCTTTGTGTTGGGATGTTCATCTGTTCAGTCTCCTGTTGGCCACCAGCTTTACTTCCTGTGAAAGCAAAACAAGTAACGGTCCAAGTCTCAGAGGAGCAGACGCTGTTCCCCAGTGAAGCAGCAGTGCTCGTACAAAACATTGTTATTTTCTGAGGTTTTTTTACATGTTAATTACCTGCAACACACGGCCAGACTGTGAAGGGCCTTTCATTTAGCTCTGGAGCTGTTACAACTTCTGATTTTGTCTTAGATCCTTGATATTACTCACCACAGCGTCTGTTAGCACAATACCGTCGTTTCATCATCACTTGATAATAAGATGACCGATGAGCTAATTTCCCTGAACCTGGTCCGTTTGGTTAACTCTCGGTCAAAGGGTGGCAGGCAACAGTGAGCAAAAAGTTTATACACTGAATGCATTCAAGGCTATAGGCGAGATTCATTTGAGACTCCTGGAAATGTGCAACATTAGACTTTTTATCAGAGAAAATGAAGGTTTGGGCTCTAAAGCAGGGCTGCCCAAAGTGGGGTCTGCGGGCCAAAGTTGGTCCACCATAAGATTAACTTTAAAAATGTACAATATAACACGATGTTTCTGCAGCTTTTTTTTCTATGAGGTCAAACTGGTTCTGAATTATTAATTATTATAATGGCACAGCAGACACAGTGACACTTTGCACAGTAAGTCAGTCAATTAAGGGAACTTGGGAAAAGAACAATACAATGAAATACAAACAGGTGTTTGCTTTTGGCCCCCAGCCCACCAGCAAGCTTCAGGTTTGGCCCTCCAAAAGAAAAAGCTGGGGCAGCCCTGCTCTAAAGGATAGATGGTTCAGGTTAATTACACGCTTTTTACCGAGGAAAGAAACGAGTCTAATACCACCTGACATCGCCGTGATTTTCTGTTCTCTCACACCTCATCAGACATGCGTCTTCTCATTCACAGTCACAGTTACTGTTTGCAGTGAGCCTGCAGGAGGGGGCTGAGAGATGAAATCCACATGTCTCCCCTCTCTTGTTTGTCAGGGTCACCGTGCAAGACAGAGACGGATGAGGCAGCAGGAACCTGTTCCCCCGTCAGCTGGGGAATACTAATACGCCTACACACAAATACACACTGTCTCTATCCATTATCTCATGTGGGACTCATTTCTGCTGAACCCGTCAGGGCGGGCTGTTTGTCAAACAGGAGGAGAGGGAGAAGAACAGTTTGGCTGAACACACAAGCCGAGAAAATGATCCATGTTCAGACAAGAAAACACAGAAACACCTTGTTGATTTATTGGATTTTATTTGTAGTCAGACATATTTCAACTCAACGTCGTACGATACGAAGATACAAAGAAGCACCTTTTGCAATTAAGAGGATCAATAACAGAAGAAGCAAGTTTTATTTTCTGTGTAAATGAGTTCTGTGCAGAGAGCGTAGTCCACAGGTTGTCTGGTGAGAGGTCGTTGTCATTCGCTGATATTTAAGAGAGAGCCATCCGTACAAAAATACAGACTGAACCTTAAAAATAACTTTGCTTCCTCAACTAAACACACAAGCACAGAAGAAGAGTTTGTGGAAAGTATCTCCAATTTTTTTGATCGCCAAGTCTCAGCTGTCCACTGTGAAGGTGATGGAGCTGTCCACAGTTTCAGGGCTGCAACCTTCTGCAAATGCAAACAGGAAGTACATCACCTTCCTTACCTTAGCCAGCTCTGCAATCCTCTCGCCAAACTCGTGCGCGTCAGCCTCGTAGCACTGGACGGGTGCGTCGCTGGCATCGCCCGGCGCCCTCCAGAAAGTCCCGGCGGGCTCCAGCAGCTGACGTGTCATCAGGTTGGTGAGGTCGGGCGTCCAGAGCTGTGAGGTGGCCGTGATGGTGAGGCGCCCTGCCTGGCCCAGCTGCACCGTCCAGTGCGAGAAACGGAGGGACTGTTTGGGGAAGTCCAGTCGGTACACGGCCTCGTTGGGCAGCAGCAGGCGTTCGCCGTCCTGCCTCTTCTGGCCTCGCTGCTGCAGAGACTGAACCCGCAGGCGCATCACCTCCGTCAGCTGGCTGTCCGGCCGGAAGGGCAGCTCCAACTCTGCAGACATGCTTGGACAGCACACCACAGCGGGCTGAGGGGTCGATACCAACTGCGAGGCTGGATTAGATCGGCAGCTATGTCAAAATGAAGCGTCTTCGCTTTGGCTCTGCCTCTCCTCCTTCGCTCCTGTCTGTCTGCTCTTACTCTGCGCTCTCGCCTGCAGGCTTGTGCATTATGCATGTGTACATGTCTGCGTAGCATCGATAGGAGAGGGTGGGTCCTACACAGAAGAGCAGAGGCGCTAGGCAACAAGATCTAATGACATTTGCAACCACAGCACAGGGTTTGCCCTTAGGGAGCTGTGCTTAGTGCTGTTTGTCACACATTTGTTTGTCTCATGCTTACAGGTGCTTGACTCTAATACCTGACATGAAGAACCGAATCCTTGGCTTGCGTGAGCGGCAATGTAAATGTGAACATCCAAACTGTTTTGTACGACTAAGGTACCCTTAGCGCTGGTGAGGGGGAGGAGGAAAGGGTGGGGGGAAGCCTCCTTATTCCCCTCGGTGTGCGTTTTGAGAGACAGCAGGGGAAGCCAAGGTGCCTTCTGCTTGTGTTTCTGGCCAGTCGTCAGGTCACTTACCTACCAGAGTTCAGTTGCTGCATAGCGACACTTGGCCCAGATGAAAGCTGAGATAGATGGAGCCTTTGCTCTCTCACCATCCACAGTGCAGACGCAGAGAGTAAGCAGTAGCAGGGTGGAGTGCAGGGGAGATTGTCTCCCGAAGGATTACAAAATGACTCTGAGGTTTCTGTGGTGCAGTGCTTTGTTTTTTCTCCCCCCTCCTCCTCTATTTAAGGGAGCTGGTGCTGCCTCACGGAGCCGGTCCTCCGGAGAGGCCAGATTCTCTCCATCAGCAGAGTGCCACCTCCTGCAGAGAGGTTTGACAGGAACTGCTGTTCAGTTAGCGCACCTTGACATCTCCAAGGACACCTGCTGGAACACTGTCAGTTAACTCACACGTGGTGTCGCTCACTGCATCGGTTTTATTGCATGCCCAATTCACACTGGGGAAGGTTTCACAGGCGCCCTCTTGCAGGTCGCCTCTAGGTTGGGTGCTCTGTTATGACACTGAGTCACGGCGGGAAAGCAACACTTCATAAATTTTAAAGAGCAATCACAACATGTCATAATGCAGAAAATTAAACTCTGATAAACTTGACGACTAGCAGGCGGAGAGAGCCGAACATTTAGCAGCTAAAGACGCGTTTCTCTGGAGTTAATGGAGACCAATATAGCAAAAAGGAGAGTGAATTTTAGACTTCCATTCATCAGGTGAACGCTCATGTTAGCAGGACTGGAGGGACAGTGATAGTACACAAATGTAGCTGTATTAGAAAAGGCCGTAAGCTGTGGTGAAGGCCCACAGTACAGAAGATAGACCAAGAAAAGGTCAGGAAGCCTTTTCGTCAGTTCACTGTTACTCGTGCTCTCTGGTTCATCTATCATAGCTATCAGATGATGATTCTTTCTGTAGATAACACAGATTATATACGTATTTTTATCCCACAAGGGAAGGACATGCCTGGAGTATACCCTGTAAATGTGTGCTTTCGAGTCAGCAAATTAAAAGCAGTGTTAATGAGTTATTTTTAAAAAGGTAACGGGTAAATTAATATTATTTTTCAGCCGTCTCTTCTGCGTCCTGATTAGACTTCATAGTGTGCTTTGCTCTGCTCTGCTCTGTGTTTGGATTTTACCTCTGATACCTGTGCATTTAGAGATTTTACGTGAATATCTTGTTAGTTTGTTTCGTGCCTCTCGTCAGAATGATGACTGCAGTTCACAAAATGGAGGCTGGGTTACACACACACACACACACACACACACACACACCGTGCAGTCAAACAGTTATTACCTCTCACCCATGTCCTATTACAGCTGGATTTATGACTGAGAGAGCCAAGGTGATAAATTTCTCCCCTAATCCTAAATGCATCAGCAGACACGAGGGTACGCTGCCTCACTCCGGCAGCCCACTCCACCTTGACATTATTAATGTTCCATGGACCACCGGCTGTTTGTTTGGCTTACCTGCCCCTCTGCTCCTCTTCCTCCGTCCTCTTCCTCCCCCGCCGCCCTCCTCCTCCAGGTCATTCCCGACTGGAAGGAGCAGGAGTGGGATACGGAGAAGCCGGACTCGTACGCCGGGATTTTCCACTTTCGCTTCTGGCGCTTCGGCGAGTGGGTGGACGTGGTGATTGACGACCGGCTACCGACGGTGGACAACCAGCTGGTCTACTGTCACTCCAACGACAGCAACGAGTTCTGGAGTGCTCTGGTGGAGAAGGCCTACGCCAAGTTAGTATCAGAGCCAGCAAATATACAGGCCCAATTTTAGAGAAGGAACACAGACATTGGATTTAAGTACCGAAACTTCTTCCTACACAAGTAGATACTTTGAAAAACAACATTCATGAAACCTCTCACGCTCAAACAAAGTCGACATGTCGTGAATGCATCGTCTTTCTCAGCACTCAGACGATAAATGACTCGATGATGATATGCATATTAACGTTAGAGCTGCAACTAATGATCGTTTTCATCAGCCATTAACATGCTGATTACTTTCTTGAATAATCAATTCATCGTGATGTCTTTAATGTCGTCTTTTGTGCAAAACTAAAAGATGTTCAGTTTCTTGTGTTGAACACTGAGAAAAGTGGAAATCCTCACACCGAATAAGATGCACCTAGCAAGCGTTTATAACTATATTTCTTGAAAAATGACTTTTCATTAAGCAGCATGGCCATGTGACCGAACTTTCTGACCACTGACTGATCTATTTGTCGACTCGTCGGTACAGCTCTAATGAACATACGGGTTATGTTCTCCTCCTCTTCCTGCAGGGTTTATGGCTGCTACGAGGCTTTGGACGGGGGAAACACGGCAGATGCACTGGTGGATTTCACAGGTGGCGTTTCAGAGCCAGTGGACCTGCTGGAGGGTCAGATGGCAACGGACGAGGTGGCCCGAAACCAGCTGTTTGAAAGAGTCCTCAAAGTCCACAACCGAGACGGTCTCATCAGCTGCTCCATCAGGGTGAGCTAAGAGCTAAGAGTGGCTCAGATATGGCGACTTCCTTTAAATATTATACCGTATTTTCCGCACTATATGGCGCACCTTCAATGAATGGCCTATTTTAAAACTTTTTTCACATATAGGGCGCACCGCATTATAAGGCGCTTTATAAGACAGAAACTACCGTACTGTGGTGTCTGGGGTTGCGTTATGCATCCACTAGATCAGGGGTCGGCAACCCGCGGCTCTTTCATCCCTCTGATGCGGCTCCTGAAAATAATTAATGAGCATTTATTTAAAATGTATTTTATTTTAGTTTGTTCGTTTTGAAACAAACACTGCTCGCTCACAGATGACAGCTTATCCTGCGTAAAGATGCAGGTGACAGCGCTCAGCGCTGATGTGCAGACGCTGTACGCTGAGGTTCAGGAGCAGAAATCACATTAACCATGTTTGATTCATATTTTAATTGCCTATTATTTAGCATATATTCATATTTTTCAGTGAAATAGTAATTTTCTTATTCAGGTTGACAGCTGACTGCACGCGCCAGTAAAAGGATGACGGCACGCAGAGAGTGGAATACCGCTGTTACTTCAGCCACGCCCCCTGACTACGATAGCCATAATTAACCAATATTGATCCATATAAAAGGTTTTTGAGAAAATTAAAGGCTTTTAGGTGCGCCTTATAGTGCGGAAAATACGGTACTTTACTGTTTAGGTTAATGTTCCTTTCAGTTTTTTCCTTAAAAACCTGTTTTATTCAGCATTTCTACATGAAGATGTGGCACAGAAACCCTCGAGCAGAGCGCTGTGTTTGAGCTGATGTTTTCCCGGCCTTTGCTGGTCTTGCTGATTGCTGTGTAAGGATTAGCTCAACAAACATCTTGTTTTTTAGTTGTGCTCAAGAGTCTACAGTCATGGTAGCGGCTTCGTGAGGCTGTGCTTAAGCTCAGCAGTGTTTTTAGCTACATGCTAATGTCAGCATGATAATATGCTGATGTTTATTTGGTTTAGTAATTACCATATTCACCATCTTAGTTGAGTGTATTAGCATGCTAACATTTGCTAATTAGCACACAAACACAAAGTATGTAGTAGCTGAGGCTGATGGGAATGTCATCGTTTTTTTGTTATTTAGTTATAAATCAAAGTATCAGACAAATTTAAATTTTGACCTAATGATGGCACTTTGTTGTAAATTCAAAAGATCACCAAAGCTCCTACAGTTCATCCTGAGGGGGGAACAGTGTCTGCTCCAAATCCATCTGTGTAACATCTTGACATTCAGCAAACCATAAGGATGTTCTCATTTTGCAGCGTTTCGATACCTGTTTTCTGGAAATGGTCTAATCCTCCAAAGCTGACCCTTTGTGCCCCAGAGCCCTTTAATAATTAGAGCGTTTTCTGCTGCGACTTGAGAACCCAGGGATGACAAAGTCCCCGCCTGACTTTGTGGAGACACTCGCCGCCTGTGTCTTGCAGCAGAGATAGCAGCCATCTTTTGTGCCAAATCTCTGCATAAATTCTCTCTGCAACTTTTCAAAGGCTCTTCAGTGCGGTGCAGTAATTTCTGAGATATTACGTGAGGTACATGCAAATGAAGAGCAAGCAATTCTGGTTTGTCAGTTTGGATGATGTCGTGTTGCCTTTTCCTTTCCAGAAA
The DNA here is from genome assembly GCF_017976325.1 of Chelmon rostratus. NCBI lineage: Eukaryota > Metazoa > Chordata > Actinopteri > Chaetodontiformes > Chaetodontidae > Chelmon > Chelmon rostratus. Next base: position 24,059,010 of record NC_055671.1, on the reverse strand, counting down.
TTTGCACAAAGCCTCAGCATTGTAGTACTTACAGGGAAGCACATGTACTGATGCTCGGATAATGGTAAATTTAAGTATAAGGGCTTCAAAAGGAAGGTGTGTACTTAAGTACTTTTATGTGGTAGATGAAAAAAGAGCCACAACAAGGATTCCAGCAGATGTTGTGTGCATCTGGAACCCATCATATATGATGAGGGTTGATCCCTGGAATGAGATGCTGTTGATAAAAATTAGTTGAAAATTGAACATGTTAGATTAAAATAAGTCAAGTCAGTTATTTTTGTGACACTTACTTGCATTGGACTAATCTAAGAATAAAAATAAGGCTGGCCTGAATCTACAGGTCAGTCTAAAACAGGCATGTCAAACTGATTCCATAGAGGGCCGTCTGGCTGCAGGTTTTCGTTCCAACCAAGGAGGAGCACACCAGGCTGGAATCAATTCATCAGCTGATCTCAGGCTTCAGCTGATAACTAAGTGATCCCTTGATGTTGATTGGTTGGCCTGGTGTGCTCCTCCTTGGTTGGAAAAAAATCCTGCAGCCACACGGCCCTTTATGGAATCAGTTTGACATGCCTGGTCTAAAATATCTGGATCACACCGCGGACCAGACCACCTCTACATATATTCTGGCTGAAATTATTGCAATGCATCCTGGGTACATTTACACTTTCATTAACGCACATATCTCCTCATCCAGATGCTAATATAAGTAAGATATAAGTCAGGTTTATTTATGTTTCCAAAAATCACAAATTTGCTTGAGAGGGCTTAACATGCTGCAGACACCCTCCATCCTCAGACCCTCGGTCCAGATTATTGGTACAGACTGCAGGTTAACACCACGTGTGAATGGATCACTTTTCATAGTGATGATTTGAGTCAGTAGAACTGCTTCATGGCTGTTTTCTGTGATAAAACAAGGTTTATCCTTTGTTTCTGCATGTTGGGCGAGTTTTGTCAAAGCTTTCAGCCTTGCAGACCCTCTTCTGCTTCTTAAAACTGTTGAATCTGCTTCACATTTCCTCAAACCTTTCCTGCATCTGAACCATAGATCATCTCTGAAATTGCCCATATTGATTTTTTTTGATCAACCAAGAGAACCTTTGTGCTGTCAGCATGAAGGACTGTTTCAGTGTTAGAAAACTGTTTTATAGTACTAAATTAAGTTTACATGATGCTTTAGAAATTGAGACGAATAATCCTGGACCTGGAGGGTTTCTTTGCTCTCTGCTCTTTTGAACTCACATCTGCTTGTTAAGAAAACAAACACGCTGTTCTATGAATTTCACTGTTTGGTCTTGTGTTTCACGCCAGTCTTATTCCCCGATGTCCTGCTCCAGCAACAACTAAATCGCAATCCCTCATTGTGATTCAGTGTCAGGTGCAGTTCAGTTTTTAAATGATACGGCTCTTTTATATGCATGAGTTTTTACACTGGAGGGTCTGTTATTCACTTGCAAGAGTAATGAGAGCTCAGAGAACATAACTAATACCGTACAAATATGCATTTTCCACTTTTATCCGTTGTTCTTATTACTTGTATTTCTCAAGCTTAAATTGATCTGTATGAATTTCTACACATCTCCTGTGGGAGGCCCAAGGCTGGTCTGCCAGCCAGGCGGGAGAAGAAAAGCCTTCAGTGACGAAATCCTCTATACATCTATCTATATATAAATGAGGCTATAGTAGCATCTATGCTTTTGCTGTTGTTGTTTTTAAGCACTGCATTGTGATCATTGTGATCCATGATTCATAGTGTAATCCATTGGGGTATACAGCCAGCCTTGGACCTTCCAGGTCCATACACAAAGCCAACTTTAAGAGCAGTGGGCTCACTGTGGGGTTCAGTTTTCCTTCTAACAGCTCCTATTTGGACAAACCAGTGTTTCAGAAATCCATTTAGCAGTACATCTATTTGTCCTGTCTGTCTGTTTGACTGTCTGTGTGCCTTATTAATCAGCGTCTCAGCTGTTGCAAGGATAATAACGGATGAAATGTGCAGTTTGATGTGTCACAAAAAAAAGCCAAGTGCACTGAACACATAATTATTGGATCGAAGAACCAATTTTCTGATAACGCTGCTTAATGACTCTCTCTCCTCTCTCCCACCACTTTTATTTGCTCAGTCACATAAACTCAGCAGAAACCTTCCAGTGTGTGTTTCCCACAACAACAATAACTTGTACCGCCATGAACACTGGCCTGTTCTCAGACTTTGGATGGCTTTACAAGGAGCAAAATGGATGCACAAGCTGTTCCAAGCACCTTGGATCTGTGAGAGGGTTTTCCAGCACACTATCAATACAAATTCGATGTAGCTGTGGCTGATGCAAGTTTACAAATCAATATTTTTTATAGTGGGGCGCCCTGTCGCTCACCTGTTAGAGTGCACACACCGTATAAGTCTGAGTCCTTTCTGCAGCAGCCCAGGCTTGATTCCAGCCTGGGCCCTCCTCTCTCTCTCTCTCTCTCTTTCCCCCCTTATCCTGTTTCTCTTCAGCTGTTTCAACCAATGATAATAAATTTATAGTAACAATGAATCAAATAATTACAGGTAACATGAAAAGTGTCGCTGGCACAGACAAACCTTCAGAGATGTGTGGCCCCACTCTGCTGCTCACTGAGGTTTTTTGGCTCTTTTAGGTCACTGCTGGGGTGCTGAACAGGTGTTTCAGGTGCTCACAGGCTAACTGGCAAGCTAACTGCTGACACACTAGCCAGTCAGAAACATACAAATGCTTTTCAGTCATAATATCTCAACAAGCTTCTTTTTATTTTGTCAGTGCTGTGCCATCTGCTCACTGGGACAATCAGTTTAACAGCTGTATAGGGCTGGGTATCGATTCAGATTTCAAGAATCGATTCGATTCCGAACTAAAAGAGAATACATTTTAAATAAATGCTCATTAATTATTTTCAAGAGCCGCATCAGAGGGACGAAAGAGCCGCCGGAGCCGTGGGTTGCCGACCCCTGATCTAGTGGATGCATAATGCAACCCCAGACACCACAGTACGGTAGTTTCTTTCTATGCGCCTTATAATGCGGTGCGCCCTATATATGAAAAAAGTTTTAAAATAGGCCATTCATAATCCGGTGTGCCTTATAGTGCGGAAAATACATAATCGTATAAAATCGATCTTTGGACGCGAGAATCGATTTTTTTAAAAATAAAATGAGAATTGATTTAAAATCGGCGGATCGATTTTTTCAACCCAGCCTTACAGCTGTACAATACTGAATAAACAATCCTGCTGCACCCCTATGGCTTCAGAGGGAACCACTATGTTCCTGGTTCGAGTCCAGCCAGAGACTTTTGTTGCATCTCTCTTTTACGTGGTTTCCCATCCTCTCTGCTGTCTCTAATAAAGGCACAAATATCTCTGTTTTCTGTTCGCTTAGAAACTGCTTTTTGTGCAGTTTCCACTTCAAACTGCAACAGTGTCCCTGCATGCCTTTAACCAGACACCTACCTGTTTGTAATTTCCAGGGAACTTTGCCAGCCTTCCTATTTTTTGCATATTCTAGAGATCCACAAAAGCATCTGTTTTCCAGCCCTAAACCTACCTGTTTCTGCTGTTTTGCAGGCGACCACTGTAGAGGACATGGAGGCACGGCTGGACTGCGGCCTGGTCAAAGGTCACGCCTACGCTGTGACGGACGTACGGAAAGTGCGGCTAGGTCACGGACTGCTGGCCTTCTTCAAATCAGAGAAGCTGCACATGATCCGCATGAGGAACCCCTGGGGAGAGAAGGAGTGGAGCGGCCCCTGGAGCGACAGGTAAGCACAGCGCTGCCACCTACTGGCATGGATGAACCGCAGCAGCTCAACTAATCTTATCTCGTCTCATTGAGACTCATTGAGCCGTCTTCATCCATCCGTCCCAATTCTGCGCGGCGATCTCGGTGAGTCAGACGTGAAACATTTCCAGAGCATCACAAGCAATGCATTTGCCCTTTCATATGTTACCTTGCAGTGACCTTTACCAATTTAACCAATTTCACTAATTTAATTTTAAAATGACAAAGTGCACTGGTCCCCTTCGTCTCTCAACATTTCTGAGAGACTGCGTGTGATGAATGAGCAAACAACAAACGGCTGAACAAAGACCAACCCATATGTAATGGCCACGACGCAGACAAGAAAGCTGCACAATGAGAAATGTCATGTAGACAATGAAAAATGGATATGCAATCAAGCTAATGGGCCCCAGAGCCAAGACAAATGGCTGAATTGAGCCCCGCTGGAGCTTGTTTTTAGAGAGCAGTTTCAGCGCAGCTCAGATATCATTTTCCCAGGATCCTCCCGAAACAGACGGGCCGTAATTGAAGCGACTAACCCTTCAATTCAAATGTCTAGGTGAATTAAAATGACTGGTTTGCACAAGTGGACATTCAATCAGGTGGACAAAGCTGTTATTTCTCCCCAGAAAACGACTGTTTCATTCCATTACTCCCGCATTTCTGCTACCCTACACTTCTTATGGGAATTGGTAAAGCTGAGATAAAGCAGCCCCCTCGACGTGGAAGTGTGCAACAAACAGGGAGGTGGTAAAGCAGGATCATAATGGAGTCTGAATTATTAATGAGGCCCAAAAGAGAGAAAGATGTTATTAAAGCGACGTGAGTCTGCTTCTCAATCACTCACTCTCTCTCACTGAATAATTTATTCATGGTTTGATAAAACCTGTTACTGTAAATGGAGTCTGACAGACTGTCGAGATGCCGACGTTTGTCAGTGAATCATAAATTGTGAGACATAAACACAGAGCTAATGCATCAAGTAAACGCCCTTGTTTCCCCTGAGTAGTGAATACAGAACAGACCTTGATGCTCAGGTATGATTCACACTACAAATACACATGCAGAGTTTTTTTTTTTTACTCACTAACATGATAGCACCCGTGAGGGACAGACACATTCATCAATTATATATCTGAACTTGATACAGTTACTGAGAATTTCTAATCATAATTACTACGATTATCAGAAGATTCACAGCTATGTCTGACTCTTAACATAAATTAATATGCTGCTTATCATGAAAACCGTCGTCACTGGACCTCACTCAGCATGTAGGTGCACACAGTGACTGAAATGTTCAATAACCTGAAAACTGAAACAGACTTTTTAGACTAAAATACAAAGATAAAACTAAAATGCTCAGTCAGCTAAAACTAAACAAAGAATCAAAATTAACGGTATTCTGACCAGCAGGTTAGAAAAAAAAAAAAAAAGACTTTTATTTCGGTGGTCTCTCATAAAATACTTGCAGTTATATGCTTTAAATAAACATAATAAATAAATATATTGTAATAAATATATATATAATTGGGCAGAAAACATCAGGTCATCAATCTTCTTCTTCTTCTTCTCCTTCTCCTTCTCCTCCTCCTCCTCCTCCTCCTCTCTGCAGTTCGGAGGAGTGGAACAAGGTGAGCAAGAGCGAGAGAGAAAAGCTTGGCGTCACCGTGCAGGACGACGGCGAGTTCTGGTGAGAAGCAGTAAAGTACTCACAATGTTTTTTTGGCTGCTTATCTCAGAGCCATTTATTAAGGTGGTTCTGGCGTGGTGAAAGTGAAAGTTGCATTTGAATGATGATGTGTTTATTGAGCGATTGATTAATACTGTCCTGGTTGTGTTTGGGAACACCTCACCTGAACTGACTTCGACATTTTGGACTGATCACACTTTCAAAGGAATAGTTATTTGGTTTCTTGCTGAGAGTTTTGAGGAGAAGATCAATATCTGTACAATAAGTATAAGGCAGCAGCCAATTAGCTTAGCTTAGCCTGGAAACAGGGTGAAACAGCTGGTCTGGCTATGTGGAATGCTTTGACATACCATAGAAAAGGTGCAGAATATTCAGTTTATGTGGTATTTCAGTTTGCATTGGACAGATGTTTTAGGCCTGTTATACAGGAACAGCAAGCAGTTTTAATCAAAGTGTGGAAAACAATAATTTATAGTTTTACAGAGATTAATGTGTCTTGGCCATGTGCAGTGACTTTCTCAACCAGTTAATTAGTGAAGGTTGGTGGTTGCCTCCGGACAGAGCTATGCTAGTTGTTTCCACCTTTTTCCTGTCTGTGCGCTAAACTAAGCTAAGCTACACAGCTGCTTGTGGTAGCATCATATTTACAGACAGATGTGAGTGTGGCATCTATCATCCAACAACAAGAAAGTAAATAAGCTTTTCCACACCAACATAAATGGGAGAAAACACTGAATGTTTGTAGATTTTAGGGGCTTTTTATGGCATTTAAATGGTCAAATGATGATATTGACAGTTTCAGTCAACATTTAACACCATTCAGCACCAGAAGTCCTAATATTGGTTTAACATGTAACCCTTTTCTTTGTTCCTGATCTCATTTCCTCTATTTTTATACCTGTTCAAGGTCTTCTTCTTTCAAGCTTTTCCCTCTAGTTGGTATCCACTCTCTCCGGTCTCTTCTCTCCTCTCCTTTTCCTGCCCTCCTGCAGGATGACGTTCGACGACTTCTGCCAGTACTTCACGGACCTGATCTTGTGCCGCCTCATCAACACCTCCTACCTGAGCATCCACAAAACCTGGGAGGAGGAGGTGATGAGGGGCTCCTGGGTGCACCGCCAGGACCCGCTCCGCAACCGGTCCGGCGGCTGCATCAACCACAAGGCCACCTTCCTGCAGAACCCTCAGGTTCGTCCAGCTAGTCTGTGTTTTCACGCGTGTTTATTGGGAAATGTGTGACGGCTGATGGAGTGTGACGCGGTGTCCCCCTCTCTCTTCCCAGTACGTGTTTGATGTGAAGAAGGTGGAGGATGAGGTGCTGATCTGCTTGCAGCAGAAAGAAAAGAGAGCCACGCCCAAAGAGGGCAAAGGGGAAAACCTCGCCATAGGCTTTGATATTCACCGGGTAGAAACGCACACAAAACACACACGTGCACAAATACCAGCTGGACAAATTTCTGCTCTAACGTCTTCTCGTCCTGCAGGTGGAGCTCAATCGAAAGTACCGTATGCACTCAGCCCAGCAGAAAGTAGCGGGCTCCATCTACATCAACTCGCGTTGCGTCTTCCTCAGGAAGGAGCTGAAGGAGGGGCGTTATGTCATCATTCCCACAACCTTTGACCCCGGGCAGCAGGGCGACTTCCTGCTCCGTGTCTTCACTGATGTGCCTTCAGATTGCAAGTAAATCTGATGTCTTACCCATAAACAGTTCGACTTATCTAAAGTTTTATATGAATCAAATGTTATCAGCACGGATCACGCATCATAGCCTACCTTTGTGCAGAGTATTGAGCGCTGGTCTCTCATCAGCTGGCCAATATTCACAACATTTAAGAGAAGCAGCCAATAAAACTACAAGCACTTGTGGGATCATATAAAGTAAGATGCAAAATAAAATACTCTGTTTAACGGTGACGATAGTGTTTTATAGACTGAGGTGAAGATATAGTAACTTAAAAAGAGGTCATTTTAAACTTTGTAAACATAACCTCTTGATTTGTCTAACTCAATCTAATGAAGCCTCGTATTAACTTTAATCTTTAGACTCAAAAGTTCATCCTCCATCACTTACACTGGAATCACATGAGGAAGGTTAACGGCCAATATGAACAGGAGGAATGACCACAGCAAGCAAACTGTTTTCATGTTAATGTGGGCACCTGACTGAAAAGTGTGAACCCATCCTTTAAATGCGTGCTCATTGCACAGCTCCCACTAACTAGATGCATGTACTACTGCTGCTCTTTAACTTCACTTCCCAGAAGAGCTTTTTACAGAGTTTCAAGTTTTGCTCTTGTTCCGGCTCTCGGGACAAGGAATTATGTTTTGTTATTAAGCTTGTGTCACTGCGTATGAAACAGTGGTTGGAAGCACTAATGCTAAACAGATGCCTGAACAGAGATGAGGTACATAAGTCCAGCTGGCTTTAACGGTCCTCTAACAAGCACGTACACTGTTTGTTTCCCAGAGAGCTGACTCTGGACGAGCCTCCTCAGACATGCTGGACGGGGATGTGTGGGTACCCTCAGCTGGTCACTCAGGTCCATGTACTGAATGCTGAGGGTCTGCAGGGACAGGACTCCAATGGAGGTAGGACACTACACACAGAGCTGTATCCTAGCTTGACTTTGTGTCTTGTCATTGTATCTGCATGTTAATGATCACGTTCCTGAACTGTAAAGCACTATAAACCCCTGTAAACACCCACAGAGCTACGCTGCCTCAATCCCAATAAGGAAAGACTTCTGAGCAAAGCAAGAGGTACCACAGCACCTTCTGTTGAGACTGTAGTCAGTTATTTAGTGTTAGCCTGCAGTACGCAGTCCTAACCCCGTTTAAAGCTCCTACACTGTGTGCACACACCTGTAACTTTTACAACTCGCTCACCTTTAAAGCCACTATGTGTAGATTTTTTTGTGATTGTGGTGAATTATTGTGCTTTCATAACTTAAAAATGAGACAATCCTGGTGAAAATCAGTGCAGTTCATGCAGTGCTGTCATCTTATTCGTTCTGTAACTCGGGGTCAGATCCTCATGCTGGCTGCCACAGTGTCCACCGGATGGCGCCAAAGTGAGAAATGTACATATCCTCCACATTGTGGCTTTAATATTGAGGTGTTTTTGCTGAGAGAGCAGGAAGAAGTACTTTGATCCTTTACTCAATCAAAAGTTCATCCAAATCCTAATAAGTACAGAAGTATCAGCAAAATGTACTTAAAGTATCAAAAGTACTCATTCTGCAGTGAAAGGTCCCCTGAGAGTAATATTTTATCCTTTTATACTACTTTATATACACTTAGTAGTAGTAGTTTAGTCCAGTGGTTCCCAACCGAGGGGTCGGGGCCCTGCAGAGGGTCACAAGATGAATGTGAGGAGTCGAGATGTGATTAATGGAATTTCTCTAATCTTTTTGCTTTTTTGTGAATTATTATTTTATATAAACATAGAAAAAACAGTAATCGAGGGCGCCAGCAACACCTCCCTGACGTCCATCATCACAGTCAACAAGCTCTTCTTATGATTAACAAAACTCTGCGCTGAGCATCAATTAAAGAAAATGAGAAGCAAATGTATACGAATGTATGAAGTGGAACGTTGTTAGTTAATTGGGTACAAGCGATGGACAGTGTGCAGGTTTTCATCGGACACACCTGTTTATAAGACTTATAACAAGTTATCGTTATTGATTGATTAATAGCGACTAATACTTATTTTTCTGTATCTCAAACAAAGTTTCTTTTTGTTGACGTACCAAATATTACCTGTTTGTAGCTTCTCAGCTGTGAGGATTCACTGCATTTGCTTTACATTATAGTAAAGATGCATGATGTTGCATTTTTGCTAATATCCAACATGGTGATGTTTTCCAACTCATTTTGGCCATTTGTGGATATCGATGTCTGCACGCTGTTTTTCCACCTAACTGCAGAGAGTATAAGGCTCTCCTATAGTGGAATAATATTATCATGCTTATGCTTATCCTGAAGGCTCACTGGCAGATGCAGACATGAAACACCAAAAAACAAAAGAAGAAATCTAGGATCTGATACATTTTTTTTCTGTTTGTCTTTGTCCTTCATAAACTCGTCGTAGTGCTCCTGGCCATCGCAAATAAAAACTTTGCTATTCGTTTCAGACAGAGTTCAGAGTTTTGATTGTACTTCACTAAGACTTTCAGCTGTGTCAGAACTTTTCTGAACTTACGACCTGGAGATTAATTGATAATTAAAATAATCATATTGTACAATTTGTTGGAAATAAACCCTTTGCCAAATTAACACACGTAATCTGATGCAGACATGCATAAACAAATCAGATAGCAGTCACAGCGTCTTCCATCGCCACAGTCTACTAATCTATAGACTTCCTCTTCCTTCAGCTGTAGATCCCTACATGATCATCACCTGTGAAGGGGAGAGGGTTCGTTCACCGGTTCATAAGGACACACGGTGCCCAAACTTTGACATCAAAGGCCTGTTCTACCGCAAGAAACCCAAGGACGGCATCCACATCGAGGTGAGCTGTCACTCTGCAGCCGTCCCACTGTGGGACTGAACGCCGGCTCAAACACACGTTCACGGTCGCGGCCTGTGAGTGGCAGCTGTCAGGCGTCAAAATGAGCAACTTTACAGCAATTAGTGCTTTTTTTCTGGCAAGTATGTTTTATTGTGCTGCTGTCGACAAACCAAGAGAGGCTGCAAACGGTTAAAAAGTCAAATAAAGTGTAAAAGATTTTAGTTTTTGAATATCCATCTTCTCAGCTTTCCTCCTGGAGAGGTCTACGAGATCCACACAGCAGCGTCTCTGTTATTTGGGTGAACTGTCCCTTTAACGCTCCCACTCCTGGAGAACTTCCACAGCTGAGCAGAGTTTGGGGTGTTTGATAGTGGCAACAGTGAGCAAACACTCACATTGATTATCTGTATACGAGGCGCACATCTCTGCTTACTGTTTACTTCCTGATGCAACACCCAATCAGAGCGTCCTCGCGGATTCTCCGGTCCTGTCCTGCTCCCTGGTGGCCGTGTGGTGCGTGGATCATTTAGTTCATGCTGGAAGAGTTGCGGTTTGTGTTTTTCTTTCAAGTTTGTTGTGCTTGAGTGAGTCCTCCTCGGCCGCAGAGGCCGGCATCAAGAGAGGGAGCGGCGAAACACAACCAGAGGAAGTAAACCGAGGAACTGAACTCGTCCTTCTGTGCATCTGCATGTTTGTAATTTTCTGTTCACACACAAAGAAACACCGACACAGTCGTTTGTGTTTCCTGTTGAAAGACTCCTGACTTTGATTTGGATGTAATGAATGAATGAAAAGGAGGCGTGCGGTGGTGAAAACGAGCTGTTGAGTGTTTATAACCACCATCAAACAATCAGCAGAGCTTCTGTCTCTGCTCCTCTCAGTTCGTCTTTTTTTTTGTCTCACTCTGTTTTAATCCAGTCAGAAAGCTTTTAACTTAGTTTGAAATGTTTATCGGGACTTCCCACTACCTCCTTATTTTTTGAATGAAGCTGCGCACAAGTTGTAGTTGCTGCGGCTTCTGTGTTTGACCAATCAGAGATCAGTAACTCCACTCCTGAAGTCCCTGAACCTTGAAGTGCTTATTTTACACCTGCAACTAAATTTAATCTTCACTTCCTCTGGTCAAAACGGAGGTGTAAGCTCTCCTGCCTTTTCCATCGTCTCCTTCATTTCATCACCTCTGTGTGTGTGACTGCATCACATGAGAGTGGGGCAAACATCCATAACCAACCGATTACAGGCTCAATATCAGTTAATACATGTGGGGCGGTGTATTGGTTAGGGGATTATTGTTGGTAATATGTTGAATTTACTCAATCAGACCAGATCATTTGTGTCTCAGTGAACGCTGAAAGCTCTGCAGAGAAACTGGACCTGGAAACGATACCAATACCCAAACTCAGGGTATCGACTGATAAGAATACCAATTTGATCATATCTTTTCCCTCCGGTGTAAAATCTGTTAACCTCTCCATGTCCAGCTGATAAGGTTTATTCAGGCCAACGTGAAGCTGTAACCAAACCACTTCCACACTGTCAGGCCGGGACTCAGACGCAGAGATCAGTTCACGCAGTTGTTAATTGAAAACACCCAAGAACCAATTCGCGGAGTGTTAAACAAACAGGCTATGAAGTTATTCTAGGCAAAAGGCTATATCTATAATAATATCTATAATAAGAAAAATAACAAAGAACAGAAAACGCTCACTCAGAGGAATAACTAAGAATCTCTATGGCTATGAAAACTAAGAAACAAAAGGCGCTCCTGAAGGAGGAAAACTCTATGAAAATGACTAAACGAGACTAGATAAGGAAAACTCTAAACTCAAAATACACTCCTAAATAATGGAGGAACTAGAAACAAAGTAACAAAACCAATCAAAAACAGAAAATCACTCTATAATGAGGAAAAGAATTCGGCTAAAATCTAAACAGTGAAAATAAACCAAAGAACTATATTATCAAAATTACAAACAAAAACACTCACGAAGAGGAAACAAGAGCTTACGGACAATAACCGTGGCTGTGGCATGAGCACGGGCAAGGGAGAAGACAGGCTCGGGTGAATCGCCGACGGACAAAGACACACTGGCACAAGACAAGGGAGACGCAGACTATTTAACACGTGGAGGGTAATCAGGAACAGGTGGAGACAACAGGTGATCGGGGCGGACACACGGGACACATGAGGAAGGGCAAGTGCTCTGAAACGAGAGGAGAGTTAGACCTTCATAATAAAACAGGAAATGACAAGACAAAAACCCCATGACGAGACAGACCTCACCGCGGTGTGACACACACGACTGTAGCTGCTCCTATATTTTGAGCTAGCTCCTCCACCGAGGAGCCAGTAGCACTTTCAGCATACATGTCAGAGTCTTTTCCATTGTCATAACAGGAATCTTCATATTAAAAATGATACCCATATTATCACGAAGTGCATGATGTGGCACATCCCTAACAGGCCTGAGCTGCTGTGATGGACGATGACGTCCCTCAGTGTAATGATGTGCTTCTGCATCTCTTGACCAAATCACATCAGCACACCAAAACTGACCTGGACAGAGTTTCCAGAGTTGTTGTTGGCCTTTGCATTGAATCAACCTCCTGAAGGAAACAGCAGGAAATGTCTAAATCTACAGCTAGATGGGGTAAAGTTTAGGTCAGCGCCTCCAGATTCACAGTAAAGGACCACAGCCGGCACATTTATTGCAGAAGGCTGTATTTAATGCAGGTTGATGACGTTTCACTGATCATCAGCATCGACACCGTCTGACAAATCGGATCTTTGCAACTCTGCCGTTTAATCCTGATCACGTCAAAGCTCGTCTTTTTTCTACAGTTTTTTTTGTTGGAGATAGATTTGGACACATTTATTTTTAGATTTTAATATTTTTTAAATCAAGTATCGAGTGCTCTGTAAATTAATTCTCTCTGAAGAGTGCCGTGTAAGTAAGATTTATGACTTTTTGCTTAATGCTCCTGTACATCAGCACTTCTTCGTATTCATCATTCTTCCTCTCTTTGCTTCCTGGTGTCTCTAACTTCTGTCCCTTGTGTGTTTTCTCCCGTGCTTATCTCGTTTATAACTGCTTATTTCCTTTTGTCTTTCCTCTCCTCTCTTTTCCTGCTTCCTCCCTTGGCTTCTCGGGCGTCTGCCTTCTTCCCACGAGCGGCGAACAGATCTACAACAAGAACATGATCGTGGACACCTTCCTGGGTCAGGTGATCCTGTTCAGCGATCCCAACGAGCGGCAGGAGCAGCACACGCTTCACCTCCGCGACAAGGGCAGCCGCCAGGACAACGACCTCCCGGGCACGCTCACTGTGCGCCTCATCACCTCGACCACGCTCACCAACATCTGATGCCGTCGTTTATACGGTTACAGTGATCAACTCGTTCAATCGTGGCCGTCGTCCATGTTCACCGTCATCCTCAAACCATCGCGGGAGCTTACTGTGTCTTTTCTTCTGCTGCTTGCGCTCTCTTCGTCACTCTTATCGTTTCCTCTGTTTTCTTTTGCTTCAGCATTTAAACGCCTGTTTATGAAGGCCTGAACCCACATTTATGGATGGAAGGTGTCCATAGACAATATTTGGGCTTCATATTTAATATGTTTGAACACATTCCTGCCAAAATTGTCCATTATTTAGTGTTTGTGTCCGAAATTTGTTCTTAAAGTAGGTTTTGTAGCCAGAATCTCCATCAGCAACTGAGCTACAGTCCACCTGACGTTAAAGAAAAGGCCAATAGTTTTATCAATCAGTTCATCGCTCTGATCCGAATAGACAGACTTCTTATTTTCTGTGTGCACATTGTTTATTCAATCAAACACACACACACACTCATACATGCACAAACAAAACATATGCAGACATGTCTGCACTCTCCATGCATGTGCCAATGTTTCCAAGGGCTATGCATTGCCTTAAGGTTGAGTCTGTGTCTCCACCTTGAGGAGGCGGAGGTCATGTTAAATATCTTCTCCATCAGCTGTCCTCAGTGTTAGCACAGCCTCCCTTACTTAAAACCCATAAGTCAGCCCGCTTTTGATCATATTTTCAGTTTCTGTCTCCTATATACTGACACACTCTATACTCTTTCGTGTCCGTGGATAACCGTCGCACCCAGTCCGCTCACCCAGACACCTCAAGTCTTCACCAGTTTGCCGGTGCTTTGGAGAGCATGCAGCACTGTCTGTCACTTTTTACTGTGGACTTTACAAACGATAGCCAACAGCAGCTATTCTCTCCCTCTCCTGAGAGCTTTTCTGTGTTGTTCTGTGAGCGTGCTCATGTGTGAAATCTTGCCTCCCGTCTTCCATCGATCGTCCCGTTTCAGATTCCCCGAGACGCTTTCTGCCGGTTGCTATGGACGATCTCAAAACTGCATGGCTTAAAAAAACTGTTTGCCTGTGCTGCACATGTGTCCGGTCGTAGCTTAGCAGCCGGTGCTTTTGATAGAGCTGCCCTTCCTCTCTGACCCCCCCCCCCCCCCCCCCCCCCCCCCCATGTGTACACCATCCCCGTCCAGCGGAGTGCAAAGATTCACCCTGACATAATCAAGTGCTTTATGGGGCCAAAGATGAGCCAGACCCTCCGCTCTCTTAGTCCCTTTCGGACTGCCCTGGCCTGGCCCGGCCCAAGCCTAGCTACAAACCACCACCCCCTGTGCCACATCATCTCTTAACGGCAACACCACTGCCTGACGCTTCCTCTGACTTGAGTCTGTCGGCCTGAGCCAAAGACTCATGCCACGTGACCCGAGAGACAGCAGCTGTGCTTCTGCTGACGGCACAGTACAGGCGTGTGTGTGTGTGTGTGTGTGTGTGTGTGCATGTGTGTGTGCGTGCATCCTGCTAGTTCAAGCCTTGCTCTGAATGGGAGTGTGTGGGGTGAATGTATATCTGTTAATCCACGTTGTACCTGGAAGAAAACTATTTCTGAGGAAAGGTGTGAACCGAAGGGAAAAGAGCCCTTTAGGGGAACACACACCTTGCACTTTACTCCATGTTAAAGCGGGAAAAGGACCCTAAAGGATGAGCAGAAGAGGAGGGAGAGCAGAGGAGACGTTCCTGTGCCATCGCCTTGGTCCCGGCTTGGTCTCCGCAGCAGGAAAACAACACGGGACAGAGATTCAGAAGGATTTTAGACGGCTTTTGCATATTGAACCAACACTGGTACAATGTAATCTATCTCTGATGGCATTTCTCGTTTCGATCACGTGGCCGTCCGATTTGACCTTTTAGCACCGAGGCTTTTTGTGACAGAAGCCCAGACAGAAAACCACGACTTGTGTTTTGTCTTTTCAAAAGTGCAATATCATTGCAGAGACTTTTCATTCCAAGTTTTATTGACTCTCGGGTACGTCTTAGTCTTTTTTCCCCCTGTGTTTCATAAGAAGAATTAAAAATGTAAGTTACAGTCATTATCAAGACATTTCCTTTGAATGTAAGACGAACAGTTAGTGGACTAATCTCTCAGTCAAACTCTCAAGTCCGTTTTCCTGATTTTTCAGCGCCTTTTTCCATTACTTGAACTGTCACACATGGCATTTAATTGATCACACACCTTTGTGTACAGCATCTTTATAAATGTGTCTTGCATGGGTTATTTTCCAATAGGTTCATGGCCTTGTATTGTACTGTTCAATTGTTACTATATATATTTATTCTTTCTATCTCAAAAGTCTTGGAAATGCTAATTTTGAGCAGTCAGCATGTCTACACTAATGCACCTCATGCCGGTCTGATCATATCAACAGGTTTGAAACAGTTATGTCTTGTAATACAGTGATGCATTCATAATGCCTCTAGCATTGATGAACATTAGCAGCAGTTGTTGACTACTATTTAGGTGCTATGTATCTTCTCTGTGCTCTTTTCTATTGTTTTGACAGAGGGACAGACGTGAGTGTTGGGTAACATTACAATCCTGAATTTGGAAACGTTAGCTTGCAGACAGACGGTGTTAGAAAGCCGTGATGAGCAGTGTGAGGTCGGGCATGTGAGAGCTGCTGGGTTTTATTTACCGACCAGGTGAGACAAGAAAGAAGCCCCTCTTTATCCCTCACTGAGCACCGTCGAAGTGTCCTTGTGCAAGGCACTGAACTGAATAATGGCCGGCTATTGTGCAGAGCAGCTTCCTGTATTTGTGTACTGTAACTCTAATCCCCCCCAGATCAATACTGTGATGTTCAGGTTGTAATGGTTAACGGAGGCTGGGATGAAGAGTTAACATGAGAGATCTTTGGTGCCAAAGGCGTCGGTGGTTGCTTGGATTTGGTGAGACTGGCAGCACACAGAGCAGCTCCAGTCTCTCATCTTTAGCGCATCACCGAGCTAAACGTGGGATTTCCTGAAGGTCATTTAACACAACTTACTGCTGCTCTGAAGAAGTTTCCAGAATCCTCAAAGACTCTTTTAGCCATCTGGATGAAAAAAATATCGGGCTCGCTGCACAATAAGCAGGAACCCGTCACATCATGTTTCACCCCACCTCTCCCATCACTCACAGTACCTTCAGATTCAGCAGTGGAAACTCTCCAGATGGTTTCTGATGGTATTTGGTTTCTTATCTGAGTTGATCTGTTGTGGCAGGAAGGTTTGAACAGGATCAGACAGCCTCTGTAACAGGGACAAAACACAGCTCAAATGTAGTTTTCAGCCAACGGCGGCACTTCAACACTGTGTTAGTGTCACGAGTGACGACTGTGCTGTCAGTGATCAGTCTTTAATGACCAAAGTGCTTCTCTTTACTGTGCTGTTTGGTGGTACTAAACAATATGACATGAATGCATTTCATGCATAAATTGGAGAAAAGAAAACATTTAGTAATGCTGAATCTTGTATAATGGTCACATTGCAACAGATCCAGCAGCATCCCACAAAATGTAAATGAACTAATTCATCAGTTCGTCCCTGAATTGACAATATTTCCATTATTTCTGATCATACTTTTTAACGAGAAACGAACACAGACAAACAAACAATCTCACTTCAGATGTTTCCTCCAGCAAATATAGACTACAGCAAATATAATATAGTCAGATTTTTTCTGTAGTCACGACTCACAGCTTGACCAACATCTGTCTATATTGATGTTAATTTCTTTTATTCTGTATTTTCAAACTGAGAAATTCATTCTTCTGTTGCACAAGAAGGGAACATCTTCATCAGGCCCGGCTTCCTGAAACCAGTACAGCACAGTCATAACTATTAAAACAGGCTAAAAATCATTTTATTTCCTCGTCCAGATGGTTCAAAGAGCCGTGGAGGATTGTGGAAATTCCTCCTACATTCCTGCAGTCTGTTTGCAGATTGCTGATAGCTGATAGCTACTGCATGGTACATTCACGAATGCCAATTCAAACTTAATGACTAATTTCACTCAGTGTGTAAAGTCGTATTTGTGCCATTATAATGGCTGTGAAACAGTGCTCAACCTTTATTTATGGCAGTAGGTATTTTTAATTGAACACTGCTCATTATTACTTTTATTTTTATTTATTATTACTATTATTATTATTTATTTTTTTTATTTATTGTAATGGACTTGAGCTGTATGTAGAAGCCTTGTAGCAGCTGCTAAGCTAGACATAGGAGCTTATTGATTATTGATCTGTGAGCGCAGTGTCCGTGAACTTTAAATTAGTTTGAATTTCTGTGTGAATGAATACGTTTACACTGTTTACCCGTCATGTCAGAAGAGGTGGAGGTTGAATAAACACATGATTAACCCCTTCATGTCCACTGGACGCAGCTCCACCACGTCACGGTTCAGATCTGGAAGCGTTTTCCATCAGTCAGTCCTGTAGCAGCCACATTTCCAGTGTAGTTTGCCAACATTTTGTGTGTTTTAGAAACATGTTTCATCCATGTTTCGATATAGTAACACATAGTTTGTGGCAGCACTTAATAACATGTTTCACTTACGTTACCAGAGCATACTGTTTATTTTGCTTTATGTTCCCCTGAGGATGAATGCTAGTGATTTTGGTGATCCCTTTTTAGCTCCATCACCAGGTCAAACTTTTAGTTGATTTCATGATCGAATACCTGCAAAATTAATGACACTCCTCTCAGCTTCAGCTGTGCTCTGCATGTCGGGCTAATTATCTAATTATACCTGCTAAACTTCACGTTAGCATGCTGACGTTAGTTCAAGTGCAGCCTCACAGCTGTTAGCATGGCTGTACACTCGTAATATCCAATATCTATAGATTGAACAAATCAATGAATATTAATTCATATTTATCAACAGTAATCAATGAATTTATTTATTTGAAGTGATCTCATGTGCATCTTTCATGTGTAAAGATGTGAGTGACATTCTGCTCGTGCATCCGTGGACATTAAAGGGTTAAAACTGACAAGGGGTGAACTGGTATTCATGAATGTGCCGTGTTGATGAAAGCTTTGCTCCAGTCCTCATAGATTTTATACTCCAGAGTTTCTCTTCAGCTGATGCCAGAACCGTATTTTACTTTGAGGTTTTCGGGCTTTCAGCGGCGACCGCTTGTGTTATTCCTCTGCTCCCTGAGTGTTTTATTTGTGTGGACGCGGCACAGAAACACGGCTGCTAACACACAACCTGGCAGCTCTGATGTATGAAAGTGTTTGAGCTTCAGCGTCACTGTGTCACTCACAATCCCACGGTAACAGTACGAGTCAGGAGCCAAAATAACAGCGTGTCGAGCTCGATGTGAAATCTTATCGAGGCTTTCCTCTTCAAGCTTCCACTCGTGAGCCACAGCAGTGCCAAAAAGACCGCTGATCTATGAACATGATGCATTGTGGGTGATGCAGTCACGCTGTGCGTTGTAAAGGTGTTTGATATGTAAGTGTTGGGCAGGTTCCTTATTTTGTTCTTTTTTTTTGTTTACGTCTTTGCTACGAAGCGATTCTTCTTGCGTTGCTATGGTTACTCATTGTAATTGTTGCACACTGATTCTTTGCCAAAAGTGTTATGGCTTTCACTGTTAACCACCACACACACACACACACACACACACACACACACAGTATATACACAAACACTCCAGCTACCAGACTAACCAGACGTGGTTGGAGTTTATGGACCTTGACTGGTTTTTTGACAGTTGCTATGAAGCTTATTGTTTTCCTGTACATATTTTCCGCACGGCCACGCCAAAGCAGGTTTGAAGAACACGAAACCGTTGGAATGAAGCTGAGCTGCTCAAAACGGTGGTGACTTTTGTAGGAATCCAAAAATGCCAGTGCATGTAGCAAAACCGCTTCCGATCTGCTCGCGCCATTACGGATCACAGAGTTCGTGTTTTTCTTTCTCAGTGTTGTGAGACATAACCCTGTTGCTACTTTGATAAACATACTGTGTGACCTAAGTAGAAGGCTTCTGTTGCACACTTGCATGCATTAAAGCAGTATCCAGTTTTCTAATATTTTGTATTCAGTAACCTGCAGTGTACAGTATGTATATAAAAGTAGCAGCAACTTGACTATCAGTTGTTATTATTATGGGATCCATGTTTTGATGGATGTTATACAATATATTCTAGACATTTATTTCAAGAGGATGATGTTCTTGTTCACTACTTCTGGAGATCAAAAAGAACACTTTGAGGAATCGAGTGTATTATTCACCGTTTTCCCGGCCTGATGATCTTGCGTGAGTTCTGGCCACGACTTCCCGTTATTCCTCTCACTGAACTGACGTCTGCAAGATTTAGCATTATGCTACAGGTGTCTTCTCTGTTCTTTGAGTTTTTGGTGAAATAAATAATGTGGGAGCACAGCCTGTCACTACTTAAAGGGAAAGTTAGACATTTTGGGAAATGCACTAATTGGCTTTTTGCTAGATTAGACAGTTAGCTTAACGTAGCACAAAGAGTGTAAACTGGGAGAAATGGCTCGCCTGTCTCTGTCTAAAGGTAACAAAATCAGTCTGCCAGCACCTCTAAAGCTCACGAGTGAACACATTTTCCACCTTTTTTTGGAAAAATCTGTGCACAGATTTGTCATTTTTACACCTTGTTTTGTGTGGATTTAACAAATGAGGTGTAACATGTTAATTAGCGATCTTTAGCGGTGCTGCAAGGTGGATTTTGTTGCCTCTGGACAGAGCCGGGCCCTCTGTGTCCCAGTTTCCAGTCTTTGTGCTATGCTAAGCTTCCCAGCCATGGCTTCATATTTACTGTACAGACATGAAAGTGGCATTGACCTCCAAATATAACGACTCACAAAGGGAGCGAATCAGCGTTTCCTAAAATGTAGAAGTTTTCCCTCAAACGGGCGAATGTGATATCTCTGCCTCCTGCTACTGATGGACGGGAGGCGACCTGAACAAGTGGTGCAGGTAGCAAAGTTAGCTTAGCTTTGTCTAAATCATGTGACAAGCCTGAAGTCAAGCAGAAACCTTTAAAGACTGGACAAACCACGTACAGTTTCCCCCAATGTGCAAAGATTTGTTAGTCTGTGAAGGAGCACAATCCTTACGACAGTAAATACGTTAAACACCCTGAGGGACTGGAGCTCCGGTGGCAGGCCACCCTGCAAATCCCACGAGAACACCAACTGTCATGTCCTCTCGTACCAAAACAAACATGGATGGCGACCAGCATCTTGCGCAGTTTATATGCAGAGAAATTTACTCTATAAAGACCAAAAGAAAGATGTTTTTTTTTTTTTTTTTGGTAAGCAGCTGGCAGCGACTGGATCTGAGTTAAGATTAGAATTTCTAACATATGAACTATGTAATTTAATCTGCAGACTTTCAACACCAGCCGACCCAGACTGGAACAGACCCGGTCCGCCTTGGTCCGATCGGTTGTAGTGTGCCTCCGCCTTAGCTGTAGTGGTGACGTGGAAGCAATCTAGTCTCTGAAGTAGCTCAATATGCTACCGTACGTTATCCAGGTCGTCCTTCCACTCATCGCTAGCAGGAGTTAGAGGTGTGATCACATTGTCTTGGATAAGGTGTAGCAGGTGTCGTACAGCTCCCTAACATCTAAAAACACGTGGATCCGAGTGGATCATTTTTTCCCGTTAATGACTTCCCGACAGAACAATGACATGATCGTGGCTGAGGTTTGCCTGCCTGCTGATCTTATAGCTCGCCAGCTTACGTACCGCTGCATGTGTCTGATGCTACGAGACACCGGTGATGGAGCTCCGGGAAGAGTGCACCAGGTATTATGTTTATCTCAATGACAGCGTTTTGTAGACTGTACTGAATCGACTCCGTTGCACCAGGTCACCGGATACCTTCTGCTTTCTCGTCATTGACATTTTTATCTGAGATCGTGTCTTGTTCACTCGAGGAATGAGCTTGTGATTCTTCTTGTATTTTTCTGCTGATGTTTATTAACTGGAGACTGGAATACCTACTGCATGGTGACACTTCTAGAAGATGCTACGGTCTTTATAACAAGTATCTTTTATCAGTATTTTATAACCTTGTTAATTTTATATATCCACTTGACCTTGCGTTCCAAACTGGTATGTTTACTGATAGCTAGGTTTCAGAGAGCTGTGCTGTATGTTCTGTACTGTGTGCTCGTCTGTGTGTTCCTTTCAGCGTGAGCTTTCTTTTTCTTTTTCAATGCGTGTTCGTTGAATTTGGTTCTCGGTTACACTGTGGTTATTTTATAGCTACGATCTGAAATTATTATTTTTTCTTTTGTATTTAATGTCAACTTGTGGCATGACTTTGAAATAAAACAGGAAAACCTATTCTGGGTTTGTCATCATTTTATTTTATTTCATATTTGTTCAGTCTCTCTCGTGTTTTGTGCAACCCCGATTTCAAAAAGAGTTGGGAAACTTTGCAAAACATAAATAAAACAGGATGTGATAACTTACTTTCTGACATGAGCTCAACTGAAAACAGCACAAATACAATATTTAATGTTTGACCTCATCGGTTTAAGTGATTTTTGTAAATAATCTGAATCTGATGCAGCAACACGTTTCAAACACGTTGGGACAGAAGCAACAAAAGACTGGGAAAGATGCTCCAAAAACACCTGTTTGGATCATTCCACAGGTAAACAGGCTGACTGGTAACAGGTGATAGTATCATGATTGGGTATGACAGGGGAGGATGGAGCGAGGTTCAACACTTTGTCAACACATGATTGGATGCAGGAGATTAATACATAAGACAGACTTGGCCAAAATGGCAGCGTAAGCTAGGTAGCACACATTGAACGGAAACTAGCATGAAGATAAACTCAACTCAACTCAACTTTTATTTATATATCACCTTTCATGCAATCATGCAGCCCAAAGTGCTTCAAAAAACAGAATAAAAAGGCATCAAGAAAGAAACAAAACAATAAAATGGCCATTGGAGCAAAATGATGAAATGGCAATAAAACAATTCAAGAATAAAAAATAGAAATAAAAAATAAAAATAAAAAATTCAAATAGACTAGGGCAAAAACAACAGTGTTTGAAATTAAAATAGTTAAAAACAGCAGTTTTTATCAGCCTGGGGTATAACATTATTCCAAATTAAAAGCTAGATTAAAGAGATGGGTCTTCAATTTCCTTTTAGAAATACAGAGAGAGCTCACCATTCTGATGTCAAAAGGTAATGTGTTCCACAGTTTAGGGCCATAAAAACAGAAGGCAGCTTCACCTGTTCTCACCTGGAGCATATGAGGAACTTTCAAAATAAAAGCAGTAGAGGACCTCAGTGTTCTGGCTGGTACATAAAAAGACAGAGAGTCTCTTATGTACATACTTATGATATGATTGATTTTCTTTGTTTTTGTCGGGACTCTGGCTGCAGCGTTCTGGACTAACTGTAGTTTTCTTGTGGACTTCATTGGCAAACCAGTAAAAAGAGAGTTACAGTAGTCCAAACGGCTAGTGATAAAAGCATGAATAAGCATTTCTACGTCTTTCTGAGTTAAAAAAGGTCTGACCTTTGCAATATTTCTAAGGTGAAAAAAAGATGTTTTAATGACCTTGTTAAAAATGAAAATTAAAATAAACTAGATAGTCAAGGAACAAAGAAAAAGGTTTTGTTTATTAAGTATAGTGTTTACTATGTTCAATATTGTAGTTTAGCATGTAGCATGCTAACAATATCTGAATAATAACTGATGATGGGAATGCTGTTAGTTTTGCAGGAATTTGGTCCTGAAGAAATGTTCATACTGAACATTTAAACGTCAGTTTTCAGTGCTGAGCGTCACCTCAGTTGTGTGGAGACTCTCTGCATGCTAAGATCCACTACAGGTGGGTGGGAACGTACGTCATTTCTGTGCACTGACATTTAAAGATGACTTAGTGGTAACTGAGCAACAACTTGAAAATCACGACCTGGGTCATCTCCCTCCCCACCTCCCAGCTGGTCTCCGTATCTGCCACCAACAGGCTCCACCTCCCAGCTAATCAGGATCAGCAGCCATGAATGAGACACAGCGAGAGTCTGGAGAGCCCCGTCACTGACCCAGACCGCAAACGCCGAACCACACAGAGGAGGCCGGGACCACCGGAGGGTGAGAACAGGTGAAGGCTGATGGAAAGATTTTTAACAAAGAAGAGGATTGACCGATAAAGACGAGAGAGAGAGAGATCATCCTCCAGCTTCTTCACCAGTCCTGTACCATCTTCATCACCCATCCTGCCAGCTCTGGGCCTCCTCACACCCTCCCAGGAAACACAGGACACAAAAGACGGGAAAGACCAGGAGGAAGAAGTGTGTTTAGGGGTAAGTGGGGCAGGTGAACGCGGGTCGAGGCCGAGGGTTTAGGCTGCAGCGAGGCCACGGTGCTGCTGCTCTGCTGTAGCTTTAGGCCAAAGCCTCTTACTGCTATTTGTCCTGTGCCAGCACTTAAAGGAGCCATTATGTGCCCTTCAAGTAAATACAGTAGGCTGCAGTGTGTGTGTGTGAGTCTGAATGGTTTCTTTACTTCCAATTTAGATTCCATCAGAGATTTCATGTTGCCAGATAAACCAACAGCTTTAAGCGTCTCCTGAAGCAGATCGAAATGGCACACAGGAAACAACGAGAGTAACCAAAGTGTTGCACTGAAGATGTTAGAGGAACTATAAAAGTGAGGAGCAATAATTATATGAAGCAGAGCATGAAGGCAGGAACCAGGAGGATAAGGAGCCATAAAAACTGCAATTACGTGCGTCAGAAAAAGATAAAATCAAGATAGCTTGGGAAAAAAAAAGGATCAGATAATTATTGCTTTCATTAATTATTAATCATACAGTCTATTAAATGTTAAAAAAAACAGAAAAACAACCCAGTGTTTGTCAGTTTTTTTACTATTTTTGCTTGGAAAATGACTGAAACGACCAAAACAGGAAATAAATAATAATAATTTTTCTGTTCATCGACCGAAACATCTTTTCTGAACATGAGATGCACTTAAACACTCCTGAATACGCTGCTAAACAGACCCAAAGTAGAGATTTTTAGATTCAAAGTATTTTTTCCAAGGTCAAGAATGAACTTTCACGTTCAAAATCGAGAAACTTTGTCGACAGAATAGAACAACGAGATGAACCAGTGCGATCAAAATGTGTGTTTAAAATGTCTTCGGGTTCAACAGTGGAATCAGTGGTTTTACATAAGCAACGCTGGACATATAATGAACCCAGTATTGTGACACACTTCCTCGTCGGGCCTCAGTGTTTCTGCAGCTGAGCTCAGAAAAATGTGAATTAGCTTCAAACAAAGCACCAGTTCAGCACGACTCGCTGTGCTGCAGAGGTTCAATCACTGGTCATTGTACCCAACACTGCAACCAGTGAGTGTCAAGAACATTTGATCCTATAGTTTTATATCACCGCTGACACCTTTCTCCTCATCAGGAGTTTTGTTAAAGGTATGACATTTGAGTCATTTGTTTGACATTTTGGGAAATGCACATACTAGATGAGAAGTATGGGAAACACTTAATACTCAGGTAAACATATTCAGCATTAACTAGTTGCTTAGTGTTTTACTAGCGTATTGGCTCTTTGATATACAGTGTTAACAGAGATGGCCTATGGATGCACATTTAGCAATTTTTACAGCCAGCAGCTGATTATCTTAGCTTAGCATAAAGACTGGAAGTAGACAGAAACAGCCTGGTTCTGTCAAACTGTATACAAAAAGCCTACCAATGACCCCCCCAAAAATTTAAATGCTTTGTTTTTTTCTTTTTTTGCACTTTTCTTTGTAAGGATTGAACATTGAACAAATAAGATATGATCTTTAGAGGTGCTGGTAGGCAGAGGTTTGTTAGCTTTGGACAGATGCAGGCCAGCTGTTTTACCCTGTTTCCAGTCTTCATTCTATGCTAAGCTAACTGGCTCCTGCTCCAGCTTCATATTTAACAGACATGAGAGTGGTATCGATCTTGTGATTTAACTCTTGGAATTGTTAAAAACAAGCAGTTACACAGAGGACAGATGTATTAAAAAGTGTGGCTACTCATAGAATGAAATAACTGTTTTGGGAAATGTTGCTTTATGTCTTTAACTTCTCTGCAGAAAGTGTGGTAGGAAAAGACGGATTTGGTTAAAATATTATTAATAATCAAGTAAAAAGTGACATATCTTCAGACAAGGGAGCAAAACTGGAAGAAAAATGGGCTTAATTGAAGTTATACAAGACTCAAACCAGCAACATCAGAATGCAGCTGTCAGTGAATCCTTATACAGAACTGTATGAATGATGGAAACATGATTTAAGATGTAGTTCCCAACAGTTTTTATTATTATTTAATAAAGGTATAAGTGTAACAAAACCCTTACCTGACACATAGGTTAGCTGTCAGGTAAATGGAGTTAAGAGTATGTGTCTGAAGTGAAGTTAATGCATAAAATGCATCGAATTCTGCATAAACAGTGTTATTATTACAAAGTCACGATTCTCTTCGGTGTTGCTTTGTTCTGCAGAGACCGAAGCACAAAACCGATGGAGGACTTGGAGACGCCAAACTTCCTTGGTGGAGTATGAAAGCGTGGCGCCTCTCTGTGCCTCTGAATCCCTGCCATGTGAGTCGGAAGTGACACACATACAGTACACATGCTTGTTCAGATAGCATTAAAGGCCACACACACACACAGATTAGCAGCTAAGATTGCTTTTGTCGTTACATGAAAATCTGTGATCAGCGCGATTCGGGGTCTCTGTGATGACGGAGAGTTGAGGCGTTGAACTCTGCTGCTGTCTGTTTTGACCGTGCGCTGCGTTTAGCGCATTGTTGTTATGGGTCGGTCATGCTAACCAATAGCTTTATTTGCTGCAGTATTGCACAGCAAAAGATCTGTCAAACACAACAGACAGAGACGAAAAGAAGCAAGAGATATAGAGCTACTTTCCATTCATGCTACAAGCTAGCTTAGCATATTAAAGGTGCAGTATGTGGGATTTAGAGAGATGTATTGGCAGAGATGGATTATGGAATTGCTAAGTAGGGTTTTGGTAAATGACAAAATGGCAAACAATGAACATTAAAAGCATCAAATGTGAGCTGATTATAGAACCAAGGAACCAACGGTGCTACCAGTGTGGCATGTGACATCTGGAAAGCCCCACTTTTCTAATGTCACATCAGGGTTCCTCAACCTGCTCTGGCCCATAAACATGTTTTAGCCTTGCTAGCAGTCAGTCTGTCCGTCAGTCCACCACTCTGGTCCAGACTAAAATATGTCATCAACTGTTAGATGGACTGCCATGAAATCTGTGTGCAGATTTGCACTGACTTTGGTGATCACCTGATTTTTCATGTAGCGCCACCAGCAGGTCAAATTTTCAGGTATTCAGTGAAATATCTCATCTACAATATATATATATATATATATATATATATATATATATATATATATATATATGGATTGGGATCAAATGATATGTGGACTAAAATATCTCAACACAACTATTGGCTCAATTAGCTTGACATTTTGTATTGTATTTGTAAGACATTGATTGTATCCTAATAACTTTGATGATCATCAGACTTTTCATCCAGGACCATCAAAGTTTGAATTTGTTCGAAACTTATGACCAAAAACCTCCCAAACTAATGGTATTCACAGCTACTTTGTGTTTAGTGCTAATTAGCAAATGTTAGCATGCTAACATGCTAAACTAAGACAATGAAGATGGTAAACATTGCATCAGAATGTAGCATTGTCATTGTGAGCATGTTAGCAGTCCTGCTAGCATGGCTGAAGTCTGCCGTCTGGTTGAGTCTGAGAAGTCTCCTATAGACCACCCAGACCCAGACCATGCCTGTGTCTTTAAGACCTGACCCAACTTAACCTGACAGGCACTGCCAAGACCTGAACCTGACCTGAGACCAGAGGGTGTGTTCTGCAGTCTGATGCAGCCAAAGGCCTCTGGTTGTCTGACACAGACAAAGAAAGACACGTATTTCTTCAACTTTACCCCTAAAGCTTCAAACCTGAGCATGGATGCTGTGAAGTGCAGCACAGATCTATAGGTCTGTGTTTGGGACAGCTGCCAGATTAGCACCCTGTAGTTCTGGATAAGAGGCTCTGTCTTGGCATTAGCAGAGCATATTGTGACTTGCTGCATATGGATGAACTTGGTTGGAAATGAACTGCATGCTGTTTGTCTGCAGCGCTGCTCCGCCGAAGCTTTGCTGCTCCTCTTCGAGATGTGTGGATTTTTTTTTTTTGACATATTAAATTTGTCTAAATACAGATCCCTTTGATTTGTAGTGAGGCACATCCAAAATGTTAATCTACTTATTGAACCACTAATGGATCATTAATACACTTAGCCCCTCCCCCGGTGACATGGGCTATCTTCATCACTCCTGTTGTTTGGTTTTTTTTTAGCCACACAAGCTATTTGTGCTGCCAAAAAAGAATTAACAGGGAAAAGGTCGTCTCAGTTCCTTTTCACCCTTCATCTGAATCAGTTCTGCTTCTGTGCTTCATTCAATCTGTTAGATCACATTAAAGCTGTAAACTGGACCGCCCCCCGTGTGTTAAACAGAGCATTTAAACATGGACTGAAACTAAATCCAAGTCATTTTTCTGTTTTTACTATGAAAATGATTCGTTTACGCTGCGTGGCCCCCGTACTGTACGCTGTGCTGCCCCATCATCGTAAACCAGGCTAACAAAGGAAAGACTGCTCAGCGGGGGGGGGGGGAATGATTCAGCAGTCATAACTGCGATAACTATGGCTCATACTTAAGCGATGGGATTAGCCCCAGGAATTTAAGTAAGCCTTTAACAGCCCCCACCAGACCCTTCGGCCCCCCTCCCCCTTTCCTTCACTGCTCTGCCATGTCCAGCTGAGCCACATGGCCGCTTGTCTCTGACTCTGCTTTGTCCAATATTACTGTGCAGTGTGAAGTTTGATTAACATGCGTTTGCGGGCGTCCATCTCAGACCCGTCTACATGTTATTGATTGATTATTGGCTCCCCCGCTTCTGTGCACCGTGTGGAATTTAAGTACGTCTCTGATCTAATCAGTATGTATATACAGTATGAGCGATTCATTTAACTCTTTTAGTTTATTGTTTTGATTTTCTTGACTGGAATCAGCTTGCAGCCAAAAAGCTCTGCAGACCGACAAAGTTAGCACCTAGCTGCCGGACATAGTGGAGACGTCAGCAGCTAAACAACCACGTATTTCCCTCAGGCGTTGGTGGAGGGAAAAGCAGAGCTAAAGGATAGCTTTTGTTTTTTACAACCTGGACCTTATTTGTAGCATTAAATACGACCATTTACTCACCCAGACAACTTTGGTGGCATTTGGAGTCGTTTTGAAGAAATTAGCCCCAGAGGAGCGGCCCGTATATCCGTATAATGCGAGTACTCGGGGCATCCATGCGCAGCCTCTATATAACACATAATCTGCGGAAACTCGTTCATATTCCAATATTTTGTTATGATATGCTGGTGCTATTCCCCTCTGAGCCGGCGGTCGGCTAGTTTAGCTGTAGTTTGGCACAGCTATGGTTCGTTATTGCGTATTCGTAGCCGACCGCCGCAGAGCTAGCCGTGTTTTGGCTGGCTGCTCGCAGCGCCCGGCGTTCTGTAATGACATCATCCACGTCAGAGGTAGTTGTCTAGAGACGATATTGATAAAATGCCACCACGGCAAGACCCCCAGTTAATGCTAGTGTTCCCCCACATCTGCTGGATGTGTTGATAGGCGGCTCTTTGCTAACAGGCTCACCAGAACTTTGTGACCATAACAGTAAGCCAGATGTTTGCAGCAGTTCCGCTTGTAGCACCTGTAAAGGTAAAGGTTTAGAGGCGAAGCTCGATGCTCGTCCGTATAGTTTGATATGTTGTGCTGTGTTTTGCTTTGCGCTTCAGTTCAGCTGTCACTGTGACAGCTTGTTTGATAATGTATCGTGGGTCTGTACTGATGTTCTGATGTTGAATGTTGAGATTCAGTACAAAGCTTTGTTTTTGCTCTTCACATTAATGCTCAGTGTTTGCAGAAATTTGGTTCTCTCAGCCTGATGATGTCTTTGTCTCGCCCCCCCTGCAGAGCGCACACATGGTGACTTCTGATGTCCTGCTATCAACCCGAGGCTGAACCATGGTCATTCTGCAGCAGGTAGGTCATGTTGGCTAGAAATGGCTCCATAGAAATGCCGATATTCTGACGGCAGGCGACAGCTCGCTGTTTCTGCATGTGTAGAAATCCAAAGGCTGCTTTACTGTTGCTAAGCTGTGATTGGGCAGTCACTGTTCAGGGGTGTTGCCTAGCAAACCATCACTTGTCTATTTTCTTTATTGTCATAGATAATTCTTTCTCTATCAGGCTTCAGTCAGTCACACACATCCTGATACCTGTTTCCTGTTCTGAGGGTTTGTTGGATGTTGAAGGACGATGAAAGTTTCTCTTCCTGTTGCAGACGCCGTTCACTGTTCTCTCTTAACTCATTACGCCAGCCTCGTAGGTGACACTGTTCATGAAAAGCCTGCTTGAAGCCCAGATAAGCAGAAGGCAATTATAATATCAGTAAAAGATTAGATGGAAGACGATAAATAAATGCAAAGTCAGATACGGCAAATTAAATTATGAGGGATTAATTATAGAGCAGAAGGAGGGTGTTGAGCTTAAATGGAATGTTTTAAAGGGTCAGTTCACCCAAATAGAAAAACACTGCGGAGCTCACAGCACTAAAACAATTACATTTAGAAAATTCAACAGCAGCGTATTTTTCTGCAAACAGCCGGCCTCACGCAAGAACATCTTTATACTGTGAAATCTTTTTTCTGTGAGGTTTCTGTTTGAACGAGTGTCTCAAGTCAACGTCACCAAACCCTCTCAGCTGCACACGGGTGTCATAATATACTAATAATAAAAATCTTTATTTGTGTATCACCTTTCATGCAGGAATTGCAGCTCAAAGTGCTTTACAGAAAGGAAACCCTATGCACCAAGTGAGTGCTTCACATAGAAGAGGCAGAATGGATGTAAACAGATAAAAAATGAATGTAAAATAAGAAAACCCACTTCATGAGACAATGCATAAAACCACAGAATGAAATACTAAGATCCTGGTAAAAACAGAGTAGAATAAGGATGAAAATAAAAATCAAGTGACAGCATAAAATAGTAAAATAAGAGTAAAAATGAATCATGAATCTCTCGTTTCAATCAGGGTTATTATACTTTTTCAGTTTTAAGATTAATTTTGACTTTTAGATTTCAGTTTTGATATATTTAGTTTCAGTCTTACAGTAGTTTTAGTGTCTGTCAGACGTATGCAGATACAGTCACCTGCATAGTTGTATGAACGTGTAGCACAGAGGGCTGCAGCTTTCATGTTGATGTAGCAAAATGACAGTAAATTAATATTGATATCGCTAAAAAACTGAAATGAATTTACTTTCATTCTAATTTTATTTTAGATTTTGTAACCAGACGATGCCTTTTCAGTTTAGCTTTAGTTCTTTTAAAGGTGTTTTATTTAGTTTCAGCTTGCTTTTCGATAATAACCCTGGTTTCAACTCGATGAACGCCACCTGTGCAGGAGCAGGTGCATGTTCTGTGCATGTGAGGCGATATAAGTGAGATGACATGTTAGTTTGGTTTTCTCTTGTTTCCTTTATTATAGTGAAGCAACTCTTTAGGAGCACGCAGAATTATCTCCTAACAGCTTAATGTTCGCAGTGCGTCTGTGAATTCAAGACAATACGAGAGAAGAAACGAGCACTGAACAAGGTTTTATCATTAAATCCAAGTTTTCCAGATTGCTTTTATATCATTTTATGGCAAATAAATGTTATTTTCTCAAACTTTTGCAGTCTCAGGCTTTAACTGAGCCGTGCTGTTTGTAAAGCAGGATTTGTTATTGTGGAGCAGCCGGAGGGTCTGAAGGGTTCGGATGAAATGACAACAAAAAGGATGAAAAATGTCATTAAATGAACGGGATGAAGAGGAAACATATGAACCAAGTGAGAGCAGAACATCGATGCACCGTTGTTTCACATTTCAACCAGTAACAGACTAAAAATAGCGTGAAGGCGTCCGGTCTCCTCAGCCAGCCTGACGTGGTCACCTCATATCAGGCCATCAGTAGTTTCTCTTCCATAACTGGATCCTGGTCCTGAGTGGCACGACTCAAACACACTGCGCCGTTTCAGTCCCAGCTCAGAGCCTCAGCTATGAATCTCATTCACTGCGCGACTTCTGGATGTCGTTTAATGGAAGCAGAAATAGCATCATTAAGGTCGCAGTCTAGACTGTTGGGGTGAAGGCTGAGATCTGTGCTGCCGTGTCTGCCAGCGGCTTCCTGGATGTTTAGCATCGAACAGTGGAAACCTGTGGGTGAATTCAGTCATTTACAAATAAACTGTTTACCATCGAGTGTTCCTGAGCCCATGTAGTCATATCCATTATACAATCATGAGCTGGACGCTGTTCAAAGCATTAATTAAACAGAATGTGATCACCTGCTGATCCTTTGTGACATAAACTCACCTGAAAACACACAAAGTCAATATATTTAATGTTTGACCTCATCAGCTTCAGTGATCTTTGTAAATATCTGCTGATTCTGAATCTGATGCAGCAACACGTTTCAAACAAGTTGGGACAGGAGCAACTAAAGACTGGGAAAGATGTGGAACGCTCCAAAAACACCTGTTTGGATCATTCCACAGGTAAACAGGTTGATTGGTGACAGGTGATAGTATCATGATTGAAAGGCTCAGTGGTTCACAGCGAGGATGGAGGATCACTTTGTGAACACATGATTGGATAAAGGAGATTAATACCTGGACTCAGGAACACTTCAGGAAACTGCTGTCAGTAGACTCAGTTTGATTGTTAATGACTGATTCTGGTTTCACGGCGTCGCAGCTTTTCTTGTCTCAGGGTTGTAGATGAAATAAGGATTTCAGCTGCTCCCCACTGAATGTAGACCTCGCTCAGTGTTACATCCCCAAACAACACAAAGCTCTGAGGTCAGGGGTTACATCACGCCCACGCTGGGCTCATGGTGGTCAAGTTTAAGCCTTTTTCAGACTTAATCCTCCCATTCAGAGAGTTGGCAGCTGAAAAAGTAGGCGACTGTGGGTGTGATGAAACTCTGATATTTCCTAGTTATTCAACATACATACAGACACAAAAACTAGCTCACACACTGTTAAACTGTGTTGGTATATGGACCGTAAAGGTGAGTAAGAAGAGATGAATTTATGATAAATCCTTTATTCAGTCGTGCATATTGATTTAAAACTGCAACCAGTTTCAGCCTCATCAGGGGAACTGATGAAACATGTCTTTAAACACACTGGAGGTGAACATTGTTCCAAGAAATCTGCAGGATTTTCAGTCTCAGCTGAAAAACTGAACCTTCTGTCACACAGCAGAGACTGATTGACTGATGAGTGGATGATCGCGGTCCAGTCTGACCTCTGTGGACTCTGTAATGCTTCTTTATTACACCGCAGACAGGTGACGGCCCTCCTGTGTGGAGCCGTGTGATTTCGTGTTTACTTCCTGGTAAATGATCCGTATCCAAGCAGAGCTGTGTTTTTTAACGCAGGGGGACTATGTGTGGTTGGACCTTAAAACGGGCCGAGAGTTTGACGTCCCCGTGGGAGCCGTGGTCAAACTGTGCGACTCTGGACAGATCCAGGTTCTGGACGATGAAGGCAGGGTGAGTCATCAGCACAACAGGAAGTGCACCGGCGCTGCCGTGACGATTGTTTGATCACAAGTTGATTTTATGTTTTGAATCATGAAAAGATCACATCAGTTGTCTGTAAGAAGCCTTTAAGATAAACTGAATTATAATAACACACACTTTAGCAGCAGTTACTTTTATCCCATATTTTTATAATTCATGTTTATTCTTAATGGGGTTTTATTTCAGGTTTTGTCTCATTTTTATAGTTTTTGAGCAACATTTCTATAAATAATAAAAACGTTGTACCTGCTGAGATGAGGGAATGCGGCCTGATTGAGTAAATGAAGTCAAACTGGGCTGGAAACCCAAGCAGACAGACCTCCTATCTGTCAGACTGTTACACATAGTTCAGTACAGCCTGTGTCATTTCTAATCAATAATAATAAAACTGTTAGAATAAGTTAGTTGTGGTGAAATATTTATAAAGAAGCGCGGCAGGGTGAGAAACAATAGCTGCACTCAGTCCAAATCAAAATGATCTCAAATACATATTTATTTTGTCATCATTATAGTATAATGTGTAGTTAAAAACTACACTGACAATTTTATTTTTTCACAGAAATTATTTATAAAATGATAATAATAATAATAATAATATGTGCATGAAAGCCATTTCAGATATTGTGCACACCGTCTTTAAGCCTGTCTGCAGTGACAGATTATCACCAACATGTCAGCTGTCTTCGGTTTCTGTTTCTCTTTTTTTTTTTTCCTGCTCGTGTTTCTCGCCCTGTTGGTTCCCACAGCTCAGTATAATGTTATCAGAACCAGCAGAAATTACGGCCAAAGCAACCCAAGTTGTAATAAACCAGACCCTGTCACACCGCGATCCCGCTCACCTCCTCTTCCTGCTCTCCACACTCACACAGGAACACTGGATTTCCCCTCAGAATGCCACCAACATCAAGCCCATGCACCCGACCTCCATCCACGGGGTGGAGGACATGATCCGCCTGGGCGACCTCAACGAAGCCGGCATCCTCCGCAACCTGCTCATCCGCTACCACGAGCGCGTCATCTATGTTAGTAGCTTTGACACATAACTGCGGCTTGTTACCTGCAGGACAATGAGAGCTTTTTCCTCACTTTACATGGAGGCGACCGTCCACAGCTCAGTGACGTGACAGTTTGGGTCTTTGGTTTTACTTATTTTCAGAAAAATTCATTGGTTCCAGCTCCTCGTGTGAATATTTTCTGTTTTTTTCTGGAGCAAAACAAGACTTATTTTTTCTCCTGATTGGGAAAATAATTAGCAGGTTAATCAAAACTGAAGATAATTGTTGCAGCCCTGCTAATAATTTACTCAGAATTGCGAGACAACAGGAGTTCACAGTAATCTGTGACCCATCAGATTGTTTTTATACATGCATTCGCTCATAACCTGGTAACTTTGTGACCTGGTTATGACATACTATGTAAACAGCTTCTTCTCTCCCAAACTGAGCTGATCTGTGGTCAGCTGCTCCTGGTCACACCTGTGCAGGAGCTTTACTCAAAGACCAAGCAGACTTAAATTGGTTTACAGTGGATATCGACTCACAGTTGGTGCTTAACTGCAAAGTTGACCAAAGGGGCAAAAACTTTGTGCTTGTGTTTTCCTTTGAGAGTGCGTCTAAGTTAGTTCTGTAATAGTTTTTGGTTGTTTTGTTCTCCTTCTCCATGTAGACAAATTGTGGTGGAAGGGTGAGTAGGAAACTGAAATAGAAAAAAAGAAAGAGAAAAAAATGTGTGACAGCAGATATGCTAACACAGTTTTGCTTCCTAACCATTTTTTTATTTATATTTCTTTGTTTTTAAAATGTCCCTGCTGTAACTGTAGCACGAATGTAATTTTCATTCATTTTCATTTATTTTACTCCCATTATCAAGATCATGACTGTTTATTTGTGTAGCACAGTTCATGCACAAAGATGCTTCAATGCTTCGCTGACCTTCATCCTTTCTTCTTCACATCAGATTTTTTTTTGTGTCCATGTTCACAGTAACTGAAGGCAATTCAGACGCATCTGGTCATTAATTTATTCAGTGAACTTCCAAAGAGAATCAATGTAGCCAGAACAAAGGTACATTTGGGTGCATAATCATTAATTAAGTTAACGTCATTGTTGTGCATAATTCAGTCCAATGGAACCATGTTTGTATTAAATCAAAGAGGTCCAAGGATTGAGCTTTGGGGAACTCCACACGTCACAGACTTAAAATGATCGCATCACAACATCAAACTCAAACTTTAATTCATTTGTAATAATGTCACACGACTACAAATTATTGAATACCCAACAGTTGTTGTACTGGTTGTATATCAGACTTTTACTCAGGCAAAGTTTAACACATCAGTTATCCAAAGTATTGATCGAAGGTGATTTTTTTTACAACTTTAATCTCACTTCAGTCATGATCTTGATTTTAACGTGATTAAAATTGGGGGTTAATTCATGGATTTTCTTGGTTTCCAGATGTTACAGTGCAGCCTTTCTTTGCTTTGCTGATGACTGATTTTAATTTAAAACATGCTGAACTGATTTGGATCACTAGATCCATGATCGTACATCACTACAATGAAGAATTATAGTTTCATTTGATTAATGCAGCTGACTGTCAAATAATGCAATACATTTTCCAATCAGTCAAATTAGATTGAAATCAGATGAAATTGTTTAACACTCGAAATGCAGATGAATCAAACAGAATACCAGTGACAGAGGCAGATTTTTGTATCTTATATGGTTTGATCAGTTATTCCGTCTTTAAAGTGCCTGATAGTAAATGATTGTCGTCTTTTCAGTGTTCGACACATCCACTCTTCTGTTTCTGGGTTTCTGCAGACGTACACAGGCTCAATCCTGGTAGCAGTCAATCCCTACCAGCTGTTGCCCATCTACACTCCAGACCAGATCCGCCTCTACACCAATAAGAAGATAGGCGAGTTGCCGCCGCACATATTTGCCATAGCAGACAACTGTTACTTCAACATGCAGCGGAACAACAAGGACCAGTGCTGCATCATCAGGTGTGTGTCTGCATGTGTGTGAACGAGCAGCTTCATATTTAACGCACAGACACGGATCGTATGGATCTACTAAACTCTCAAAGTGGCGAAGTTCATTTCCCAAAATGTTTTCCTGAGAGGCAAAACCCAGGGCAGACAAGTCTATAAATTACTGTTACTGTTACTAAAAAACTGAACTTGCAGCAGCTTCTGCAGGTGTATTAACATTTTAATCAGCTCCTCTCTTCTCTCTCCTGTATTTTGGCAGCAGGATGTTCAGAGGACACAGTTTAGAAAGATTTTAGTCGTAAATAAACCTGAAACTCCAGAAGTGAGAGTTTGACGTCTGCACTTCCTGGAGGACGTCATTTTGTTTTTGGAGCCCGTCAGGATTCTCCTTTACATTATGAACCTGTCGGTGTGCTGTGGAGCTAATTCTGCATGATTTATGATCCAGCAGCACATTTACTGAACGTGACACCTTCACACCTGCACCACAGACACAGTGATGGAATGTAACTAAGTACATTTACTCAGGTACTTTGAGTATTTCCATTTAATGCAACTTTATACTTTTACTCCACAACATCTCAGAGGCAAATATTGTACTTTTACTCCACTACATTTGTCTGACAGCTTTAGTTACTAGCTACTTTTCAGTTTACACTTTTTCATACCCCCCCTGTCCAGTGAAAATCACGTATCTCCAAAATTGGTGATTTTGAATTTGAATGTTTCTTATAATGAAGGATTAAATGTTCCTTTATGGCTTGAACATTTCTCCCCATTGTCCTCATCTTATAGAATATGATGCATTGCTCTACATTAAACTACCCAACAGTATATAAAGTAGTTAAACATCTACAGCAGTAACATGAAACATACACATTAATGCACCAGAAATATTACTCCAGACAGTTCATATGTAATAGAAAAACTCTGTCAGGGACCATTTTTCTGCAGAATGAGTATCTTAACTTTTGATACTTTCCAATATCCATCCAGATTGTTTTCTGTGGGCTGCTGAGTTGCTGCTCACAACAAGGTCTCTGGATTATGTTGAGGAACCGGGTCATGATTTCTGGAATCGGATGTTGCTGTTGAGTTTGAGCAACACAAGCTGAGCCCCATGTTGTTCTATTATATTCAAGAGGAGGCAAACATCTCTACAGCAGATATCTCCAGAACCCAGCAGCTCACAACAAAACGATCTGGATTTCCCTTTAAGTACATTTGGCTGATAATTTGACTGAAATAAGGTTTTGAATGCATGACTTTTACTTGCAGGGGAGTATTTTGACAGTGTGGTATCAGTACTTTTACTTGAGTAAATGATCTGAATACTTCTTCCAGCTGGTAATGAACCAGGCGAAACAAAGAGAGGGAGTGTGTGTGTTTATGTGTTGTATGAGTGTGTATCAGTCCTCTCTGTGTTGCAGCGGTGAGTCTGGAGCCGGGAAGACCGAGAGCACAAAGCTGATTCTGCAGTTCCTCGCAGCCATCAGCGGTCAACACTCCTGGATAGAGCAGCAAGTCCTGGAGGCCACACCCATCCTGGAAGGTCAGCCGGCTGCAGCGTTTTTACACCTCACCAAATGTCAACGCAAATGCACATCTGGAAAGGACATGTAGACAGGAGAGCAGTCTCACCACAGGGTTCACTGAGTAGCTGCACTGGAGCTTTCGATCGTATCACATGATCTTCAGCAGCAGATGAAGTTTGTTTGTGGACTTAAAGATGTTCAAATGTTGCACGCTGTCGATCATCACATCACCATAGTAACGCAATGTCATCAAGCTACGTCAGCAGCTCTGCTCATGTCTCTCTGCTGTTTCCCTTCAACTCACCGTATGATGTTTCCCTTCGTTCAGCCTTTGGAAATGCCAAGACCATTCGTAACGACAACTCCAGCCGCTTTGGGAAGTACATCGACATCCACTTCAACAAGCGAGGGGCCATTGAAGGAGCCAAGATAGAGCAGTACCTGCTGGAGAAGTCTCGTGTGTGTCGGCAGGTGAGAAGGATCATAGTTTAGACGTTTCTGTCCAGATCGAACACATCCTCAGTATCAGTGAAGAAAACAATGTATTGTTACTGTGAATGTATGTCATACTAGTGATACTTATATATACAATGTACAGCCTCCAAAGTTAAATAAAAATAAACATTTTTATTTCCTCCAGGCTCCAGATGAGAGGAACTACCATGTGTTTTACTGTATGCTGAAGGGGATGGCGCCAGAGATGAAGGCCAAGCTGGGCCTGGGCCTCGCCTCAGACTACTCCTACCTCACCATGGTGAGTCCAGTCGTACAGTTCCTCTGTGTACTCTTTTGTGTACTAGCTTTTATTATTAGTAGTATGTTATATTGACAAATACACATACCAATACTTCATTTTATCCATCCTTAACATCAGCAAGCCGAGGTCACAGTTAGCTAGCATGTTGTCTTATTAGACTTATTAGCATCGTCAGCTGTTATGTGCAATGAACCCTTTTCTCTTCTCTTTATTGTAATTAGTTAATGTACTGAGGTTGTCTTTCCAGACTCATGTTTCCTTTAAGAACAGAGAATAATCTTGACTGAAGTTCTACCTACTGTGCACATAAACTGAGAATAAGAGAAAATGCTGAAGAACATCAGGTTAATCTCAGGTTAACTAACTAACCTCTGATAAACAGCAGCACACAGCGGCTACCCTGAGCTTTTCAACAGGCCACATCCAAACGACCACCAACCAACCAGCCACTGCGCTCGCTCATTAAGATAACCTGAAGATCTTTGTGCCCTTTAGGGTAACTGCACAGCCTGCGACGGTCGTGACGACCTGAGCGATTACTCGAGCATCCTGTCAGCCATGAAGGTCCTCATGTTCACTGAGACCGAGAACTGGGAGATTTCCAAGCTGCTGGCTGCCATCCTGCACATGGGCAACCTGCGCTTTGAGGGTACGATGAACTGCAAAGACATCGTTAGTGGCGGCATTGTGCTGGAAAAAAATAAAACCACGTAGTGAATACACAGTGCTCTGATTAGAGGAGTCATTCAGTCTCAAGAAAAAATATGTTTTTTGTTTTCCACAGCTCGTACGTACGACAACCTGGACGCCTGTGTGGTCGTGAGATCTCCTGACCTGGTTACTGCTGCCTCACTCATGGAGGTGCGTGCATGCATTGATTTGGTGGATGAAAGATCAAATCAGTATATAGCAAAAACAAGAATCTGCTCATAATCCAGCTGTATCTCTGCATAACAGGTTCACTGTATTTGTGTTCTATACTAGAAAAGAAAAGCACATCGTGTAGCTGCTTCAAATTCTCCATTTCTACCACTTTAGTGACCATCGCTTGTATTCTTGCAGGTGGAGCCGAAGGACGTGATGGTGTGTTTGACCACGCGAACCCTGATCACACGAGGTGAAAGTGTCGCCACGCCTCTCAGTGTGGAACAAGGGCTGGATGTCAGGGACGCTTTTGTCAAGGTACTAATGGTTTACCAGAAAAACAGAAATCTCATATATGAAACAACCAAAACGTGGAAGCAGAGAAATTTTGGCGTTTCTGCTTGAAACTGATCAGTTATGAAAATAGTTTCGCTTTAAATGTTTAATTGCCATGTTCATCTTGTTAGTTTAGCAGGTTTATATTTGTTAATTAATGCTAAACAGCCTCATGGCAATGTCATTAGTTTTGCAGATATTTTGTCTTAAACCCAATGTGGCATAGACATGCCCACAACAGAGGGCATCCACTATAATCAAGTGAATCTGCTGCACTGACCATGGAAGCCATGCACATATTTACCATATGTTAACCATGAATGTGTGTCCAAAATTTCACAGCAATCCCGCCAATAGTTTTCAAGATATCACAATAAAGAGCAATTTCGTACTGATCATGAGGATCATCTTCCAGGGGATCTACGGGCGGCTGTTTGTCTGGATTGTGGATAAGATCAATTCTGCCATATACAGACCGCCATCCTGCAACAGTAGCATCATGCGCAGGTCCATCGGGCTGCTGGACATCTTTGGTTTCGAGAACTTCATCGTCAACAGGTGATTTATTTGATTATAAAGCGTCGTCACTGGTCCGTTCTTGAACCCTGAACACTAGTTTCTACTGTCAGACGCTGTTCTGACTTCCTTCTCACTTCT
Organism: Chelmon rostratus; assembly: GCF_017976325.1. Classification (NCBI taxonomy): domain Eukaryota; kingdom Metazoa; phylum Chordata; class Actinopteri; order Chaetodontiformes; family Chaetodontidae; genus Chelmon; species Chelmon rostratus. Next base: position 24,018,716 of record NC_055671.1, on the reverse strand, counting down.
CCTGGTTTAGTTTCGAACAGCTTTGCATCAACTTTGCCAACGAGAACTTGCAGCAGTTCTTCGTTCGCCACGTCTTCAAACTGGAGCAGGAGGAGTACAACCTGGAGGACATCAGCTGGCAGCACATCGAGTTCACGGACAACCAGGACGCTCTGGACATGATCGCCAACAAACCCATGAACATCATCTCCCTCATTGATGAGGAGAGCAAGTTCCCTAAGGTACAGCACAGTGGAGGGTTTGACCATCTGGGGACATGCTCAGTCTTTAGCTTCAGTGATGCATCCTGGGCTGGTTTTGGTCCTTTTTTACAAGATCATTTGAAGAATTTTGGCCTTAAGAATCCATTTGTAGCTGCAGCTTTGCTTTTCTGTATGATTGATGTTTCTTTATCTTTCAGGGAACTGATGCCACGATGCTCTATAAGCTCAACTCGCAGCACAAGCTCAACTCCAACTACATCCCTCCGAAAAACAGCTACGAAACCCAGTTTGGTATCCAACACTTTGCCGGTGTGGTGCATTACGAGACCAGAGGTGCGTTGTGTTTCATCAGCCTCGTCCATGTTGTTTTCACGCTTTGTTTTGTGCTTTTTCTTCTCTCGCTCCTCTGTTGTTGGTGATGAGTTATGCTGCAGTTTTGGCTCAGACTCTCAGGAGGAAATAAAGGCCAGATGAGATGAGCTCTTATTTTGGAAAAAGCAGGAAGTGAGAAAACAAACTGGGCCAGAACTAAAAAGCAGCTGTGTATTTCTCACCTTTCTCACCAAGTGACCTCACAGCTCTTCTCTCTCCTCCTCTTCCTCCAGGGTTCCTGGAGAAAAACCGAGACAGCCTCCACACCGACATCATCCAGCTCGTCCACTCGTCCAAGAACAAGTTCATCAAGCAGATCTTCCAGGCTGACGTGGCCATGGTGAGACCAACCATTACTGTAAAACCTCTAGATTTATGTTTGCATGAATACTTGTAACTGTGGACTAATATTTTTTCGCCTCCTTTTTGACTTTTGTTAAGACTTTGAAGGTGTTGCTGTCTTCTGGTGATGATGTCAGTGGTGACTTTTGCCTCCCTTTAGCTTTTCTTCTCGCAGTGTCGGCTTTTACTAATGGCGCAGCCCTCCTCTCACTCTGCTGTCTCTTCTCTGTTTCCTCTTTTCCTCTGACATCAGTTTCTGTGTGGCTATCAGCAGCCCAGCACACCTGCTCCCAAGGTAATCAACGGCCTTTAGCAACATGTGGTCACTCTAAAACCCTGTGTGTGTTCTCTGAAACTGAATAAAAACCCATGAATCCAGATTCCCATGGTGCACCTCCAGCTAGCAGCACCCCCCCCTCCTTAAGCTCTTCTCTTTATCCTACAGGTGTGCAGTTTGTTGTAGCAGAAACCAGAGGGAAAGTGCGTTTATTTGATAAGATTTAGCTTTAAGTTGATGAAAAATTAGCCTCGTCCATCTCGTCATGACAGGCGAACAGAGCAGTTCTTGCACAATTTGAAGAACTTGTTGGAGAACCGATGGGAAGTCCCGTCGTGTTTTTATGACGGGTTACAGTGACGACGGCTGTCAGAGATTTTGTGTGTGTATGTGTGTGTGCACCCTGCGCTGGTGTTGTGTACCGCTGTGTTTAAATGTCTGATATATACAACATACCAGCGAGACAAAAATGAATCCTGATCGTCTCTAAAAAAGTCAGACGAAATGGAAACAACAGTAAAATTACAGGTACAAATTAAAATATATTAACGAACAGGTCGTTAACAGGTCAGTAAGGCTTTGCTTTGGCTTGAGAGATAAACGTCATGTGTCGGTGGTTAATTGAAATTGCAAACACGGTAATGAGAGAAAATAAAAGTTGATCAACTCCAATCAGTCTTAATGTCAAAATATCTTTGTACAGAGTGTAAAGCAGGTCTGAAACAGGACTTTTGAAACCCAGCTTTCCTAGTAATCATGTTATTATCAGTCAAGCAAAGTTTAAAGCTGAGTTTTTGATAGTTTTCCTGGATTAAAATCTTATTGATTACCTACAGCAGCGCTCGCACAACAGTTTTAAACCAAGAATCCCGTTCAGAGTGATTAATTCTGTTTTACAGTAACCTCTCGGTCGCTTTTAGTGATTGATCTTTGCTGGTTAAAGATCATTTGGCACCATCACCACATGTCACAGTGTCACTGTTTCTGAATGCTGTGTATTTGGAAAAGTTGTGTCCCAGAAAAATGTTGCATTAACTGGTCTTACAATAGCTGTGGTATAAATGCATATTTACATTTACAGCGTTGTTAGTACAGTGATTTTGATCATTTAAAAAATCTAATATATAAAAATGTAGTAAATGTACATGCTGCTTATTTTTCATGTGGTAAAATATGATTAAAAATGTACTAAGTAAATGTAAAACGGTGGAAAGTCTCAGTTTCATGTTACTACAACAATTCCCAACAAATAATTCATGTTACGCTGCCAGTAACACTGAAACAGAGAGCAATGTTGAACCGATGAAGCAAAGAAACAGTCACATGTCTCTTAAAGGCAAAGTTAATGACAGGATGAAAACATCACAGCATCATAACTGTCACTCATTAAAGGAATGAGAGGAACAGCTGACTGATTTACTGCTCTGGTTGCAGACACTTGATCATTTGTGTTGGTGAAACATTGTTTTATGTATTTCTACCTTGTGTGTGCGTGTGTGTGTGTGTTTTCTGTGTGCGTGTGTGTGTGTTTTCTGTGTGCGTGTGTGTGTGTGTCGCAGGGTGTCGAGACGAGGAAGCGTTCTCCCACCCTGAGCAGTCAGTTCAAACGTTCCCTCGAGATGCTGATGAGGACTCTCAGCGTGTGTCAGCCGTTCTTTGTTCGCTGTATAAAACCCAACGAGCTCAAAAAACCGATGGTGAGACGAACTTTAATCTGCTGGACTTTGACTGTTGTTAGCACAGGTTCAGGCTTGTGTTGGTGAAGCCTCGGTACTGGTTTGACTGGTTGTCTCTGTTGAGTGGAGGCAGGTGGAAACTGCCCACCAGCAGCAGTGAAGCTCACAGCACTGGAGTCAGTGCTGTTAGGCAGATTTTTTACGTTTAGACAGGAGCAGGCTGTGTTTCCCTTTGTTCTCAGTCTTCGTGCTAAGCTAAGTTAGCCTGCCGTAGCTGCTGCACCTTCATATCTACCAAACAGAGACTGATGTCAATCACCTCACTCTCAGCAAGAAAATGTGGAACTTTTCCTTTAAGAGCAAGAAATGAGAAACACATGTCCAATAATTAAAAACATTAAAAGATTTCACTTTGTCCTCTTACGCAGGATGTTTTGTTGCTGTTTAAACCTCTACTTTAATTTTCTGTGTTTTTTCCAGTTATTTGACAGAGAGCTGTGTGTCCGTCAGCTGCGATACTCCGGCATGATGGAGACCATCAGGATCCGGCGGGCCGGTTATCCCATCAGATACACCTTTGGCGAGTTCGTGGAGCGTTACCGAGTCCTCATGCCTGGCATCAAACCTGCTCACATACAGGTCAGAAACACAACCGCTGTTACAGTCCTGTTGTCTTCTTCAGCGATTAAACCTTTAAAGACGCGATCGGTAACTTTATTAAAGGCTCAGTTCACCAAAACTACACAAAGTCGTACAGTGTTTTTCTACTTTTATCTCTGCTGAAAGCTTTCTCTCTCCTTCCAGGAAGACCTGCGAGGGACCTGCCGGCAGATCGTCCAGGCCCGGCTGGGCAAACATGACGACTGGCAGATCGGAAAGACCAAGATTTTCCTGAAGGTTGTTTTTCTGTGTGTGTGGAAGTCTTGCTGAGACCTGGAGGCCTGAGGTCTCTTAGTGGTCTGCTCTTTGTACTGAGCCAATCAAAAGAGGAAAAAAGACAATCTTAAAAATAAGACCATGTATGTACAGACGGACAGGGTGTGTGTCCAAGAGTCCGCAGACTTTGGTCTGATCTAAATTCATTATTGATTGATAGTGACAACACAAACCCAGTGAAGAAACCAAAACCAGCGTGTTAGTCCTCTGAACCCCGTCTGCAGCTCTCAGTCCCAAACACATTCATTCCTACTGAACATATAAGCTTTTAAAACCAGGTCCTGAACGTCAGGGCCCAGTTAACTCGCTCGGGGGCCCCGGGGCAAATATGAGCTGTTTTATGAGCTGACTTTTTTTTAGAAATATGCACCATGTCAGCATAATAACTGATTATTACGATATTTTGCCAGGTCTCAAGCTCCATCGCCCTTACCTTTGGGGCCCCTGAGTCTGGGGTCCACAGTCTCGTCTGCTTTGGTAATCCAGCTTTGATCAATATATTCTTCTTTATTTGCTGTTTTGTCTCTGCTTGTCAGGACCACCACGACATGCAGCTGGAGATCGAGAGGGACAAGGCCATCACCGACAAGGTCATCCTCATCCAGAAGGCTGTGCGTGGACTTAAAGCGAGGTATACCTGAACCCGCTGAGCCCAAAAAAACACACAATATCATATTTTTTATCTTGTGTGCACAAGATAAAGAAAAATGTGGGTCAGCTTGTGTGCATAAATTCGATGAGTGAAGCTCTGAAAGGGGGATTCAGGGTTCTGTAATGATCCAGTTCAAAATCACATTTCTGTGTCCACCTCGTAGGACTAACTTCCTCAGACTGAAGAGCGCCGTGACGGTCATCCAGAAGGTCTGGAGGGGTTATCGATGCAGGAGGAATTACCAAACTGTGAGTCCTTCACACCTTTATAGATTTTCATCGGATGAAATATTCTTGGACACCTTTGAAGAGATGAATTCATTTGTTCTGATGCTAACGAGGCGCCGCACTAATATCGCTCCACCTGTGAAACTCCTCTTTCCTTCAGATGCAGTCTGGCTTCCTGCGCCTTCAGGCTGTCTACAGGTCAAGGAAGTACTACAGAAGCTACCAGGCGACTCGCCTTCGCGTGACTCTCATCCAAGCCCGTTGCCGCGGCTTCCTCATCCGGCAGACATTTTGGCGCCGCCTTCGTGCCGTGTTGACCCTTCAGGCCTACACCAGGGGCATGATAGCCAGACGCCTCTGCCAGAGGCTCAGGGCAGAGGTAAACTGTCATTATATTTACTACTGCTACTTATATCATGCTGCTGACGTGCCAGAAAGAGAGGGCGAGTGGTGCTGATGGCAGACGTGAAGAATAACGTGCACGCTGACGGATGTGATGTGTCACGCATTTGATTTGGCTAAAAGAAACTGTGAAGCCTTACTACATCTGTTCATGCAACGCCATGATTAGATACTAGCTGTGTTTCCATTACATTTATTCGCAAAATAAAAGCGATATTTCTGAAATTTCGGCAAAGTTCGAATGCGACTTGCAAGTGTTTCCATTGAACGGTGTTTTGCGAACCAGCCGAAATTCTCGTAAGTTCTCGGACGTCCCGCGAGATGTGTGTGCGTGTTGTGCGTCGGTAAAACTTAACACAAAGCCTTATAATTAAAAAGCACATGCTGAAGGTGAAATACAGAAATTATCTGTTGACTTAGAGTGATCACTGATTTTAATGGCCTATTATTGATCACTTTGTTATTACGCGAGGCTCGCTCTGACAGCGTCGGCTCGCTCTGACAGCGTCAGCTCGCGTCGGCGGAGCAGCAGCAGAATGCAGGACTGTGAATTACTGAAGTGTCCTTTGAACACACTTTCTATCAGCAATTATGTGTAAATATTAAAGTTAATGGCGTGCACGCGTGTCTCCCACATAGCTGAGGTGCACACACTCATCACAAGTTCATCTCACGATTAATGAAAACGGAATGATTAGATTTTGCAAAGTGCGCACAGGACGAGATCACAGCCGTCGGATTGTCTTTAACAGATCAGCCAGCGTGACAGCTGGAACAGCTGCAGTGTTTTTGTCTGCTACTTATTGAGATCCAGAAAACATACAAACACTACAAAACTGACAAGATGTTATATCTGACTGCATGTGGCCGGCCCGAAACGGGGAGTCCGCTGACCTCGGAGACGTGTAAATGCGAAAAAAGTGTTTCCATTACACTTTTGCGATACACGTAAATATCGACACGGCTGAAAAACCACCTCATGAGAGTGTAAAAATGTTTTTGCGATATTTGAGAGGATTTTTGAAATTTAGGTGTTTCCATTACCGTTTTTTTTTTTTTTGCGATATTTAGGATTTGCGCATTTCTAGGGGCAATGGAAACGCAGCTACTGTAGGAGGGTATTCTTGCACCAGCAGCTTGCCGAGAGTTAGACGAGAAGGTCGATGCAACTCCCATGTCTGTCTAAGGCTAAACTGGTTAGCTTAGCTTAGCATTAAGACTGGAAACAGGGTCAAACAGCTAGCCTGGCTCTGTCCAATGGTAAAAACATGGGCCGTTATATGTATATTTTTTTGACCCATACAAAAACTAAGAAATAAAATAAGTGCCTTCTTTTATATCTGTGCACACGTTGCCAATCACTGTGTAAAAGGAGCATAAATGTCAGATGTTTCGGAGGTGCAGATCTGAAAGGAGGTTTATTTGATGCACACACTGCAACAGTAACAGCTGTGATCTGAGCCTATAATGTCACCATAAAAACCTTCTTTTTGCACGTTCTTTTGAAATTAGTTTGTTCAGACCTGGTTGCATGTCTGTCTGTGAAATATGGAAATGTTTGTGAGCTGTTTATCTGCTGCTGCTGCACGTTTCTTTCTCTCTTTCTTGTCCTGAAACACAATATCGAATAAATTATTTGCTTTGTAAATGTTTGTTTAATCGCAGTTTGTTACTTGACGAGATATAAATCGAATAATATTGCCGAGCGAGTCCGCGGCTCCCGTGACCCGACATGGAGGAAGTTAAGTGGGTGAGCTGTTTGGAGTCGAGCAGCTCGAGTGCGGACCAGAGGCGGCTGCTGATGCATGTTGTCGATGATGTACATTGATCTGTGTTTATGACTTTATGCTATTCTTTATCTTGGTTCCTTGTCATGTTAGCGTGTAGAAGTTTAGATTTATTCTGCTATAGCCCTTGCTGTCCTTGTTTATATTCTGAATAGAGATATTCTGTATTATTGGCTCTTTGTTGTAGTCATGCATCTCATAGAATTCAACAAAAACTCAGTTACCTGTTTACACCTCGAGTGTTTCCCTTCAGTTCCTCTGCTCTAGTTTTAAGTAGACAAAAGCTAACAGGAGAGAATGTTAATCAGTATCACACCCCACCTGCTTCTGTGAACCCTCTCCCCTCTGTTTCCTCTCACCTCCCCTCGCAGCTGCGGCATCGACAGGAAGCCGAGCGCCAGCGCCTCGCCGAGGAGGAGCAGCTGCGAAACCAGATGACGGCGCGGCGGGCCAAGGCAGAGGCCGAGAGGAAACACCAGGAGAGGCTCGTCCAACTGGCCCAGCAGCAGGAAGAGAGGGAGAGGGAGGAGAAGGAGGAGGCGAGGAGGAAGAAGGAGCTGCTGGAGCAGATGGAGAGGGAGAAGGAGCAGCCCGTGGATCACTCCGATATGGTCGACCGCATGTTCGGTTTCCTGGGGAACTCTGGGCCGTTGCCCAACCAGGACGGACAAGCACCAGCTGGTTTTGAAGTATGTGTTTATGTTTTTTGTTGTCCAATAAAGACGTCTGATGTTTTCCAATAACTTACATTTGTTGTGATTCAACATGGATTTGATTTCAGCTGTTAGTCACGGCAGCGTACGCAGATCTGTCAGCTGGTCCACGCAAACCTGAGACGGTCACCTGCTAGACATCGGCGTGCTAGCACTGTCATTGTGAGCATGATAGCATGCTGACGTTAGCATGCAGCTCAAAGCCAAAGTGCTGAACCTCTAACGAGGCTGCAGACTCTTAATTGGCCACTTGGGGGCAGAAGAACTCCACAACAAGCCGTCAGACTCGTGGCCCTGATATATTATCACTGTATAGACGTGTTGCTGCTAGCATTTAACGAACAGTTAGTGTTGTGTTTCTGGCCACTTGACAGATGTTGACAGATGTTCAACTCTTTTCATCAGCTGGTTACTTTATCTGCTCTTCCTATTTAATTTTTATATTAACTGTGGCCCCTTACATTTTGCACACATTATTGTATTTCTTCATCTGTGTGTATTTTCCTACCGCTCAGGACTTGGAGAACACTCCTCGCGGTGAAGAAGCTGAAGAGGAGGTGCTGAATGAAGCTCCGCCGTTACCTGCTGAGGAAGATGAGGATTTGTCCGAGTACAAGTTCTCCAAGTTTGCAGCCACCTACTTCCAGGGTGTTTCCACTCACACCTACATCAGACGACCACTGAAACAACCTCTGCTCTTTCATGAGGATGAAGGAGACCAGCTGGTAAGAACCTAAAGTCCTCCAACACCCAGTTAAGGTCCTCCTCCATGTGTGCAAAGCCTTTAATGTGCTAGCACCAAGCTAACTGCTAACTCCCTTGTTCACTATTTGTCTTCAGCTGCTGGTTTATTGGAGGTTTCCAGAAACAGCTGAAAGAAAATCAGAGATGCTGAATATTTTTTAAAAGAAAGCTAAAAACTTTTCACTGTGGCCTTTGGATCTGACTTCCTGATACAGGCCTGAAACTTTGTGCTTTGCCTCACACTTATAAACTGCTACACTTCTTTATAAATGTTGTATTTTCATTCTGTGGGTTTTAGTTTTCATGTTGTTCTTTATTCTATTTCCATCTTTTTTTTTTTTTCTCATTTTTACTATTATTATTATCAAGTGGGTTTTTTTATATGAAGCACCTGGTGCATGTTACTCCTTACAGCACTTTGAGCTGAAGTTCTTGTATGAAAAGTGCTATACAAATAAAATTAAATATTATTATTAGTACATAATTATTTTGTTTGTTAATAGTTCAGCATTTCGGTAAATAGGATTATTTGCTTTCTTGCTGAGAGTTCGATATGAAGATCAATACCTCTCTCACATTCAGTGTAAAGCCAGCAGAATGTTAGCTTAGCTTTAGCATGAAGACTGGAGACACTGGAAACAACTAGCCTAGCCTAGCCTGAATTTGACCCGGTGACACATTGTCACTCATTGTGTTTATGCTGATTCTTAAACAATAATCTAATGCTGATTTATGCATGTTAAAACAATTATCAAAGCACCTTTAAGTGCGCATGCTAAGAAAACAGTGACTCACTTACCTTCCTGCTGATTTAAATATCCCGTCCCGTCCTCCAGGCTGCTTTAGCAGTGTGGATCACCGTGTTGAGGTTCATGGGCGACCTCCCGGAGCCAAAATGTCAGATGGTCATTAATGACGGCAGCGAAAAGATCCCGGTCATGACCAAGATCTACGAAACCCTCGGCAAGAGGACCTACAAGAGGGAGCTGCAGGAACTGCAGGTGGAGGGAGAGGTGAGATGAAGCCGAGAGTCAAACCGTCTCCACTGATTGTTGAGCATCGCAGAAGCTCAGGTCTGTGATGTGGTCAACAAACTGCAGAATGTGATCACGAGTCCATGTTTGTGTCTACAGAACAGCTCCATCGACAGCCAGAAGAGGAACAGTGTCAGACATAAACTCGTGTCTCTCACTCTGAAGAGGAAATCCAAGATCACTGAGGAGGTGAGAATCAAACCGGCAGCTTCCACAGATCCCACGATGCTCGCTCAGACGAACGCTGAACGCTGGTCTGTGCTTCCATTTCAAAAATGAAACACAGCGCTTTAGTTGCTGAGTTCATTCTGTTCATCCCCTACCCGAACCAGGGTTTGCATCCCCACATCCCGCTTTTATTGGTGCAGTTGGTGAGAGGCAGGAGGAGATGATGGTAGTGCGGCACTTGGCAGTTACATGTGGCATCTAGGCCTGTGGTAGCATTGTAGCAGTTAGCTAAAGCTAAAGCGATGGTATGATAGTATAGTATGGACGGTTAGCGGTTAGCATTAGCTAAATGGTAGCATCGGTACTGTATTGTCTTCTTCTGTTCTTCTTAGCAGTTAGCATTAGCATTAGCTAAATGGTAGCATCGGTACTATATTGTCTTCTTCTGTTCTTCTTAGCAGTTAGCGGTTAGCATTAGCATTAGCTAAATGGTAGCATCGGTACTGGCCACTACCTGGAGCATCTCCTAAACAGGCCTGGGTCAGGTGAACGTGGCGGTGCTGTTTAGATTGTGTAGGAGCAGTGTGAACTGGCACTGGGGGGGTGACTCTGGGCCGCCGGAGTTCACCGCCTAGCCTCCTGTAGGTGTCGTGGGACTAAGTAGGTGAAACACTGTTGAAGGGAGGTATCCACCTGATGACCCCCGGAGACGTGTTGGGAATCACTGCTCTTTGGCAGGTATAGAGGCAGATTAGGGCTCCAAGGTTCTTCACTGAGAATGAATCCTCTTTTTGAGCACAAGTATCTTGAGTTCATCCAAAATATAATCTTTGTAATCTTTCTGTGTATTAGTTTCTGAACCATCAGAAAGTGACCTGAGGACTTGAACCTGGTTCATTTGGTTGACACACGGGTGAAGTGGGTTCTTTGTCACCTGGGCAAGTTAATTAGCTCTAATAGACCACCAGTGTAAAATTGATCCAGTCTACAGTAACTCAAGCAGATGTGGGTGACAGTGGTTAATGTAAGCAGAGGGGCACATTGATGGATGGGGTGATTCCTCTCAGAGTTTTTTTCTCCCCATTGTCTGCAGGTCACCAGACGGTTGACCGAGGGGGACTACGGCCTCCAGGGGAACAGCATGCTGGAGGATCGGCCCACCTCCAACCTGGAGAAACTTCACTTCATCATCGGCAACGGCATCTTACGACCCGCCCTCAGGTGACTGCAGCACCTGAGCTCCTTTAGTGGCACCACCAGATCCAGACTCAACGTGATTCCTATTATAACTTTAAAGATTTCCACTTTTGTGAGTTTGTCCTGAGGATGGAGCTGAAGGAAAGGGGTTATGAACTTGAGGGTGGAACTAGAGGAAAGTATTGAACACGGGAGGGGCCGTCACTCTGCGGAGCATGAATGTGTGGAGTGAATATCACAGCAGTTTGGCCTTTAGAGTTTTATATTTTTAATGTGTTAAAGTTAAACCTCTGGAGTGAGACGAGGGAGATCAGGAGGTCAATGAGAACATTAGGGCTCGTTCCATTTCCCAGTTTCCCCTAAAAAAATCTATGATATGGCCCTCAGCTTCAGCGCTGCAGCTGCACGGCGCCATTTTAGACCTGCTTTGTTCAGCTGTTGATGTTCTTCTGTCACAGGGACGAGATCTACTGTCAGATCTGCAAACAGCTCACTCAGAATCCGTCCAAGAGCAGCCATGCCCGAGGGTGGATCCTGCTGTCGCTCTGCGTCGGCTGCTTCGCCCCCTCCGAGAAGTTTGTCAAAGTAAGAAACCTCACGTCGCACGAGAAAACCACCCAGTCTGAGGTGACGCTACAAGGACGCTACAAGTCAGTCAGTCTGACCCAGTGTCCCCGCAGTGACGTCAATGTAATTATGTAATTATTGATGAAAACACGCAGGAAATGAGGCTGAGTGATGAGTGAACGCTTGAAGGAGCAGGAAAGATGTTAAAAAGTCAGAAATCTAAACAGAAAAAAATGTTTTCCTAAAAGTGAGATTCAGTCCAAAGACTTCAGGTGTTTGTTTCTGTTGCTGCTGCAGAGCGAGACGCTGCTTTATTGACTGTAATTCTTTGTCATCGTCTTCATTGATCCCGTAATCAGAAGCTTTTTTTTTCTGTGGGCAAACATAATAAACACAATAAAAGCAATTTTGTAACACTGAGAAATCCAGACTGAAGAGAGGAAACTGCACGAAGGATTCATTAAAATCCAATCGAGTGTGCAGACACGACAGATCAATTACTGAAAACACTCACATCAGCGTGCTGTTAACAACAACAGCTTCTCCTCGTCTCCGTCAGAAACACCAGCAAGTTTGGACCAATAAAACAACCGAAGTTCATTAAAGGAACTAAAGTTATTAAAGATCAAATTCAGCCTCAAGTTTCAGTCCATCGACAGAAAGTTACGAGACTCAGTGAACGCAGCGTATTTTGTTTTTGGACTCTTCAGACAAACAAGACGTCAAGTTTGACTTGAGGAAAAGTTTGAGGCATTTTACACTGTTACACACTTTAATGTTCAAATGAGTAATCAATCAATCAACTAAGATAAACATCACATTAATAAAAATATTGGTGAGTGGATGACTGGTCAGCTGGTATTTATACCTTTGCTGGCAAATAGGCAAAAAGCAGAAGACTTTGTGATGGTTTGTGTTGTGAAATGTGTTTTATCCCTTCATGTGACACCGTTTGCTTCTGTCTGGGATCTTCAGTGGAATAAGGTTTTTTTTTTTATTTCCTCCTCTTCTGTTTTCAGTATCTACGGACGTTCCTCATCAACGGGCCTCCTGGTTACGCTCCGTATTGTGAGGAACGGTTGAGGAGGACGTTCGTCAACCGCACCAGGACCCAGCCGCCATCCTGGTTGGAATTACAGGTACTGAAGATGTTCTGAGTGTCTGCAGGTCCTGAAAGCTCTTAACATTTAATTCAGTTTCCTCAGAATAATGAGAAATTATAAACTAAAAGTGGGATTGTTTTTGTTCAATTCTTTCTTTCGTGGATTTTAACTTTTTAAATACATTTTAATTGGTTAATATATCCACCACCATCCAGTTTCATTATATATCTCAGAAATTATTGTTACATGATATAATGAATAAACTAGGCCATCCATCATATTTTCATACTTTTGATCATGAAACTGAATAAATTCAATTATTTGAGGTATCAAAGATTAAATGTAACTTGGTGAACCTGTGAAAAATGTTGATGCTTCAAATCATTCTGATAAACCGTTCACAGCAGATTCAATACGTCTCAACCATTTAAATAATGTCTTAGATCATTTAACAACTGATCTAATCTGAAAGGTAAATCTAAAATGTTATTTATTCATGAAAAGTCTTGAATTAAACTGATTAAAAGGGACGTTTGAATCGCTGAACTTGAGTCTGATCTTTTTTGCCTCCAGGCCACTAAATCTAAGAAGCCCATCATGCTTCCGGTGACGTTTATGGACGGCACCACGAAGACGCTCCTGGCGGACTCCGCCACCACAGCCAGCGAGCTCTGCAACGCTCTGGCAGACAAGATCAACCTGAGAGATCGCTTCGGCTTCTCGCTGTACATCGCCCTGTTTGACAAGGTGAGGCCACACGTGCAGCTCATGTCTTCACTTCTTAAAAGTCGGCGTGGTCCGATACGATGGAGCACTGATGGATGTTTACTCCGGTTGTCAGGTGTCGTCGCTTGGCAGCGGCAGCGACCACGTCATGGACGCCGTCTCCCAGTGCGAGCAGTACGCGAAGGAGCAGGGCGCCCAGGAGAGGAACGCCCCCTGGAGGCTGTTCTTCAGGAAGGAGATCTTCAACCCCTGGCACAACCCTGCCGAGGACTACGTCGCCACGAACCTCATCTACCAGCAGATCGTCCGAGGGGTGAAATTCGGAGAGTATCGCTGTGAGAGGGTGAGCGGCTGAGTTTTGTTTAGCGTGCAGCCAGTAGCTTATCGATTTCTCATTGGAGGAGAAGTCGTGAACACGCTGGCTCAATGAACGAAATCACACACTTTGATCAAAATAACCTCTCAAAAGTTTATGTAGCAGATTATAGATTTCGTGACATCTTTTAGTTCTTGTATTTTCAGTCGTTTCAGTTCTGCAGGACTGCACACAGACTTCTTTGTTCAAACAGCATTTTGCAGAATCAAAGCCCAACTTTTTGTCTTGCGCCTTCATCACCATCATCTGTGTCAGATGATTTGTGTCACATGATTACTGATGCAGTTATCTTAAAGGATAACTTTCGTTTTTTACAACCTGGACCTTATTTGTAGCATTAAATACGACCATTTACTCACCCAGACAACTTTGGTGGCATTTGGAGTCGGCGGTCGGCTAGTTTAGCTGTAGTTTGGCGCAGCTATGGTTCGTTATTGCGTATTCGTAGCCGACCGCCGCAGAGTCAGCCGTGTTGTGGCTGGCCGCTCGCAGCGGGCGGCGTTCAGTAATGACATCATCCACGTCAGAGGTAGTTGTCTAGAGACACTAGATGTTGATAACATGCCACCACGGGCTCAGAGGGGAATAGCACCAGCATATCATAACAAAATATTGGAATATGAACGAGTTTCGCCGCAGATTATGCGTTTATAGAGGCTGCGCATGGATGCCCCGAGTACTCGCATTATACGGATATACGCGCCGCTCCTCTGGGGCTAATTTCTTCAAAACGACTCCAAATGCCACCAAAGTTGTCTGGGTGAGTAAATGGTCGTATTTAATGCTACAAATAAGGTCCAGGTTGTAAAAAACGAAAGTTATCCTCTAAAGGAATCCATGCATGGTGTCTGAATGTATGGACACATTATTCCTGTTTGATTAAGGCCAAAATGTCGGGCTTTAATTCAGTAAAGTACTAAAAATAAAGAAGTCTATGAAAAGAGAAAGTCAGTGTTCTTCTGTTAAGGCTGCTGTCCAGCATATAATTGATGTGTTTGAGGTGTTTTTCTATTCATACTTTAAATCGTGTCATCGCTCAAAATCTGCTAATTCTGCTCAGAAAACATCTGCAGGATGAGTTGAGGGTGAAATTGAAAATGTGCAGCAGCTCTACCACTAATATAATATAATTCTGCAGCTGTTTTACTCAAATAGATGTGTTCGTTTTCATAGAAACTTCCTTACGTCAGGCAGAATCTGTTGATTAAATGGTCTCTTTTGTCCACTTTGTTGTGATAACGGCTGCACAAGAACAGTGTGTACAGAAAACAGAAGGTTGTCAGTCGCCATATTGGTTTTGTTTGTTCCTCATGAGCGTCTCTTCGCCCTGCGTCTGTCCTGAAGGAGGAGGACCTGGCAGAGCTGGCCTCGCAGCAGTACTACGTGGATTACGGCTCCGACATCCTCCAGGATCGCCTGCTGAGCCTCATCCCCTCCTACATCCCCGACAGAGAAATCACCTCGACCAAGACTGCAGAGAAGTGGCTTCAGCTTATCATCAGCGCCCATAAAAAGGTATCTGCTGCATTAGTGAACAGAACTGACGCTTCTTTGCTGCTTTCTGAGCAACGTGTTTGACGTTAACTACAACCGACTGCAGGGATTACACACCAAAAGGAGGCTGAACACGCAGAGGGTGAAGGAGGACGTGGTGGACTTTGCTCGTCTAAAGTGGCCTTTGCTCTTCTCACGTTTCTACGAGGCCTTCAAATTCTCAGGTTGGTGACACAGAAGCAGGAAAGTGTAGCTGGAGGTATGGGGAGGTGTTTTCATGGATGCGACACCGTCTGTCCACAGGACCGAGTCTGCCCAAGAATGACGTGATCGTGGCGGTGAACTGGACCGGAGTTTACTTTGTGGACGAGCAGGAGCAGGTCCTTCTGGAGCTCTCCTTCCCAGAGATCACAGCTGTGTCCAGCAGCAGGTGTGACAACCAGAGCATCATTTTAGTCTCATTTAAAGCTAAATTAAGCCTATTTCCTCTTATAGTGTTTCTGAAAATACACAAATCCAAGCTCTGACAGATTCTAAATTATATATGGAGAACTGGAGAGTGAGTAACTGCATGGTGGAGGAGTTTCTTCATTTTACAAACTGTGCTTCACATTTCCTGTCTCATCTCATCAGTTTCATCCAAAACACAAGTATTGCTTCAGTAAAGTGTTTAGAGATAGAGCTCCCTCTGCTGGTCTATATTATACTCAGCATCTGATTACCTGGAATGACATTATCATGGTTCATAAATGTGTATTTTAATAAATTTAATTAATGTGATTTGAAAGTATTCATGTATGTACTCCCAAATTTATACTGCAGTCATTACTTGTTGGTTCCTGTCAGTCTGTCTGTTGTTCCACCACTTTGGTCCAGACTCAAATAACTCAACAGGTGTCGGATTGATAGCCATGAAATTTGGTGCAAACATTCACAGTACCCAGAGGATGAATCCTACTGACTTTGGTGTTTTCATGACTTTTCATCTAGTGCACCATGAGGTTGACATTTCCGTTTTTTAGTGAAACGTCTCTACAACTGTGGGATGGATTGCCATAAAAATTGGTGCAGATATTCACGTCTCCCTCAGCATGAATTCTTATAACTTTAATGAAGCCTTAACTTTTAATCTAGCGCCATCGTCAGGTTAAAGTTTAAACTGCATACCTGCAAAACTGACATTCCCATCAGTGGCAGCTGTACATTCTGTTTAGTGCTCATTAGCAAATGTTAGCATGCTAACATGCTAACCTAAGACGGCGAACATATTAAACATTACAGATGCTAAACATCAGCATGTTAACATTGTAATAGTGAGCATGTTAGCATGCTGATGTTAGCATTTGGTTCAAAGCATTGCCGTGCCTCAGTACAGCCAGACAGAGCGGTTAGCATGGCTGTAGCTTTGTTTCTTCAGAGTAAAGGGCCAGAATGGAACTACTGATCACTTAGCAACAGAGAAATGATGTCTTTATGTAGTCCACATTCTAGAACGACTACATGATGAGTGATTTATCTTTCATACGTCATGAAAAGCCTCTTTCTAACGTAAAATGTCTTCTTCCAGAGGGGGTAAACTCCAGGGCCAGAGTTTTACTTTGGCCACCATCAAAGGAGACGAGTACACGTTCACCTCCAACAATGCCGAGGACATCCGCGACCTGGTGGTCACCTTCCTCGAGGGTCTGAGGAAGAAGTCCAAGTATGTGGTGGGACTGCTGGACTGTCCCAACCCCGGTAAGAAAGTTTTGATCTAAACCTAAACAAGATCTAAACCATAAACCTAACATCTTTTGTTTTATTGTTTATATATGTAATCTGTATTTTGCAGCAGGGGTAGATTCCACATTCCTGAGTTTCTCCAAGGGGGATCTGATCATCCTGGACGAACACGACGGAGAGCATGTGATGAACTCTGGCTGGGCTCACGGCATCAACGACAGGACCAAACAGAGAGGAGACTTCCCTGCAGACTGTGTCTACGTGCTGCCCACTATCACCAGACCCCAGTATGACTTAGTGGTGAGTTGGCTTTAACACGGTCACTTTGGTTTTTGTCCCTGATTGCGGGCTGTCAGGAGATGTTACACACCTAAAAACTAAATGTGGGATTATTGTTACAATCTTTTTTGTGGATTAAAAAAAACAGATGCAAAGAGTTCAACGGTAAGATTAAAAAAGTGCCAGTAGGAGCTAGCTGTTTCCACCTGCTTCCAGTATTTATGCTAAGCTAGGCTAACCACCACGTGACAGCCTTTATATTGAATGTTTTGATATGAAAATGTTGAACTTACCTTTAAAAACACACTCTATATACTAACGCTTTAGGTGATTTTCTTTGTCTTATAACTCCTTACAGCCCTTCTTTCTCTCTCTCTTTCTTCACCTCAGGCTCTTGTGATCATGACTCCTGATCAGAGGCGAGAGTCCATTGGTTTGTCCCACATGAACCTTTCTGACAAGGAGGACAAAACAAAGGCCTACACGCTGGAGGAGTTCTCCTACGACTACTTCAGGTGCATTCACATGGAGACATGAAGCATATAGTTGCTTTACAAATGATGCATTGACTTGCTGGAGGACAGAGAGTGTGTGTTATCATTTCTAACCCCCCCCCTGCATGTTTCCAGGCCTCCTCCTAAGAGCACTCTGAGCAGGGTGATGATCTCTAAGTCCAGAGGGAAGGAGCGTCTGTGGAGCTGCACCAGGGAGCCCCTCAAACAGCCTCTGCTGAAGAAAGTCCTGGTTCATGACGAGCTCTCCCAGGAGGCCTGTCTGGCCTTCATGGATATCCTTTAGTCTCTGAACCTTTTTCCCAAACTTACTTCACAGTGTTAGTCTGAAGAATACATGCAGTTACTGTAATTTATTCCCAACGGTGGAAGTACTTTTACTCAAGTTCTGTACTTGAGTACAAAGTTGAGGTACTTGAGTCTTTTCATGTCACTTTCTGCTTCTACTGCACCACATTCCAGAGAGACATACTCCCTACAGCATTTAGTTTCTTTACAAATGAAGATTTTTACATACAAAACATAAGAAGAGCTTCTAAATTATGATGTTAAATAAATGAAACTACCGAACAGTTTATAAAAGCACATTTGAAACGATTAGTCACTGTTTTGATGTCTGATTATTCCAGCTCCAAAAATGTGACGATTTGCTGCTTTTCTATTTAATTATTTTATATTTTTGATTTATTATTTAATCATCTTGAGGTTTCTGCTGTTACTGTTGGTTGGACTAAAACATCGTGAAGGCGTCACTTTGGCTCATCGTCACCACATTTCTCACTATTTTCAGAATGTTTACAAACCAAACGATCAATCATCGATCGATTAATGGAGAAAATAATCAGCAGATTCATCCAGAATGAAAAGAATCGTAGCTGCAGTCTGATACTGAGTCACTCTTTCATTGCAGAAGTATTTTTACAGTGTGGTGTTAGTACTTTTATTTTAGTGAAGTATCTGAATACTTCACTGCTTAAAAATTCCTCATACACGAGAAGCAGGAAACATCAAATTTTACTTGAAAAATGACTTAAACAATTAGTTGATTATCAAAATAGTGGCTCGTTTAATTTTGTGGATAATCTAGTTTTTTCATCTGTAGACATTAATTTATGTGTAACATCTGAAGGTTTGTCATGTTGTCGATTCTTGTCTCATTTATTGTTTTCATGTATTGTTTTAAACTGTTGCTAAACATCCGTACATATCACACCCGCCTGTTGTGTTCTTAACTCTGGCTCCACCTGTCATGAAGTACATGGGCGACTACCCGTCCAAACGGGCGCGCTCAGTCAACGAGCTCACCGATCAGATCTTTGAGGGAGCGCTGAAGGCTGAGCCGCTCAAAGACGAGATCTTCTGTCAGATCCTGAAACAGCTCACTGATAACCACATCAAGTACGTCTGACACACACAAACACACACACACACACACACACACACACAGAGTAGAAAACATCACAAAAATGCTGTATGGTGCACATAGACTGTATGTGCACTATATTGCCAATAGTATGTGGACATTTGGACATTACTTTCATAGTAATTGTTACACTCATTGTTTTTTTATTATATTATTATATCAAATTACAGTGTGAAAGGTGTCGCTCATGGTGGAGAGTCTTCACCTGAATCTGCAGCTAACCTCGGCTTTACAGAGCTTTAGCTCATTGTTTATTGTCTGGTTTGAACCTTCATTGTTCTGGTTCTCACAGCGTTGTTTTTCAGGTGTAAACCCACAGTTCACTTCCTGCTCAGGACTATAAACAACAGACACACAGTCAGAGACCAGCTGATGAACATCATGGAGCATTTAGCAGCTACAGAACCAGATATTGCCCTCCAGGGTTGGTAGAGACCAAAAACGGAGTGAATTCTGGACTGAGCCAGAAACATGACTCCAAACTGCTCGATGTGTAATAATGTAGTGAGTGAAATAAATGAGGGCTGTTTCCTGTATCAGCTTAAAATGTGGTGCTGTGTCTCCATGTTGTGTTCACACCTGGTTACCGCTGCCCCCCAGTGGCCAAAATAGCAGTTACATCAGGTCGAAGGACTCACCATATAATGTATTTAACTTGCTAAAGGGCTAAAAGTTTTTATCACACGAGAACACATTTTTAACCATTAGCTTGACCATTTCATCATTTCACTGTTGTGTGTGTGTGTGTGTGTGTAGGTACAGTGAGGAGAAGGGCTGGGAGCTGCTGTGGCTCTGCACTGGTTTGTTTCCTCCCAGTAACATCCTGCTGCCTCACGTCCAGAAGTTCCTCCAGGCCAAGAAACACTACCCGCTGGCTCCAGACTGCATGCAGCGGCTACAGAAAGCCTTACGGTAACACTACGCCGTAATATAGTCTTTCTGTCGTGTTCCGTTTACATCCGTTCATCTCTCCTCTCTATTATTTGTTGTAGAAACGGATCAAGAAAGTATCCTCCTCACCTGGTGGAGGTGGAGGCCATCCAGCACAAAACCACTCAGATCTTCCACAAAGTTTACTTCCCTGACGACTCAGACGAGGTCGGTGACGACTGTGAAATCTTTATTATCCTGAACATAATAACTGTGTACAGATGCTGTATATGTGGTGGTTAATGCTAGCTAACGTTAGCTACTTTAGCTAAATATTACTGTAGATCAGACATTAATGAGTCAGCTGACTTCCTTCGAACTTGTGCTGTTGTTGCACTGCGTTTCAACATTTACAGCCACTTTCCACTTCTCATACATCGATAATAACTGCACCTTTATTGATATTTTATATTTGCACTCTTTCATACTTGTACTGCAGCTGCTGCACAACAATCCCTCCGGATACCTGAGGTTCCATCTTATTTACCATTATACCATAATCACCCTATTGCAGTTCTTGCCATTTATAAAGTCAGACTATGGAGCATTAAAAGAAAAACAGCATTGTTTCTCTCACACATGAAATTTATTAGCAGTAAAATGAACCTTTTCTCAGTTAAATACACTGAATTGTTTAGAAGCTACAGCATTACTTCTTCTGGTGTGACCAGTAGCTTCTGGTGGCTAATATTATTATTATTATTATTAGCAGCTAATGGTAGCTAACATTAGCCTGTGACTGTTCTCTACTTGTGCATTTTTCAGCATCACCAATTATCTCAATTTGTCGCGTTTGACCACAGTCGTCGCTTTAACACTGATTCCATTGACACTTTGATCAGACTTCTTATATATAAAGAAGTATTTTTGAATATTTTCTAAAGGGTTCTGACTGATTTATACAAGGATAAATAGTTGGAAATTAATCAATATATTTCCTCATCTAAACTGAAATCATTAAAACAATCATGATTGGAGATTTAAAGTCTTCACTCAACAGTTTACCATTCCTCTCTGTGAACCTGCATTAAAAACAGATTTTCCTTATAATTTCTTCCTCTTTTGGTTCTGTTTCATATTGAAGCTGCCGTTTGTGTTTGCAGGTGTTTGAAGTGGAGTCGAGCACAAAGGCCAAAGACTTCTGCCACAACATCTCCGGACGTCTTCTGCTCAAATCCTCCGAAGGCTTCAGTCTGTTTGTGAAGATCACCGACAAGGTGAACACCTGATTATCTGCATTCTAGTAAAAATCTGTTCAGTTTGGCACATGAAAGAGTTACGAGTTTCCACATCGTCACATCTAAATGCTTCACAGAGAATTAGAGTTAGACTTTCTGGTCCTGCAGGTCATCAGCGTGCCTGATGGCGACTTCTTCTTCGACTTCGTGAGGCACCTGACGGACTGGATCAAGAAAGCCAGACACGTGAAAGACGGTAAGAAAGATTTTTGTCCTTCCTTTGATGTTTGTGTGTTTTCTACCTTCTGGTTACCGTGTGTCACGTCTGTGTGTTGGCGTGAAGGTGTGGTGCCTTCACTGACCTATCAGGTGTTCTTCATGAAGAAGCTGTGGACGAACACCATGCCAGGAAAAGACTCCATGGCTGACTCCATCTTCCACTACTACCAAGTGAGTGGCCTCACGAGTATTCAGATCCTTTACTGCAGTACTAATACCACACTGTGAGAATACTACATGTATATAAGTATAATCAGCTAAATCAAAAGTAGTCATTGGTTGAGCTCATTTGAATTACTTTACATACTGTTGGCTGGTTTAATCTACAGCGATGCATCATACTACATAAGATCACGTCCTGTGAGAACCTCGTATCTCAGAAAAACAGCCGGTTTTCAGCTTTGTGACGATGCTTTTCCAGCTGATCCACGATCCAAGTGGCTCAGGAGATAAAAAAAAACTTTATTAATCCCACGCCAGGGAAATTAAATAACGAGTAAAAAGCAATTCACTAGTCTCACCAGTTGTACATCCATACAGGCACATGATTGAGACTGGTGACGGTAAAAACACAGACAAACAGAGCTGTACAGTAAAGTACTAGAGTAAAAGTCCTTTCCACCGCTCTCAGAAATACCTACAGAGAGTCTTAAAGCTTATTTAAATTAAAACAAAATTAAAAAATGTGTTAACATGTTTTTAGAGAATTCCTTCATGTTATTGTTTATTCTGATGCTCCATTAATTAATTGAAATGCAGAAACTTCACAAACTGCACTTTAATCAATGTTAATACATTTTTCACTGAATTTATCAGTAATTAAAGCTAAGACTCAATAATACAATAACTCTGATTATCATGGCAGACCTCCGCTGACTTGCTGTCTGCACACTAAGATCAAAGTCAGTCTGTAACTGCATCCACCTCATCATCATCTTCCTCTCTGGACAGGAGCTGCCTAAGTATCTGCGAGGATACCACAAGTGTCCGAGGGAGGAGGTGCACCAGCTGGCAGCGCTGATCTACAGGGTGAAGTTCGAGGAGGAGAAATCCCACTTTCATAATATTTCCAAGATCCTGAAGGAGCTCGTCCCTCAGGACCAGATGAGACTTCTGTCCCCCGACGACTGGAAGAGGGTGAGCTGACGTAGTAAAACCAAGGTTTCATGGCTGAACAGTCCAACATTACTGATTATTCATGTCAGATTCTGCACATAAAACATACAATAGATTAATTTTAGAAAAAAAATGGTAAAAAAAAGGGCCCATTACAATTTCTCCAAAGTCTTCAAATGTTTGTTTCCAAAAACAAAAGATATTTAATTTACTATGTGACAAAGAAATCTTCATATCTGAGAAGCTGAAACCTGCAAATGTTTGGTCATGTTGCCTGAAGAAGACTAAAGCTGCTGTTGCATATGAAATAAGATCATCCAAGTAATTAATTCTAATAATATTCAGATAGAATATCTTAAAATGTAGTTCAGAGACATTTATGTCTTCCTGGTTTGTCCTCTGTGTGTCTCCCTCTCAGTCCATCATGACGCTGTTCAACAAGCACTCAGGAAAGACTCGAGAAGAAGCCAAACTTTCCTTCCTCAAAATCATCTACAAGTGGCCGACGTTCGGCTCTGCCTTTTTCGAAGTCAAGGTGAGACGTTTGAACGCAGTAAATCGGTTTAAAAGCCGAACGTTGATGTGAGTCCTGGAGCTGCTGCGCTGTTGTTGAACTCCTTTTAAAAATTAGCAACACTACAGTGTACAAATACGCTCATTACATTTAAAAGCCATGCATGCAAGTACAAAGTACTCATGATGCAGTGCTGTTTCAAAATGTTTATGTTATAATAACTGGATAATGATTGATGCATTAATGAGTAGTTAGTACTGCTGAGTAGTTGAATCTATAATAATACATTATCACTGTATAAATAATCTGAATCTGTAAAGTATCAACTAAAGCTTTAAAACCAATGTAGTGGAGTAAAATGTACAATATTTGCCCCTGAAATGTAGCACAAGTACCTTAAAATTGTATTTCACTACAGTACTTCAGCAAATGTACTTAGTTACTTTCCGCCCCTGTTTTTTTTTAAACTCTTTTGTTCTTTGTTTTGCAGCAAACGACTGATCCAAATTACCCAGAAACCCTCCTGATAGCAATCAACAAACATGGCGTCAGTCTCATTGATCCCAAGTCAAAGGTGGGTCCATATTTATGCACATTAGTTCAATGAGAATTAGCATTTTGAATAAAATGCTAAAATATTAGTTTCCTGCGATCGAGACGCTTAAAGCAACAACAGGTAGCTGCAGTCAGTCCAGTGCACAACACACGAGTCCACACAGTCAGGACGGGTCATCGAGTTCGAGCCATTTAAAGACGAGACGGCGGACAAGCTGCGTCCAATGAGAGTGTAAGAGGGCACCAGAGGCAGGATGGAGGGAGGCAGCGCGCACGCAGCCAAATTCATTACATTATTCCTGCATTAGGAGTAATTAAACGAGCTTCAAGGGGAATGAAAAGGAAATGCAGTGACATAAAAGAGCCACCGCAGCTGGTCTGAGAGCAGCAGGTGGAGGTGAAGATGGTGTTAATACAGTAAGAGCAGCTGCAGTCTGTCAGCGCGAGGACATTTAATCTCTGTTAGCCCGCGACGGCTGGAGGAATTAGCTCTTTGGGTTAGCCGTCCAGCCGTACGTCACATTCTCATTAACACGATATCTCACGAGCATCTAAAGGAGTTCAGCCACAGAGTTCGCTCTGCCGGGGAGGTGCATCGTCCTCAGGGAGGCCAGTGGAGGATGAGTCCAGTCTCCGGGCGTCTCTCAGGGACTCCAGTGACCTGCTCCACCTTTGACGGTGGGTAGGAAACACTGCTCAGGTGTCGCCCCTGAGAGAGAAGAGCTTCAGCAGCAAACAGACAGTCCACAGTTCTGGGACACCGATGTGTTGCTTGTTCTGCCTCAGGGGAACGAGGGGGCCAGTTAGCCAGTCGTCAGGTGTAGTGATCTTAAAGGATAACTTTTGTTTTTTACAACCTGGACATTATTTGAAGCATTAAATATGACCATTTACTCACCCAACAAATTTGGTGGCATTTGGAGTCGTTTTGAAGAAATTAGCCCCAGAGGAGCGGCGCGTATATCCATATAATGCGAGTACTCGGGGCATCCATGCGCAGCCTCTATATAACGCATAATCTGCAGAAACTCGTTCATATTCCAATATTTTGTCATGATATGCTGGTGCTATTCCCCTCTGAGCCGGCGGTCGGCTAGTTTAGCTGTAGTTTGGCACAGCTATGGTTCGTTATTGCGTATTCGTAGCCGACCGCCGCAGAGTCAGCCGTGTTGTGGCTGGCTGCTCGCAGCGCCCGGCGTTCGGTAATGACATCATCCACGTCAGAGGTAGTTGTCTGGAGACGCAGGATGTTGATAACATGCCACCACGGGCTCAGAGGGGAATAGCACCAGCATATCAGAACTAAATATTGGAATATGAACGAGTTTCGCCGCAGATTATGCGTTATATAGAGGCTGCGCATGGATGCCCCGAGTACTCGCATTATACGGATATACGCGCCGCTCCTCTGGGGCTAATTTCTTCAAAACGACTCCAAATGCCACCAAAGTTGTCTGGGGGAGTAAATGGTCGTATTTAATGCTACAAATAAGGTCCAGGTTGTAAAAAAACGAAAGTTATCCTTTAAGACTGCCCTCATGCATCTTGTAAAAAGTGTAAATCAGGAACAGACTGGCAGGTTTGACTGTGAAAGACAAAGCGGAGCTGTGGATTAACCGCCGCAGCGTCAGGAACATCCTGCATGTGGAGAAATAAACTAACAATGAACAGACAGATGAAAGACAGACAGCGTAGCTGGTGAGCGAGCCAGCAAGACGACGGTGCTCCAAAAGGACAAAAAGACGAGGTCAGACTGCACAGAATCTGTTTGCGTCTCCTGGACCTGCAGGCTGAATGCAGAACCAAAACATGGATCTATGGCGCAATTAACCGGCGCAGGACGCCAGACTAACGACGAGAAGGTCAAAGACGCTGGCTGGAGGCTAACTCAGGTGATTTATAGCCAGGACGTGCAGGTGACCAACAGGTCAGACGCAGCACTTTGTTTAAAGCTGCTGTCAGGAGGGAATGAAGCTGAACTTCATTACCCATAATCCACCCTTAAAAAGCAGGATTCAGATCTTAGTCAGTGTGGCTTTAAATGAGTTTATTTTCTGTGTGTGTGTGTGTGTGATGTGCACGGTGTGTGTAGAGGACTGTGTCGTACCTGTGCTCGTCTCACCTCTCACGTTTCCTGCAGGACATCCTCACCACCCACCCCTTCACCAAGATCTCCAACTGGAGCAGCGGCAACACGTACTTCCACATCACCATCGGGAACCTGGTCCGAGGCAGCAAGCTGCTGTGTGAGACCTCGCTGGTGAGCCAATCAGCACGCTGCTGTCTTCACACCGAGACCACGATGATCGCGCCTCACTCGCTCTGAGTCCGGCTGCTTGACTGCTAACTTAAATGTGGATCAATGCACACTGATGCACTGATGTTGTCATCTGAAACTATTCACACATAATCGAATCTGACCTTCAGGAATTTAACGAATCACTTCCTGTGTTGTGTTTTTAAAATCAAACTTCATTCACAGCGAGGAGCAGCAGGTAAAAAGTGACGCATTCAGGAACATGTTGCAGTGTGAAGCGCCGTGTCTGACCTTTGACCTCTGACCCCTCAGGGCTACAAAATGGACGACCTCCTGACCTCTTACATCAGCCAGATGCTGACGACGATGACCAAACAGCGAACCTCCCGCGGCAACAGCAAGTGAGCCGACGGCTGGAAACTCATCGATTACGGTCGATCGATCGATCCTGCGTTCACTCACACACACACACACTCTCACACACTAACTGTGTGTTCTTTAAATCGGCCCGTCAGGTGGTTATTAAAGCAGTTCACTGGTGATTAACTGTGACGCCAACAATCTCATTCATGGTATCAGGTATCGGCCCTGTCTTAAGACTCACATATTGCCTTTAAATGACCTTTTCCACCATCGGCACTTTGGATTCCTGTCTGTAAACATCTTCATCACTGATGCTCATTATTTAAATATTATCAGTGAGGTTTAAAATCTCTGTGCTCTCAATTTTAAGGCTTTCAATGCTGCTACAACCTGAGTCCAAAACTACGGAAGCCCTAAGTTTTTTTTTATTTATTTATTTATTTTTTTTTACAAGCCATTTTCTCGATACAACGAGAAAATGAACTTTGTTTTTTGTTTTGTTTTTTTTAACTTTATTGAATGAACGAAGAAGAAGTGGCGGGTGGATGATGTGACAGCAGGTTTTCGGTGTTCAGCACGGAGAAATGCGCAAGGTAAGATGATTATTACAGGAACACATCACCCCAAATTCATCAGTAATCATAACTAGCACGTACCAAAAAGCACCGGAGCAACAGTATAATAATCTAGTTATGATTACTGATGAATTGGGGGTGACCTGTAATAATCATCTTACCTTGCGCATTTCTCCTCGCTGAACACGGCACACCTGCTGTCACGTCATCCACCTGCCACTTCTTCTGACGTTCATTCAATAAAAGTTTAAAAAACAAAGTTCGTTTTCGTCTCGAAATAACGAGAAAATCTTATTATATCGAGAAAACTGCTTGTAAAAAAAAAAAAAAAAGTCCCTTCAGGGCTTCCGTACAAACAGCTGTGAAAAACGTAAATAAACCCAGAATCAGTCATTTACTGAAGTGAGCTGTATTTTTAGACTTTTTCTCAAACGCTGCCAACAAAACTGAATTCAAGCCTCTTGACTGATTCACAAAAACAATCTGATCTCTCACTCTCACTTTAAAGATCAGCAGTTATCATCTGGACCTGAATTAGTTTGACTTGTCCATTTGTTTGTGTTGTAAGCAGCTTCATCCTTATTTATGTTCAATTCACCAAACCAGCGTCAGTTTTAAAGCCTCATCCGAATGTTTAAAAATGCAGACCAAAGCTGACCGGACATTTATCAAACGACCCTTCAGATCTCAGTGTTCAGTTTGTTCCTGTTTGCCAATTCACGCAGTCCGACTCGACCCTTTGATGAAGAGGAAACTCCAGAGCTGTGAGCTAATCTGAATTTAAACTTATTTAAATAAAACCTGCTGATTTTTTTTATCGCATCGTTAGTCACGCGTGTGCAAACAGACCATATGTGTGCCACAAAGTTCAAACACCACTGTTTAGTTTTACATGTAAACTGTAGATGCCGACTGATTTTATGCTCATCTGTCTTTTTTTTCTTGATGTACGAACTGTTAGCGTTGATTTTAAAGCATCAAGTCAATCATAACTCTGTTTATATTAAAGAGAAATTGTTTCATCCGTCATGTGACCACATATCCTGACGTAGACGTGAATAAACGACATTTTGCCAAGAGCACAGAGACGATCATTTCTTTTCAAGTGAAGTCGTAAACAGAGAGCAGCAGTAGTGAGTTAAGGTAGCCTGTGAGGACACCTGCAGACAACACTCAGGGCTGAAAACGCCCTGACTTCCTCTGCATGTTTTTTGGGGGTAAGAATCTCGTAAACGTTTTATTTATAGTTTAGACTCAGTAACAGCCATCGATAAAAGTGTTAATAAGCAGATTTTGTTACCATGGGGCCGAAAGACTGTTTCCTGTCTTTGTGCTAAGCTACGCTAACCAGCTGCTGGGAGACAGATTTAAAGTGGTATTCAGCATCTTATTCTCAAAAATGCTGAATTTTGTCTTCATTATGAGGTGAAAATCACTTCAACCTGATTTGATTTGTGCGATAAAACAGCTGCTAACACAGCGAAGCGATGTTTAGGTCACTTTATTTCATGAAAACAAAGATCTTACATGTTGGCAGTAGGAGGCTCGGTGTTTCCGGGTCGGCTGACATCAGTGCTCGCTCACGGTCGCCAGGCCGAGCGTCCGCTCTGCTTGGCAGTTCGCACTGGACACCGACCAGATGTCGCTCATCTCTGAGGGGAGAGAAGCAACGCCGAGTTCAGACAAATGGAGCTGAAAGATGAGTCACGTCTCTCAGCAGCATTAAGGAACTGGACCGTCCACAATTACATAATTAAACAAACAAAACGTATTTTATCATTAATCAGACGGCTGATTGTGGAAACAAACAACAAACTGTCCAAACACCACAAATATTCAGTTCACTGAACAATGAGCGAAACAATTGACTATCAAAATAGAAAATTAATCTGCAGCCGAGTCGAGCTTTGATGAGGTGAGCGGGCTGTTTCTGAACGTCCTCAGAGCTGCAGACGACACCATGATGGGAACTGAGCGGCCATTTTTCTTTCTGCTCAGATCTGTTCATTTACAGGTTCCTCAAAACCCTTTCATAAACAAGATTCAGATGAGAAACTGAGCAGATCTGCACACAGATCTGCTCTGTGTGCAGATCTAACAAACATTAATATGTTAATGAGGCAGCTTCACAGGTTTCCACAGAGCTAGGCTAGCTGTTTCCCCTTGTTTTCAGTCTTTATGCTAAGCTAACCAGAAAGATATTAGATGGTATCAATATTCTCGCCTAACTCTCTGCAAGAAAGTGAATACGAGTATTTTCCAACTGTTTTCTTTAAATGCAACCTTAAAAGAACGTTTGGAACTTTTCTGCATGATTGCTTCATGTAAGTTCGAGAGGATTCGTCTTTTTTCCGGACGTTGTGCCCTCTTGGCACATTTTTTCACAAGGATTTTGTTATAAACATGCTCAAATACAGTGTGAACGGTTGTAAAAGATGCAGAAACTTTACAACGGTGACTTCTGTGGAGCAGAAACAACACTGCAGCTTCCAGGCATTACTCTGCACCAAAGGAAGAGGAAGGAATAAAGGATGAACGGTTTGATTTACCCGTCTTGAACTTGCTGTAAGTGCCGTTGTCCTGCGTGATTTTGCCGCCCGAGCAGAACGCCAGTCCTCGCTCTCGCCACCTGCCAGCAAACGCGACATGTGACGGGTTTTATTCAGACCAGCTCATTCCTCGTAGTCCTAACTGCTTTGTTTTAACTGTGTGTGTGACTCACCGATGAAAGATGAAGATGATGACGATCAGCACGAGGGACATCAGATCAGTGAGAATCCACATCAGTTTATACTCAGCTGGACTCTGGTGATGAAGAGGGACAGTGTGGAGCAGAGAGGTCAGTGTTTCATCTTCACTCACTGCTCAAACAATTCAGTTCACACGTGCAGGCGAATAAGAAGATCCACTGTGTGCCTGTGAGAGGTGGAGTAGCAGTGTGACGTTACCATGAGGAAGAGCGGGGAGCTCATGGTGCTGAGGAGCTGGGGAGCGTTGGTGGTGACCGACTGGACGCCGCTGCACCAGGCCAGCGAGTAGAGCCACGGCTGGCTGATCACATACAGGTTGGTGGAGATGTTCACTGCAGCGTACTCGCTGCACACAGGTGACGACAAGAGTCATGACGCGTTACACAACACCGTCTCTATCTCACACACACACACACACACACACACCTGATGAGCTCAGTGGACATGGCGCTGTAGTGCAGGTTGAGTTTGACGATGTGGTTCCTCTGGAGCTCCTCTAGGGGGAGCCGGCTCCCTGATGTCTGCTGCAGCTCGGGGTCCATCTCCTGGACCAGAGCCCGCAGGTCTGATGGCAGCCACAGCACCTGAGGAACACGTGATAACGTGATACTGAATTCATAACAGAGTCTGGTTTCTTCTGCTTTCATTAGACATAAAATAATCGTTCATGTCGCCATCATTCACTCTTTAACTTCTGTTCAGTCAAAAGATGTTTCTCCTAAAGCAGAGCTGTCAGTTACAGGAAGTGGCCGATCAGACTGTACCAAGTGCTCGCTCAAAGCGAAGCCTCACCTGCGAGGAGTGGATGGAGGACTCGTTCTGGATGACCTCCAGCGTGCGCTGGATCCAGGTGTCTCTGTACGGGTGTCCTCTGGGTGGACGGTAGAGGTCGAAGATCACCAGTTTGTCTTTGTGAGCGGCCAGCTGGAGGAAGGCCCGCAGGCTGCAGACCGACTGCGCCCCCGCCTGCTGGCGCCCGCCTGCTCCCAGAGAGCCGACTGTGCCGAACGGATTGTGCTGGAAGGGGACGACCATCGATCCCGAATCAATGCAGTGACACTGTGGCCAATGTGCTGATCAGAACAACCAACACTTTCTACTTTCATCGCCTCAGCGCTGCTTCTGTTGCTGCTTTAATTCCTGACCTCAGTCCTGTTGTTTATTCTCACCTGTTTGTGTCTCACAGTTATTTCTGCAGTTAGATTTTAACCTGTTAACTGTTACCTAAAGTCAGTTTGCTAATCAGGCTGCAACTAACGATCATTTTCATTACTGATGTTTTGGATAATTACCTTCTTGATTCACTGATTTTGGTCTGTAAAATGTCAAAAATTAGTAAAAAAGTCCTGCAGTTTGACCGTTTTATATCTTCGCCTGAAAAATAATTTTAACAATTAACTGATTGTTAAAACTGCAGAATAATTTTCTGACGATCTTATTATTTCTGTGATCAATGCTTCTGCTGCTGATGTTATTTAATGTGGCATTGATCAGCACCGCAGAGCAGACTGAAACACACTCAGTCTATTTTCTATATATATTTCTACTGTATGTAGCTCCATTAGCTTCCAGCACGTGACTCACCGAGAGGAACCAGGCGCCGGCGTTCAGGCTCTGCAGCTCAGACCAGGTGAACATGGCAGCCGGGATGTCGGTCAGGTTGGGGAAGACCTCATGGATGTTGGTGGTCCTCTGAAGGGTGTGGTCGTGCATCAGGAAGGGAACCCCGTCGACGCTACAACCATGAGAACAGCTCTGACTCGTGTGGCCGTGAAATGTTGCACCAACATTAATCTTCCCACCAGGATCGATTAGAAAGAATCTGGTGATCTGTTAACTTTCCATCCAGCTGCAGTTTAAAACTTACAGCACTTTAGTTTATGACAAAAAAAAACTGTAAAACTGATGACATTCACATCAGCTTCAGCCGGACTAGCAAATGTTAGCATGCTAACATGCTAAACTAAAATTTTGCACAGAAACACCTGCTAAACATTAGCATGACAACATGTTCATTGTGATGCAGAGCGAGTAGCATGAATTTGATGCAGCTCAGCATCGCACAGTGACAGGAAACCGGCTGCTGACTGACCTGATGGTGACGTCCGTCTCCAGGCCGTCACTTCCCGCTTCCACGGCCTTCTCAAACGACATCAGCGTGTTCTCTGGAGCGAGCTGCAAATGGAGATACACACAACAACAAACAGACCATCAGTAGGCTCACACGGTGAGGACGACATGGAAAGAAGCTCGGTAACACAATTAATGACCGCGGTCATTTTTTACAGTGTAAACGGTCTTATCAGGTTTTTGCTCACCATGGGGGCCCCTCTGTGGCCGATGAGGGCGGGTGCCGGGCCCAGGGTCCCCGCCTCTTTGATACAAGGAGAATACAGACCGAGGGGCACCAAGTAGAGGCCAGCCAGGACGGTCAGGTAGCCCCCCATGATGAGACCCCGCCTGACTGGTGCAATAACACTGAATCTGGTTATTACAGAACGCTGTTATTTGCTTCTGAATTATCCTTAAATTCAGTTTTAAAAACGTGTTCATGATTTTTTACTTCTTCAGGAAATAATTTGGCATTTTGAGAAACATGTTAATCTTTTTCTTGCTGAGAGAAACAAAAATTCTCTGTTGAGCCGACTGAGAAACAGACATTTTTACGTGTTTTTGTACAGATTAAACTACTGAGATGTAACATATTAATCAGCAAGCTTTAGAGGATCCTGTAGGTGGATTTGTGACCTTTGGACAGAGCCCAGGCTAACTGTTTCCCCCTGTTTCCAGTCTTTGTGCTAAGCTAAGCTAACTGTTGGCTCCAGCTTAATAATTAGCAAATGAACATTTTTTCAGTGATTGAACCTCAGAACAAAACAAAACGTGCACCTCACCTCTGCTGCGCATGCGAAAGAAATGCAATGCTATTGGCCAGGACAGCGCTGTCATCAGTAAGACTCCACCCACATGCAAATAAGGTGCGGTCACCTGGTCAGAAAACAAAACAAGTCAGGTGTCAGCGAGGAACCCACACTGAGAGCAGTGAAGGAGGAGGAGGAAGAGGAGAGTCACCTGGAAGGAGAGCAGTAACGTCGTCCATTCTTTACTCCACAGGTCCGACAACACAGCCGTGGCTACAATGGAGAAGGTGAGACTCACCAGGATCCCGATCTGACAACCAGGAAACACAGTATCAAATATGATAGAACACATCTCATTGGTCCATTTACATCATCTGTGTTTGACTTTATCCAATCAGGAACTCTGAACACAAACAGCACCAAAAAGAGTGAGAGCTTTTCTGCTTTGTTTGGTCACAAAATGTTGTCTGATCTTCATCAAGTTCACAGGAAAAAACAACAATTAAAACTGTTTTAACTGAACACGCCCAAAAAACACAGACAGTGCTGGTGGGGGGGGGGCTCTTTGGATTTAAAGGTAGAATGTGTAACGTTTCCACATTAAAATGTCTAAAATGATCTGTTTTACAGACTTTGTTGAGTTGTGCGACTTCATTCAAGGTAAAGGTGCGTTTCATTTGCTCACCGTCGCCCCCCTGTTCGCTGTGACCTCCAGAGAAACACAGGATCCTTCAGACTGAGGCAGGAAGTCAGCAAACAAATAAAACTTCATGCAAAACCTCGTCTGAACAGTTCTGATGTCAGATTTTTATTGACAGCAGCGGTTGTCCAACAATGAAAACTCCCATGATCCCACACTACTTCATGATGTCATCGTTTAACGTTTAGCAGCAGAGACCTCAGACCTGCACGCCGTCAGAGGAGGTTCTGGTTCATTGCTCCGGGTTCTGGCGGGCTGAGGTCTGGGCTTTGACTGGACCACTCCTGAACGTGGACTTTCTTCTTCTGGAGCCACTCTGATGCAGATTTTCTGCAGCGTTTCAGCTCGTTGTGCTGTTGCGTAACCCGACTTCTTGCGAAATCATCGCCCCCTCAGTGACTGCAAGCCGTCCTCCCAAACAACTCCACCTTCGTCCCCTCCGTCCAAAAACACTCCCCCAGCAGAGCCACAAATCGTCCAGATGTTTTTCCTCAGTGGCGTCCTGCCACGGACATCACGTGTGATGAAACCTTTACAGATGTCGGACTGATGACCAGAGATGTTGATCTGGTCCTGCTCCTTCAGGCCTTCAGCTCAGACCCGTCCTGGCTGTCGCCTCCATCTGTTCACGTCTCCTCCGACTGGATGATGAACATCTGAAGTCTTAATATTTCTACTTTTATATCAATCAGTTATTAATCTGAGGTCTTCTGTGAAGTCTTTCCTCGTTAGACAGTTCCCGACTTAAATCAGCTTTGGTTGGTGTTCGACTGTGAGGGTCACTGACGTTTTTCCAGCCTTTCATGGCGTCTTCAGTGTGGATGGTTTGTGTGTTACTAGTTTAAAGAGCTGGTGTTTGTTCATTGTAACATTGATGAAGATCAGACTGGATTTTAAGACAAATTGTGATGAAAAGAATCAATTAAATGACTCTTAAGTGGTTTCAGGGCAGCGCAGCATGATCACACAGTACATCTCCATCATCCAGTGCAGATATGATTGATTATATCAGGACTGTACTGTTATATTTCTGTAAAGATCACTGATCAGAGCCCTGTAGCCTCCACAGTGATCTCTTTCTGGTGTTAATGTTCAGTTTTCCTTCAGCTCTTGCAGAGGTGCAGCGTTACCTTGTGACTCCAGTGTAAATAAAGTTTCTGGCCTTCTGACAGCAGACACACAGCCAGCAGCTGCACAGAAGAAGAAAACACACACGTTCAATCTGAATCCTGGGGTTATAATCAAATACTTTCATTATCAGTTCATCGGATGATGTGATAAATCTTAATTTCCCTTTTAGTGTCATAAAGAAAAGCAGCACATTTTTGATATTTGGCACTGAAAAAATGTGAAACGATTGATCGATTATCAAAATAGTTGCCTAGTCATTATCTTTCAGTCGACTAATTGATTAATCGCTGCAGCTCTACTTGGTGCCATCAACATGTCTGTGCAGTAGTACTGAGCTAGAGGAGGCTACTAGCTAAAAGAAGTCATGGTAGGGTCTACAGGTACAGGTGTGTTACAGGTACAGGTGTGTTACAGGTACAGGTGTGCCTAATGAGTTCATAACGTTTTAAAATTTGTTCACAAACGAGATGCAGAGTGTACATCAGCGACATCTGAGGGAATATTCAGTAACTCTGGACAGGTTAGCGGTTTCTCCCTACCTCCAGTCTTAGCTTAGCTTTCAGTGCTAAGCTAAGCTAATCGCCTCCTGGCTCCATATTAACGCACAGACATGAGTGGTAACGATCCTCTCAGCCAACTTTCTGCAGCAAAGTGAATAAACTATTGATCAAAATGTCAACCAACATCACAGAATCACACAGAGACGAAACTGAAACGACAAATATTCATGTTAATGGTCGTAAATATGACGACTCTTCGTCATCAGCGAACCCTCAGCGTCTCACCATCAGAACAGTGACGTAGGTGAAGAAGCCTGCGGCGATGACCAGCAGCACCATAGACCAGGGAAACCAGAAGCCCAGGTTCCCAAAGTTAAACCTGCACAGCCAAGAACCCGTTCAAGACAACACAGAATGAAAGTCAACGGTAAACAGAGCAGATTTACAGTCTGACGTGCAGAGAGAGACGGACATGAACCAACAGTGAATCAGAGAGTTGGTAAGAACAAAAGGACAACAAAGTCTTCCATGTGACACCTCCATGCTAACAAATGTCTGACTGATAGCAGGCTACATGCTAGCATGCTAACACTCAGCTACTTTGTATTTGGTATTTTGCAGGTAAACATGCTAACGATGCTGCCTGCCTAATGCTACGTTACCAGTAAAATCTCCTGGTGAAACGCAGATAACTTTGGGTTAAAGTCTCTTCTTCGTGGTTCAGGGCACCGACCGTGAACCAGGACGCCCCTGGTCTGAGTCCAGTATCTCTGTCTCGTTTCTCATCACCTCTCTGCTATCACTGTCTGATAAAGGGCACGAATATTACCCAAAAATACAAGTTTGTGCATTTTTTCATGTGTTAAAAAGGACGATACCTGCGGTTTCACTGCACCAGTTTTTTTGATGGTCTGCTTTCATGCGCTTTGATCAGACACCTCATTTAACATCACATGCCAATCTGTGTGCAGAGGAGGCGAGTTGAACGATGTTTTCATCCTTGTTCAAAACACTAATGCACCAAAAACGCAGCACAAAAGGCTGAGGGCCCGCAGGCGGGTCAAAATCTAGTTTTCTGACCTTAAATTGAAGAAATATTGTGCTTCTTCATGTTGCGATGATTTGAATCAGTATGTGCAGTGATTGCACCTTAAATCGTTTACTGAAGTCAAACATGCACCGCTGACATGATGAGGGGGGGTCCTGCTTTATTTAATGTAATCTGGAGAGTGTCCCTGTGCCAAAATCATATTCCTAAATGTTTTCCCCCTGCAGGCCGCGGCTACACATGATTACACTGTGAACTATGACTCAACCCACCAGTCGAAGTCATTGTAGTCGTTCTTCGCTTGTCCCCAGAAGTAGAGAAACACCAGCGTTAAGCAGAAAGCCGCCACGAGCAGAGCAAAGCTGACGCCTTCCAGCTGTCGGCGGCAGACACAAAACATGAAACACGAGTCAGCGTCCAGAGTTTACCGTCTGGTTTCCTGGAGGAAAGAGTGACCTTTGACCTCTGGAGAGGAATTCAAGCAGGAAAGCTGAAAAGCTCTCGTTAAACAGCTTGGTGATGAAGTGAAACGAGCTTTACAGTTTGGCCTGTGAATACTCGGCCTTTACATATTTCAGTTTTATTGTTCATTTCCCACCCTGCACTGACGATTTATGTTCTAATACAAGAATTCATGAGTTCAATGTTTTTGTTTGGATGATCAAAGAATCTGAATTGTGTTTTCATCATCATGCATCAGTGAACCTGAACGCAGCGATTTGTCTTTAAATACCAGAAGAAAATGTGTTTAGTTTTAAGCCTCTGCTTCAGTCATCCAGCAGTTTTTCTGGCTCGGTGTGACGACTCGGGAGCTTTTTGCCAAACGTTTTTGGCTCCCGACGCCATGAAATGAAGCCATACCTGCCTGCAGCCCTCAGCGTGTTTTTACTGGAAAGATTTTTCAGCAAGTCTCCAAAACACAAAAGTGTGGTGCAGATACATGTTTTCTAAGGTTTCTGCATATGATCCTCCTCCAGCCTACTGACACCCGTGCACTAACAGACAGGAACGCGGACTGGACCAGGTGTGGGATGGCGGTCTGACCTTGTTGCAGCAGCAGTCTCCCGGCTGAGTGCAGCTCCTCTCGTAGCGTCTCCACCTGCAGCCGTACAGGCCGGACAGACACGACACGAACGGCCGGTGCTCGTAGCGGCGCAGCACTTTAGCTCGAAGGCCCCGCAGGCGGCCGAACTGCAGCTGGGATAACGTGGATGCCATGTGGTCACGCACACGCTGACACACCTTCCATCCTGCTCACACACACCTGAAACACATGAGAATTTCTGACCAAACACAACCACAACACATTATAGTGACATTATACTTTAATACAGAATAAATATATAAATAAGTGCATTTGCTTGAATTAAGACACTGTTTTCTATTTGTTTCATATTGAAACACGACTACAAAAACAACTTTACACACAAACTAACAAGATTAAATTCCAACAGTGTCTTTAAATCTTGGATTCTTTTAGGTCTCAGCAGGAAATCTGTTGAAATTCGTCCCGATTCAGCCAAAACTCACTTACTGGAGACTATTGTGAGCTTGTTTTTGTTATTTCCTGCAGGAAATCCAGGCTGCTCTGTGGTCGCCTTCACCCTCCGTTTCTTCAAATTGCAGCTCTTATGCAACAATCGTGTTTCAGCTCATTCTGTGTGGGTTAAAATTACACTTTTCACTTACACACTGAAATAAAACATGCAAACAGCTTCTATTGAGAGCATGCATCAGAGAGGAATTAGTGGTTTGTGCTTGTTTTCCAGTCATTTCTGGTCTGCCATGACTCCCATAAACAAAAAACCTGTTGTTTACATCTGCAGTCAGCTAGTAAAACGTGTTGGAGGTAGAACTGCAGCCTGTAAAGGACCATATAGTTAATGTGTAACTGCAGTCTGAGAGAAACAATCCTGTCACTGTGTCACTCTTTGTAATAAAGCAGCTTTCTGATATAAAAACTGACCTCAGTCTATTCAGGACTGTAACTTTTCATGTCGCTTTGCTCATCGGCATCAACACAACAGAATTTAAGAGCAACAACCTGCAGTTATGATGGTAAATACCTCAAACACACATTGAGCGCAAACGTTTCAACTAATTGAAATCGTAATTTGCAGACGTGTTTCACACCTTCAGTCACGTGTTGTTAGCGGGCCGAATTGACGTCTGTATCCTGATCATGAGTAAAAACGGTTAATCAGATGAAATCGGCGAACCGAATTGACCAGCAAAGCTTGATAATACGAAATTAACGGATTTTCATAGTTCAGTCTGGTGATCCACTACACACAGAGGACAGAACGGGACCGATCAACACATGAAGCGGATCACCCGAAACACATCGAGGCCAAACATCAGGTCCAGTATCTCTGATGTGACCGAGTATTATTCTCATATCAACACGTAGCGACAGTTCTCTTACCTCCAGGTCGGTTCTTCTCCCGATGAGCGGCAGAGAAGCAGCCGCAGTGCGCAGCTCTTCCTCGGATACCCGATGTGAGGCAGGTGGCATGAGGACGAGGTCCTGTCAATTTGTCTGGAGTTACTACCGATAACGGAAGTAAAAGGGTTTGTCTAACAAAATGTAGCACCGGATTTTAACTCTCATTCAACGCTTCTGGATCGCAAACAGTAAACAGATTTAACTACGTGCTGTCGAGAAACGGCTACAATAGCATTTTAGCTAGCATCAACAGCAAACATTGCAGGGGCGTTTTGTTTTCCACTTATACAGCGTGTTATAGTAAAATATGCAGCACAGAGGACACTTTAGAGGCAACACAAATACATTGCTATTAATGTTTACTAAAATTGTGACTTATACTGCAAAATAAAGTCAGTATTTTATTGGATAAAATCAGGTTAAACGTAAACGAAACGCTTTATTTTGAAAATTGTAACGGAAATGAATGTATGTTCAATTCTGCGTAGCTTTACAGAATTCGTGCCGATGCCCTCGACCTCTGTATCACCGACTGCCACCTGTTGCCACAGTGATGCAAACACAGTTACATCAGGTGAGTCCAGGTGAAGATGCTTTTCTCAGGTATTATCAAGATTGAAGGCAGGTATCAAACACACAGGTCACAAAAACACACTGATGACAATGACTGCAGCAACCGAAAGACATGAAACATCAAATGTCTTGATATTGCCTTTGTGTCTTTAGAAACACCCTCCAGAATTGTGTCTAACTGCATGTACAAGTGGGAGGAAAACCCGGGGCAGACCCAGAACTCACTGGGGGGGATTACACAGCTCATCTGGCTCTGGAAGACTGCAGAATCCCCCAAGAGGAGCTGGGAGGCTTTGCAGCTTAAAGGCTTTGCAGAAGAAAATTAATGGATAGACACCAACACAAAATATACAGTGTGCTTTCAGTCAGAACTATTTAGCCCACCCCCACAAACAGAACCAAGAGGGGTCATCCAAAGTGCAGAGAGACCGTCTGAGAAAACTAAAAACTACAAACCTGAGAGAGAAATTACACAGAACAGAGAAATCAGGATCAACCAGCCTCCATCCTTTTCTTCCAACACATTTCTAATATCGACATGTCTTTCATATGCAGCAGCGTCTCCCAGCTGTCACCCAGCTGCTGAGTCGACGCTCCCAAAGCGTCTTCTGGAATAATCTGCCTGCTAATCATTAAGGCTGCCTGGGTCCAGTCCCTCAGTCTTAGCTGCTTTTTAACACCTTCCAGCCCTCTGAAATATGTTTTTTATGGAATACAAAATGCATTCCAGTGGTGGAATGTACAAACTACAAGCAACTCAAATGTGTACTCGAGTATTTTAATGTCATTCCACTTCTACTTCTACTCCACTGCAGTTCAGAGGGAAACTTATGTTTTACGTCACAGTTATTGCAAAGCTTTAGTTGCTTCTCACTTTACAAACTGAGATTTTGACAGAAAATCATCTGGGAACTACTTTGATAATCATTTTTCCTGCAAAAACAATGTTTCCAGCTTCTAAAACGTGAGAATTTGCTGCTTTTTCTTTTAATGAATTTTAGTAGTGGAGTATTTTTATAGTGTGGTATTAGTACTGTTGCTGAAGTAATGGATCTGAATACTTCTACCACTGACTGTGACATTAATATAACAGTGAATTGATGTCTACCGTGTATATTTCCAGCAGGCTGCAGAAGCTTTTAAACAGTCTATAAAACCTACTGATACCCGAATCTCCTCCACAAACATGCCATATTTGAGGTTATCTCCAAAAATTAAATCGCATTTGTTTTATGTGATCAGATATTATGTACATCAACACAGTAGAAATCTTCTGTTTACATTTTCCCATCCGTTCCCTCCAAGCAAAGGCTGTCGAATAAATAAAAGGCAGCGAGGCAGAGACAGAGCTACACTGCAGCCTGTATGAACACAGAAGGTCTGAACCAAAACATAACTCACCAAGTTCCATGTGACTCCACACAGAGCTGCAAAATTCAACATTTACCGGCAAAAACGAGTCAGAGAGGAAACCAGAATGAAAACATGCCTCCTGCGGCCAGTCGGCAGGTCCACCAGTTCAGTCCAGTTCTGAATATCTCAGCTTTTTAATGGGCTGTTGTGAAATGTGGTACTGACATTCATGGTTATAAAAACTGTGGAAATCCCTTCACTTTGCCTTTAGCGCCACCATCAGGTGCAAATTTGTCCAGGACTTTTTTTTAATGACCAAACATCAGCTGCACTTCGTCTTTAGTGCTAAGTAGCTAATAATGACTAATGGTAAAATTTCCTGCTAACATCAACATAATCACTGAGCATTTTAGCACCAGCGTAGCCTCGAACAGCCTGACGGAGCCGCTCAGGTATCTGAGCTCCTCTGCGGTCCTCAGCGTCACCACCACATTCAGCTGCTAAACCTAATCTCTTCATGTATATTCCTACAGATTCTCAGTTATAATACTTATATGATAATGCTAAATGCTTGAGAATTAAGAATCTTATGAATTTATAGTAAAACCAGGTCTTTTCCTCCTCTGTCTCTTCCCACTGAGCAGATGCTTTCTAATCGCTTGTTTGCAGCTGCAGGAGCAACTTGCCAAAAAGCTTCTGAATGTTAGCAATGCGTCCACACAGGAAATGGACATAATAGCTTAGCACAAGTGTGTGAGACAAGTTTTGGACGTTAATGGACAATTATAGCCAAAAAGATTCTGCTGTAATGAAGGCTGTGCTGCACATGTGAGCATAGTGCTTCATGTTTACGGTTCATGCACTCCTTCCATCGCACTGGGCCTGAGAAGAGGATGATGATGTCATTTAGCATGTTTTTGGTCAAAAACCAAAGTGCTACACAAATTAAGATTTGACCTGACGGTGGCGCTGCACCAAGTTTTTAAATGTGCTCTGTAAATAAACCGGACATGCTTCAAGTCAGTACTTTAACTTCATAGTTTCATTTCAAAAGTATTGTGCTGAAGAACAGAAACAACACAGACCAGAATGTGACCATGTCCAACCTCTTTGTGCAGGAGAAGATGGCGCTGTGCATGTTGCGCCCCCTGCTGGTGTCAGAATGTAACTGCAGTCGTACCTGCAGGAGTTTTCTTACCCTGACCTGAGCCTCTCAGCTGCAGTCACTCCCAGGACACGTGTACCGCCTCCAGCAAGCACAAGCAACAAGTTCAGGCTGAACAACAGCACTTCCTGTTTCAACCTCCAAAGTAAAACACAGCCAACACGTTGCAGAGAATGTTGGGACACACCTGTTTCTTCTTTATTTTTTAATTGCTGGAGGTGTCATTCAATACTTTTCTTGTCAACAGATCTTATGAGCACCAACACATCTCCAACACTTTGACCTCTCCGCTGTTTGTGGCTCTCAGCTGCTAAACCCTACTGTTCCTACTGAAGATGTGACTCTATTTTAAAAAGCACCTCTCAAATGTTTGTTAGAATGACTCAGACATTTCCTTAAAACAACTGGAAACTTGTTTTACTATTTGCTAGGCGGACTCGACAGGACTATTTTCAGCTGTGGATTAATACACATTTGGTGCACTATTGAATGACAGCAGGATGGTGTGTGTGATTGATTCAGAATAAATTACAGGGCCTCAGAGTGAGTGACCTGGTGCTGTGGTGTGACTCATTGATCTGTTTCTTTGTGGTACAGAGGAATAATCCATCACGGTTTGGATACACACATAATACTTATCGGCAGGATAGATTTGTCACTTTGGGT
This sequence comes from Chelmon rostratus, assembly GCF_017976325.1. Taxonomy (NCBI): domain Eukaryota; kingdom Metazoa; phylum Chordata; class Actinopteri; order Chaetodontiformes; family Chaetodontidae; genus Chelmon; species Chelmon rostratus. Next base: position 23,976,824 of record NC_055671.1, on the reverse strand, counting down.
CTTACATGGGGAATAAACTGTAGATCATTACTAGACTTAACCAAGAAAATTTGTTATGACTAAGTTTCTGGAGCAAAAGCTGCTGCCTCGAATAATTTGTGATTTTATTTTGAAGGCCGACCCGCGTTTCCTGATTCTGGATCTGTCTGACGCGGCAGCTTGGATGGGATTTTAGGCTCTTTGAGGGGAGTCGGATCTTGGTGAGCCATTCCTTTCAAAGAGCCGTTCAAAAAAACTGGCTCATTTGGCTAATTTTTAGATTTATTAAGTTCTAAAAAAGCAGTCTGGCCTTAACTCGTTTTATCTTGGAAATAATCACTGGGAGGAATGAATTTAGATATCCCACCAATGAGTTTGAATTATTCTGAAATACTGATAACGTTATTTGACATGTGTGGCTTAGATTTTAAAGTCAGATCTGGATTAATTGTAAATATTCCACAGGGTGGCGCCAAATCACTCTGCTTTGACAGTGACTTGAATTACCATTACAAATTCTGTGTATGTATGTAAACCACGACTTGAACACGTATAAACATTAAAAAAAAAAAAAAAACAAAGCAGGCTACAATGAATTTCTGTGCAAATTATTTGTGGGGCCTGACTTAAAAGATATTTTTTGACAAATTTTGACTGTCTGCCATGAAAGAAAATTGCATCCAAATGCTGCTTTTTTCCTTAATTGGCTCATTTTGTCGACGACGGACTGACTCTCCTCCTCCTCCTCCTTTAGACCACTCGCTGCTGTGGCTCTCCAAGGCAGGGGGCATTCACGTGTTTCTGTGTTGTTGTTTTTTGTTTGTTTGTCTGTTTTGTTACTGGCGCATTCAGTTAAGGCAGCGAGCACAACGTGGCGTGATGCTATTGAGAGGGGGGGGGGGCGGTTCCCAGCTGCGACTCGGTTCCCTTCGTTCATGTTAACGAGCCGTTCAAAAGAACCAGTTCGTTCGCAAACGTCACAACACTAGAATCAACTTAAGTTTGTCGTCGAAAAGGTGGGAAGTGAATTACCTGAAACCCTTTGCAGTTGCCCCCACCACAAAGAGTCCGTGTGGGCAGCCGGAGGAATGACAGACCTGTGCGTGTCATTGGCGGTGTTGGGAGTCGCGGTGCTCCTCAGCGAGGCGACCCGCCGGACAGCAGCGTCTCTTTCGCCCGGAGCTTACGGGATTTACCTGCTGGAAGCGGCGTCCACCTTCCAGCTCTGCTGCTGCACTCATGAACTGAAGCTGCTGGGCGAAACGTCCCGGCTGGAGCTGCCGCTCAGCGTCACCCTCACCTACACCATGACGGTTATCCACCTGTTAACTTTCCGGGGGGCGACGTGTAACCCCAGCGGGGCTCTGGAGAGCATTTGCCGGGGAACCCGCAGCGTTCGGGCAGCCGTCGTCCTCATTGCGTGCCAGTTCGGCGCTGCAGTCGCCGCGCAGTTCTTCGCCGCCTTCGTGTGGTCGCTGGGTCTCTCCGACGTGCACATCAGGCACCAAAGGTTCGGGTTCAGATGCTTCGACCCGCTCGGTGGGACTGTTCTGGAGGCCGCGGCCGTGGAGCTGGCCTGCGCTTTCATCGTCCAGGCTGCGGCCATGCACGTCCACAAGCTGGACGAAAAAGTTCGAGTTCACTTCATCGCTGCGGTCATCACGGCGCTGGTTTACACAGGTGCGTTAATGAGCGACACGGGACGAACTGTTTCATTTCATTAGACGCTTGTTTATATGTTCACAGAACTATAATGAAAGAAGAAAACTTTAAACAATAAAATAACTTAAGTAAAAATACAATAAAATAAAATATGAAATAAATTGATGAATTATTTGCGGTGTGTCAGATGGTTTGCGGTGATTTGATTAATTGTCATTAAGGACGCAGTCATCTGAAATTAATGATAAAACCCCAGAGCCACACAGACTGTCACCAGATGAAGATACAGTGATGTCACATAACTCAGTGATCAATTATCAGTGATCATATTGATCACCCTCAGACGAGGCAGGGTTAGCAGCTGAGGGCCCTGAACGCCCCACGGGTGCTGTGTAACAGTTAAATGTTAAAATTCCTGCAATCGTAAATCTAAAAATCTAATTTTAATAACTAAAGTGCTGATATTGTGCTGACATGATGCATTTTTTAAAAGTGTTACTTTACCAAAAACTCACTTACCTGTGTTCAGGTGTTCCCCTTTAGAGTGAAGCAGAACAGGATCTCTGTTAAATAAACTCAGTGCTGTTTGTCTCCCACTGCAGGTGGAGGTATTTCAGGAGCAGTTTTTAACCCCGTCCTGGCCTTCTCCGTCCAGTTCCCCTGCAGCGGCCACACCTATCTGGAGTACTGCTTCGTCTACTGGCTGGGACCAGTTCTAGGTGAGGACGTGGATTCTGTTTGTGCTGGTCCGACCCAGGCTGGCTGTAGGAAGCAGTTTAAGGTTGTCTGTCTGAATGCTGAATGACTTTAAACATTTTTTAGGAGTAAAATAAGAAATTACATTATTGATTTGTTAATCTTCGTTTAATATTTTATCCTTTTTAAAGGAAGAGCCTGACATGTGGGGGAAAATGCTTATTTCTATTAATTTCTGGCAGAGTTGCACAGCTGGATTGGTGGAATAATTCCTGAATTATCATGAAAAAACTGTCAGAAGCACTGAACAAACTCACCACTTCACATGAAACCACACCCAGGCTAAAGGCTAGCAGAGTTCTGTCATATATGAGGATGACATTTGTCATTTCTGCTTGTTTTTAATGATTCGTAACTAAAGCATCGTTGCGAGAGCCTGATTGGCTCCCTTATGTCGACCAAACTAACCTCCTGTGTCGTGCACGTGTTGGCAGGCGTGGCGAGCTGCGTCCTGCTGTTCGAGAAGATCATCCCCTTCCTGTCTGGGAAGAGCACCGTTGGTCTGGAGGTCCCGGCGGCCCAGAAACAGAAGACACAGTAGCAGAGATGTGAGGACAGGACAGGTCAAGTCAATCCCCGGCCGGTGGATGTGACTGAACAACACGAGTTAATCATGCAGCTAATTGTCCGTTCACTTGGTCAGTTACGGCACAAACTTAGAAAACATGCACTACACGCACAGTGAAAGGTTTCGCCTGGTGTTTATCATTAAAGCACAATTCTGGAGGCACAACAAAGCTGCAGTTGATCAGCTGATGGTTCAGAGATGTTGGGCAAAGATAGCGGTGAGGTGAAAGCTGCTCTAAGAAAACGGCGTGCATCGCAAATTAATGCAGAAAAATTCTGCTTTGAAATCATAGAACAAGACGCTTGTGCAGAACTTGCCTGAGAATCAGCACGATTTTAAGTTTTCTTCAGGATCAGAATCATCCAGTGATATTTGTCTGTGCATGCGTTGATACGCTGCAGGCAGGAGCTTCTAATAATCTTTTAATGGTGCAATTTTTCCAAAATGTTGGAGGCCTCATCAAACCCAAAGCAGGATGCTGCTGCTGTCACTACCTTACAGGCACTAAACAGGACTTAACTTTGAAAGCACACTAAGTAACTAAGGTGCATCTGGAGAAAAGGAAGAATACAAGGGGTTGATATGTTTGATATTTGTTTAATTTATGAGCATCAGGAATACTTGTCATTGTCTTTGTTGTTGTTGTTGCTGTCGTTGTTGTCGTTGTTGTTGTTGTCGTGGTCGTTGTTGTCGTTGTAGAGCTGTGAACTAACAGTGGCGGGAATCGGCACAATGGTTTGGTCTGTTTCAGTTGACGTTGGGTGTGTGGGGGACACTTTCAGATGTTGAGGACACTGTGATGCTGACGGAGTTTTTCTTTTTTCCTCTTAAGTTTGGACGAGCAAAGTTTTTGCTGTGTGTTGAAACTGTGCTTTCCCGCAGAAATCATGACTGCGTGTCCTGACTGTGGGTGTTTATCTCAATTATGGAGGAAGAGTTAAAGCACGCTGTGTGATATTTGCTATGGATGATGTTGGGATAACTATTTTTCCACTGGATTTTTTTATCTCTCAGAACTACAGTAGCTGTGAACCAATGACAAATTAATTTACAACTTTAATACCTCTAGAGTCTGAATGACGACGATTTTGTTTCTGACAGAATACTTGTTTCTGACATTTGTAATATCACCTGTGAAACATTTTGATTAAAACATGTGTTTGAAAAAAGGACACATTTATTTATTGTGTTTGTTTTATGCTTAAATATTTTGTGCTTTTTGGGAAAAAAAATCTCATCATTCATCTTCCCGGGAGGATGAATTTTATAGTAACTATGATCACCTGACCTTTCATCTAGCGCCACTATCAGGTCAAAAGTACTATTTAGAATATGTTAGCATGCTAACACATAGCTAAGATAGTCAACATGGTAAATATTATACTTGATAAGCATTAGCATGTTAGCATTGCAGCCTGTTAAACTGTGTCTCAGATACATATCTATACAGTATGTATGTAAAAAAAAAAAAGGAATTTCCCAGTTTCAGATTATAAGTAAATAAAAAAAAAAAAATTAAGCATGTACTATATACTGGGTGTTAGTATTCTGTTTTAGCAGTTGATACACAAAGATATCTGCAAACTTCATTTTATTGTAAGGAAATAATACTACATGTGTGACATTGGTTGGTAATGGAAACATGTCATTAAAGTGTCGCTTGGCACTTTGGCCTGCATGGTATCTGTTACACAACATGACCTTTGTGCCCTCTCCTCCCCCCTTTCTCACGACATCTGACTCAGCCAAATACCAAAAAAGAGGTCCTCTGTTCCCTCTGCAGCATAGATAACATTCGACTCGCAGGCAACACATGACAAACATGAGACTGACTCCACATGTGCGGCTGTTTAACAGGGGTGCATGAAGGCCGTGTTGGTGTGGATTCAAAGGGAGCCGCTACATGCAAAGCTACAATGCTGCGTGCACCCTGACGACCCCTGCCTCTAAAATATCCCTGTTCACAGCCACACTGAATTTGCACTTGCACTCCTCGGATTACCTCTCCATCCCGTTGACCTCCACCTCGTGCCACCATGAGACGGACATTTGTGGATTTGAATGGAATGTCCTCACGGCTTTTGAACGGTTTGCTATTAAAGTTGGCACAGATATTCATGTTCCCCCGAGGATGAACCAAAACAACTTGGTAGATTCTCTGACTACTGAATACTTATGGTTCATAGCAAAATACATGTAATAAAATAAATAAATACATGCTAACTAATGGCATTCCATCGTCCTTTAGCAAATGTTAGCATGCTAACATGCTCAACTAAGATCACGGTCATGCTAACACAGTTGCTTTCTAAACATTTTTTGAAGTTTGAACATTACTTTCTATTATCGCAATCACAATACATAAAATGTTAAAACTAGAACATAGCATTGTAATCTTGAGCATGTCAGCATGCTTATGCTAGCATTTAGCTTTAAGCAACACCATACAGTGGTTCATAACTCAAATTCCGTCATCTTTAGCCAATGTTAGTATGCCAACATGCCAAACTAAGATAATGAAAATACCCATTTAAGTTTTAATTATCATTTAATAATGTTAGCATGCTAACATTAGCATTTAGCTCAAAGCAAAACTGCTAATTTGTGCATCGCCGTGGTTCATAACCAAATATCTGATTACGAACTAGAAAATGTCGTTATGCTAAATTAAGATGCTAAAAATGAAAATGTTGCCTGCTAAACTTTTTTATAAATTTCAACACAAATACTAGGATACAAAAATATATTAGGATAGCAAAACATAAGTTCGTAATTGTGAGCATGCTGATATTAGCATTTAGCTCAAAACTGTGCCTTTAAGTCAGCAGTTTTGCTTAGTGTGGTTTATCTCTGGCTAATGTCATTAAAGCTGCAGTTAAGTAAAATCCACATTTAAACAGTGTATTGACAAGAATAAATATTAGTAATCTATTACATTCATACACTGGATGCTTTATTAAATGTATGAATGGTGGAAGTGAACAGGAAGAGCACCTTTCAGGATTTACACATCAGAAGTCACTCAAGATGGGACGACATGAGGCTTAAAACCCATTTTATTATGACAAATGTACAAGATCAGATTCATAAGAAATAACAGTAAAGTTAACAAAAATGTAAGGAGCAGACAAAACACCAACAACCAGTCTACTAGCATCTATACACAGTGGACAGGGTGTCTTTCCTCCCAGATTCATCATGAGGTAAATAGGAAACTCTGTTAACACTTCAGTCATTGGCACCAACTTCCTCCCTTAATCCCATCGCAGCCTTTACTTCACTCCTCGCTCTCCATTCCTATGCAGGTCTTGCTACAGGTTATTTCATAACCGTGAGATACACATTAATTCATTCTCCTAATCTCTGTGGAGAATTTAAAACAGGGTTACATACAGCACATAGACATCCACGTTCCTTAACGCTGACTCAATCCACCAGAACACACACTTCTATTACATTTGTAGAATTGGGTTTGCTATATTCTGTCCAACTAATCTAAAAGCTAAATATTGTGTATAGAAGCCTACGTTGTGTGCACTGCAAGCAGCACATACAATTTTGTCTTGGAAGTCATGTTTTGGCCGTAGCCGGTATCAAAACGGTATGATAAATAGAGTGGTTTATCCTCTGTGAAGACCATGCTGACAGTAATTTACAAAATATTTTACAAACAGGCCTCATTTCTTCTCTTAAATCAGATTCAGCTGTCCTAGATTTTTTTTTTCTATGATAATCCTTTCTCTCCCCGAGCCTCTGTAACATGCCTTTAGTAGGTCAGTGCATGCTTACTTATGCAGTTTGACTGCACTGATGATGAGATATCCTGCGTCATCCGTTCGCACTAATGCAACAGTTCTGGAGATCCTCAAAACATGCCGAAGTTTTTTCAGGTTTTCTTACAAAAACGGTTGTGCCAATATTACTTCCCTACAAAAGAAAACTATTAGAAACTCATGCAATCCCAAAGAATTGCCCAATATATTTTTCCATGATTAAAAAAATGCCTCTAAATATATTACAGCAAAAACTACAGATATACACACAGACTGGTTCCAGCAGAGGTCAGTGAAGTCATTGGTTTGTTGTTTTTTTTCTGTCCATTTCCCCCATTCAAAAACTGCATCCTGACTGTCGCTTAAAAACAAATTATTCCACTAAGAAGTTTATTTTTCACAATCTCGTTCTGGTTCGAGGTCTTAAAAGTTGCCGGTTTACTGCAGCCGAGCCCGAACGTCAACTGAAGACCATGAAAATAGAGAATGTGAATGGAGACCTGGGTTTTTTGTGTGCAGGAAGATTCAGGGAAGTAGAAATAGAAATAAAACTGGAAAAAAAGAAAAGGGGCGTTTCGGAGCTTAGTGTTATTTTAGTTAATAAAAGCCACAAGTCTGCAGGTTTCTGAACCTTCTATGAAGGACAATGTACAAAGAAAATAAGACACTTTACATTTTGCTCAGAGACAACAACAAATAAAAGTTTAGATATACAAAAAAATACATTATTAAAAAAAACGTAACATAAATGTAATAAGAGGAAACTAGACTAGATCGAAAGATTACTGTCTTGGGGGCAAGAGTTTTAGTTCTGATTTTGTTTTCCCCAAACAAACAAACGTAGTACTCAAAAAACTGGGAGTTCACCACTGATACTGATGGCAGCGCACATAGTTAAAATAATTATATATGTATACAATATACAAAAACTACTCTATCATTCAACAAAAAGGTTCAAGAGGAGGGCTGACAAATGAAGCAGGTCGACTAGTTATTAGTCTAGAAGGTTATTCGACAAGAATAAATAGTCTCATCTAAAGCTATATATATATATATATATATATATATATATATATATATATATATATATATATATATAGCCATAATAGTTTTGACATGTTGGGAATACACTTGTTCGCTTTGGAGGAGAGATAGATACAAAGACTGATTCCAGTCATGTCTTCCCATTAAATATAAGGCTCTAGCTAGCAGACGGTTAGCATAGCTTAGCAAACAAAAACTGAAAACGGCTAGCCTGGCTTTGCACAAAGGTAAAAAACCCACATTTACCAGCACCTCTACATCTTAACATGTTGTATCTCGCCTATTACACGCCAACAACACTGTGTGAATTTAGATTTTTTTACACTGAAATTTTGTATGGATTTGAGAAACGAGACACAACGTCGCAGAGGAGTTAGTAGGCGGACTTTGTTACCTGATGACTGGGATTAGCACCCATAACCTATGCAGACCAGCTACTGTTAGCATAGCAAGTCATAGCCACAGTAGCTAGAAGCAGACAGACATGCAGACTGGTCCTCTGGTCCTGCTGTGGCTGCTCTGTCTCTGTTAAACCAGTAGAGAGCGTCCTTTGTAGCTTATTAAATGTAAACCAGTGTGATAAGCCAAGCTAAGCTAAGCTAACTGATGGTAGCTTCTTATTTACCACGCAGACATGAGAGTGATGTCAATCTTCTCATCCATCTCTCTGCCTGAAGGTATATAAACAAGCACTTTTCCCAAAATGTCAAACTATTTCTTTAACGGATAAAATGCAAAACAAGATTCATTTTTAACGGATGCCCAGGACTTCAAATCAATTATGGAATGACTTGTTTTACTCCCAAAAAAACGTCCTTGTGATTTAGCAATCAAATAGGCTATGTTTTACTGTTTCCTACATGATTTCAGTGCCAATTTTCCATCAGCGAGTACAGGAGTTAAAATTTGTTGAAATCTTGGATGGAACAAAACAAAAACAGGACGACGTGACAGAAATGAGTGAAGGAAGGAGATGGTTTGGCAGTGGAGCTGGATGATGTGGTTGGCTAACAGGTTAAATAACTATTACCAAACAAATGAGAGTTTGGTGCCCTTATTTGTTGTGCAATCCCACAGAGACAGCATTAGACTGGTGACGGGATCCAGTTCTTACTGCAGTACAGATTGCTGAGACTCAAGCTCCAGATGACACAAGTAAAAGGACGACAGGGAAGTGTTGCTGGGGGAGGGAATAATAAAGTTAAGCAATATAAAAATACAATACCACAAAAAATGAAACAGTACACCATTTTGTTTTTACAAGTCTTCATTATTGCAGACGTAGTCCACTAGGTCTGTGACTCCTAACAGGTCGTCTTCGTCATCGTCCTGCGCTGCCATCTCCTGGCCAACCAGACCGTTCGGCGCTATGGCAGCAGCTGGTGTGGCACTGATGTTTTTGGGTGGCTCCAGATTGTGGATGAGGCCTGGAGCAGCGGCGGCGGGCCTGCTGACGATGCCCTCCAGGCTCTTTATCGGGCTCTGTCCGTTGGTGGGTGGCAGCTCCACCGGATTACATTCCACTGCGTTTGTTCCCTTTGACTCCTCGTCTGCCTTTTCAGCTGCTTTCTTCTCCTTCACCTTCTCCTCCGGTTCCTCGTCGTCATCGTCCGAGTCGATGCGGTTCACCCGCTTACGGATGGGACGGTCCTCCTCCGACGATTCGTCCGAGTCGTCGTCCGAGTCGTCGTCTTCAGAGGCTCTCCTGCGTTTTAGTGCCAGCCGCCTGCGCCGCTGCCGGGAATCCTCCTCGGAGGAGTCGACTCGCCTCTTCACCCTCCGATCCCTCGAGTCCTCCTCAGAGTCTCTGGAGAAACTCGCTGAGAAAAGAAAACAAGAGGCACTTTTAGCTGCGGGTCGTTCTGCCATCATTATTACCTTAATATAATTAACATTGATACTAATAAGATGGTTAGAAAACATGTCTGTCTGCACAACCGCCAGTGAGCCAAACAGCTGATTCAAGCTGAGCATCATTCTGATCCAACTGAATGCATCAAACCAAAACAAAGGAAAAACACCCTGCAGCATGCTTCCATTTCCTTTATCTTTAATGGGATTTGTCAAGGAATTTCACACTGTAAGCACCCCTGTGTGACTCACCTCCTCCCTGCATGTGACAGATATAAGCGGCGGTGACGCATTTTGTTGCTCCCTGATTCAATAATTCATTTATTATGAAAGAACTGGAGAGCTATTCAGTACAGCTTGCATCAAATCATTGTAATTCTGATATGGAGTAGTTAAATGTGTGACTATATTTGTACCTTGGCTTTATTTTGAGACATACATTGAAAAAAACCACTATCAACACACTTTCTGTCAGCACTGTTGCTGCTGAAGACATATATATATATATATATATATATATATGTATGTCATATAAACACAGTTATCTGGAGTTTTAAGGAAAGCTGCAGTCCTGTTCTTTTGCAGGAGATGACTGTGGGCTCGTCGTTCATGATTTAAATAAAGATTTAAAAAACATCCTGGGCCGTAGCCAGTTCTTAACATGTACTGCGTGTTCTGACTGACCTTCGCTGTCCGAGCTGTCCTGGCGCCGTCGGGGTTTCATTTTGGCCCGATTGGTTTCTGCCTGAGAGCCTTCAGACTCAGACGTCTCGCAGTAGTTCACCTGCTTCTTCTGACTCCGCCGAGACCGCCGTCGACTCATATCCAGATCACTGTCGCTGAACTCGCTGGAGCCTTCAGTCGCTGGACGCACACAGCAAACAATGATAACAGGTTAGAAATGTGAGGATGTTCCGCGACCTCCTCAAAACCAACTTAAAAAGAGCAGATGTGACAGAAATGAGAGTAAACCCATTTAATGAAACAGACAATATGAATATTTGTAGACAAAATATTTTGTGCAGCTGTTTGAAATTTGTAAATCAGACCCGAGTCTTCATAAAATCTTCTCAGAGGAACAGCATCAGTGAGGAAGACTAATGAGGAACAGGCAACTTGCTTGAAGCATCATATTTTTAGACCTGCGCTGCCTGCAGGGCTGTCGTACGTGTGCATAAAATACTGGTTATTCCAGTTAATTCATTCGCATTCGCTCAGAAACTGCGAGCACAGATCAGCGCGCAGTCGCTTTTTATTCTGCCCCTCAAACTCTGGTGGGTGGGGGCTGAAGTGTAAATATTCACATCACAGTTTATGGAACTGTCGCCACGATGGCTCAAAACTGAAAATAACCTTTCTGCAAATTGCAGAAAACTGTGGTGGGATTTGACAGCAAACCTGACAAAAACACCAATAATAATAATAATAATAATAATAATAATAATAATAATAATAATAATAATAATAATAACAATAGCAATAGTAATAGCAATAATAATAATAACAACAACAACAACAACAATAATAATATTAGCAATAGTAATAATAATAATAATAATAACAATAATAATAGCAATAATAATAGCAATAGTAATAGTAATAACAACAACAACAATAATAATATTAGCAATAGTAATAATAATAGTAATAATAATAATAATAATAATAACAATAATAATAGCAATAGCAATAGTAATAATAATAATAATAATAATAATAATAATAATAACAACAATAATCTTCAGCAACATCTTCATGTGGTTTTATCAGAGAAGAGAAAGGCATGGTTGGGACAGGGACATGATACTGACTAATATAATCCTACATACCTATTTCATCTTCTTCTTCTTCATCCGTCTCGTCTTCTTCATCATCCGAGTACCCCCTCGGCCTCCGCCGCTTCCTGGAGCTTCGCCGTTGTTTCGGTGGCTTCCTGGTCCGCGAAGATGTGCGATGCTTGCCGCTGCTGTTGCTGCCCAAGTCGCTGTTGTTGGAGTCGGGCTCTGTTTCGCCCTCGGTTTCGTTATCCGATACTACAAACTCTTCTTCTGAGCTGAGCCGCAGAGACACGAACAAATGCATAGATGTAAACAGAGCGTTCAGCTACCATCACACCAAACTCTTTATTTAAAAAGTACATCTCAGCTCTCAGTGCAGTTCTGTCTTTTTCTTACCTTTCGCTGAGGCGGAACTCTTCCTCGCTCTCCTCCTCGTCCACGGTGCTGTCGCTGTCCAGGTCATTGAGTCGCCGGCGTTTTTTCCTGCGCTGGCCGGCGGGGGGTCGTGGCGGGCGGCCGTTCTCCTTGCCCTCGTCTGCTTGGAGGATGGTGGACATATCCTTTCCTCTGTGGCCCGTGATGTTGGCCATGTCTTTGCCCCGACCAGCTCCTGTGAAAACACCCCCCATCATGTCCTCAGATTTTAAAGGGCCGGTTTGGCTTTTTGTTGCTGACGGTTAGACGAGAGGACTGATGCTACCAAGTCTGTACTGCAAAGAGGCTTAGCTTAGCATTGAATGATCGGCAAGAGAGCACATTTTCTAAAACGTAGCACTACTTGTTTTAATTATTTTCAGAAGAGTCAGAAGTCATGTCCTCCTACCTCCACCCTCTGCTTCTTTGATGTCCTCCTCGATCGCCTCCTCGATCGCCTCGTCGAATTCATCAAATCTGTGAAATTTGCATCGACGCAGACAAGAATTTCTTTTTAATGGGAGGTAAATCACATCGTACTTCATCAGAACATCAGCTTCGCTCCAAAAAAAAAAAAAAAAAACCGACAGTGTGCAGCTCTGTTATCAGTTACTGCTGAATCACTGCTGCCGTGTCGGGACAGAAGAGAATTCAACACAGTGATATTCTCAATAACTGATCGTATTGATGGATTAAGTTTGTCGGGTCTAAGAATAAACTGAATGCAAGAGTTACGGTTGAAATAGTCCCCTGATAACTGACAACTTACTGCAGATCAGTGGTTGTTTACAGTGATGGAACATGTTGACGACAGTGTATGAAATCCTGAATATATCAGTAAATGTAAAATATCATAATAATAACACTACATTACATTGTATAAGATTACCTGTATGAGTATATTATAACAGTGTATGACTACTGCATTGTTTTCATTGTATCTTTATATTATAAGCTATATCTTAGTATTCTTTTCCATTTCTATTACATATACAGTATTCTTACTGTGCATGTGTACTGCACATACATATTCTGACACTATATACTTTAATATATATGAGTATTGCATTTATTAATGCATAACTGTGTTCCAGTATTTATTACCTAACGTTTACAGTTAAGTTTGCTGCCAAAAACTACTGGCCCGATTTCATGAATTTTGGAGCAGTTACACAAATTATTTGTGTGTTTCGTGAACATTGCGAGAGGCAGAATAAGTGCCGTGCATCTTAACATTCCTCAAACCAACGTGTAGCTATGGAAACATACATTTGCATATATAAACAAGTGAACTATTGGCCGTGGTGGAGGTCTGCGCTCTCTCTGTCCGAATATTTAAATTCACTTATATAACCGAAGGTATTGTAATGCATATTATTTACAGAACAGCTTTTTAATGTAAGCTCTTGATTTTAATTTCTAACCCATATTTCTATTATTTGTAGAGCAAGTGCAATCATATAAATACCATAATACCATAATAGATGACAAACTGAGTTTTAATGAAAACTGCAGATCTGTCTGTAAACAGGGCCATCAGTGCCTGAGGAAACTGGCACACTTCCACACTGACCGAACCATTTTAACTTTGTTTTATCCTTCTTTTATTGAGTCTGTTTTATCTTTTTGCATGGTGGCATGGTTCGGTCAGGCCTCAGTAGCAGAGAAGAACTCGCTGAATCAAATAGTCAGGTGGTCCAGTCGCCTGATAGGTGAACCCCAGTCTTCTCCTGCCTCCCTGTACACTAAACAGGTACAGAGGATGGCCACATCAATTCTTAATAATGACTCCCATCCTTTCTTCTGGACGAAGGTTTCTAGTCCCAAGGTGCAGGACACAGCGTTATAAAAACAGCTGTCGCCGTCACTGAGCTCAATAAGATACAGTGACATAGCATTTTATTTATTTATTTACTGATCTCGTTATTTATCTTATTTATCCTATTCATGTGCCCTATCTTTTATCGTGATTTTTACTACTTTTATGTTCTTATATTTATCTTCTTGAGTTTTTTTGTCTTTTAGTAGGTTTTATTGTGTGTTGTTTTATCTATTTGATTTTATTTATTTTATCCTTGCACATATCCATGAAGCTATACTGAGCACTTTCTGTCCTGTCACTTTGATCAAGTACCACTTGGTTTGATGTGTGTTTTGTTTGTTTGTGGTTTGCTGTGAATCACTCTCTGCAAAACAAATCTACCCTCCGGTATAAATAAAGGAACCTTGAACCTTGATGCAAATATCTGCTTTCCTCCCGCAGGGATCAATAAAGACTTATCTTATAAAATAAGACTTGCATCAGATCATCTAAACAAATGTGAAAATAAAAATCAGCACATAAAAAACCCAAAAAGAGAAATGTACTCATGAGATATTTCCCAGAATGTTTCAGACCTGTAGCTGATGGATTTCTTGGTCCTCGTAGACCTTCGACCCCAGCTCCTACTTCGCTTTGTTTCCTTCTTCTCTTTGATGACGATCTCCGGCTTCTCTTCCTCTTCCTCCACCTGTCAAGAGCGAGACTTCGTGTCACAAACATCAACAGGGGAGTGTTTATGTGGTCAAAAATGGACGGTCACATCGTGAGCTTACTGAGGGCGTGATGATGTTTTCAACGCTGATTCCAACGTAGATCAGCCGTTCTTTCCTGGAGGAGATAACACACATTAAAGACGGCCCGGCATCTGTAAAAAATCTATAACCAGGAAATGGCTGAGTATAGAGCCCCCAACAGTAGCTGAAAGGATTGAAATAGTTAGAGAAATTCACACTAAAACAAAAATTACCCTCTCTCTAAGATGTGCTGTTCGAAAATATGAGAAATGTTGGAAGAAATGGAAGCAGTATATGGACGTTTTATAGATTCTCTTCTACTTATAATGAACCTTGTTTAATATCACTTTCATTATATTGTGGTTGTAACTTGAGTTGGTAGTCTGTAACCCATTTATCTTATTTTTGTTTATTTATATATATATTTTTTTACCTTTTACAATTTACCACATGTGGAGCCTGAATGTCAAATTTCTTCATCCGACTCCTGATGTGCTATACTTGTTTTGTTTGTACTGTTTACTTAAACAAAATAATAATAAAAAAGAAAATAAAAAAAAATAAAAATAAAAAAAGACGGTCCAGCATCACCGACAGCGCAACTCTAAACTGAACGACACCTCTGTGAATGCAGGAGTGAACATTTGAACATTTACCAGCTGAACGACAACAAGTCAACAAGTGTTACACAAACGATTAAGGAAAGCAGTGTTTGTGGCTGTGCTCGTATGATACTGCTGTAGCCCAGCCTCAGTATGGATGCAGAACAGTTTGAAACACTACAAACAAGAACCAGGCTCTAAAGAAAAAGGGCAGAGCTCCATCTGGAGACAGCGAAACAGTAATAATCACAAATATTGAAATAAATATGTAAATATCTCACCTTCTCTCGGCCCGTTCCTTCTTCTTCAAAGCAGCATCGAGGTTTTGGAGCTGCTCTTCTAACTTGTCACAGAGCTGCTTCTACAGAGGGGATTAACGACACATGAAACCTGCGATCGTGCTTCATTTATTCTGTCTTAATGTTTGGTGCTCTGACTGGTACGTACATGCTGACAGGGCGGACAGAACCACTCTCCGTCGGGGATGATCATGAGGGGAGGCCTCAGACAGGCTGTGTGGTACCCGCTGTCACACGAGTCACACAGTAAGATCTGGAAGGAACATGGTGACTGATCGATTAATCCTTTTCATCATTTTCAAGCAAAAATGCCAGACTTTGATTCCCCCCATCACCAATATGTGAATTTGTTGCTTTTCTGTCTTATATCATATAAATATTTATGGATTGGGACGAACAAAGCAAGACATCTGGAGGCATCGTGTCACCTCGCGTGAAACACAGGCTGGCACAGTTAGTACCCACCAGCTCAGGGTGATTTGGAAGACCGCAATGTTTGCAGGGGTCGTCGTTTGGAGGTAGGCCGTCGTCCGAGGACGTCGAGGAGTCCGAGCTTCGTCTTTCTCGGTTACGATTCCGCCTCTTTCTGCTGCGCTCAACCTTGTAGTCTTCATCGCTGTCGTCCTCCTCCTCGCTCTCGTCGTCGTCGCTGGACTCGTCGTCGCTGTTCTCGTCTTCCGAGCCTTTCTTTTTACGACGCGTTCGCGTGTTGGACCATCGGGCCTTTCGTCTCTTTCTCCCCTGAAACAAGCACAACATGTTGACTTGGATCAGAGCAGACAAACTAAAGCATAGCTCAGTAAATCAACTTAAATTCAGCTCAAAGCAGCTAAAATACTCTGAATGAGATAAATATTCAAACTGAAATGACCTGTTTGACTTTAAAAAAGTGCAGTTTATAAGCACAACAGACTGTTTGCAGTAGTTTGCCTTGTCGTCCAGCAGAGGGCAGCGGTGGAATGTAAGTACATTTGCTCAGGTACTGGACAGAAGTACAAATCTGAGGTACTTGTATTTTACTTGAGTCTTTTCTTTTCATGCCACGTTCTACTTCCACCCCACAACATTTCAGAGGGAAGTATTGTACTTTTTACTTCACTACGTTTATCTGACAGCTTCAGTTAATTATTACGTCAGAAATTTAGGCACAGCTGAAATGTTGAGGTTTTGGACTGTGGGTTGGACAAAACACACAGTGTAACGGTGTCCACAAACCAAACAATCAATCGATTAATGGAAAATGATCAGCAGATTCATCCATCATGAAAAGAGTCATTAGTTGCAGTCTGATACAAAACAGTTGAAAATGAGCTGAACCTCAAAAACACACAGCAGTGTTACCTTAGCTTTGGGCTGGCCCTCCTGATCAACCTTCTTCTCTCTGGGTTTCTTCTGAACAGCTTTCACTTCCTCTTCCTCTTCCTCCTCCTCTTCCTCTTCCTCTTCCTCGTCTTTTTCCTTCTCACCCTTGCTGTCCTCCTGCTTCTCAACAGGTGGAGCAGCCTGTGACTTCTCCAGCTTCCTGTCGTGGATCTCCACAGCCTTCGGCGTTGGTCTGGAGATCCTCGGGGATCTCCGAAGCGATCTCCCCGTGTTGGTGTCAGACTCTGAGTCGGCCTGTCTCTCCTCTCGCTGAAGCTCGGCTTTCCTCCGGTGGGCCGGACGCTTGACCTTTCGACGGACACCTTTCTCCTGAGTATCTGACGGAGCTTCTCCGCCGTTCGCCACCTCTTGCTTTGTCGCAGACTCCTCTTCTTCACTTTTACTTCTGCTCTCCTCGTCGGTGGGCTTCTCGGCGTCCGGTTCTCTGCCCGGCTGGCCCGCTTTCGTTGTGGATTTGCCGTCTGGTTCTTTGCTCACAGTTTGGTGACCAGGTTCCTCCACGTGGGTTTGGCTTTCGCTCTCTTTGTGAGCATCTTCCTCCTCCTTTGTTTCATTTGTTTCATCAGTTTTTGACAGTTTATCTGTTGTGGAATCGTCTTTGCTCTCCTGCTCTTGAGAAAGGTGCTTCTCACTGTCATCTTTAAGGTTTTCGTTGTCCTCTCCCTGTCTGTTTTCCTTGTCGGTATCCTTTTTACTTTCTGATGATGGATGCTCTGCCTCTACTTTTGCTGCCTGTTCTTCAGACTCCTTTTCCTGATCTGTGTCTGGCCTTTCAGGTTTTTTATCACTTTCTTCAGAGAGGCTCGTCTTCTCAACAGGACCGGATGGTTTATCTTTCCCCTCAGACGCTTCCTCTGTCGTCTTATGTGCTACCGAGTTCGTAACAGTTTTGCCATCCTCTTGTGGCTTTGTCAGATCGTGTTTCACGGCCCTTGCTTCTCCCTCCACAGGCCCGGGCGTAGACTCGCTTATCTTGCCGCCATCGTGCGTCGTGTTGTCTTCACAGTTGACAGCTTTCTTAATATCTTCAGACTTTTCCATCTTTCTGGAGTTGCCCCCGGAGGCTGCGCCGGCTTTCTCTGGCGTCGCCGCTGCATCTTTGATGTCGTCGAGTTTCTCGATGGGTTCGCACGAGTCCGATTTGTCGAACTTCTTCACGACAGAAGACTCCACACTCTCTTTAGCGCTGGGTGTTTCTTCTGATTTCTCACTGATTGGTGGCTTGTCTGCCTTCTCCGTGACCTCAGAGCTCTGTGTGACATCTTGGGTCTGAGCATCATCGCTGTCTTTTAGTGTTTCTGTGTTTTTAATGGCAGATGGAGACAACGTGTTTTCAGGATCAGGATCTTTGTCTTCGCTCTGTGCCTCTGTTGTTTTGACAACTGCCGGCTTCTCTTTCAGCGCCGAATTATCCGATTTCTCTGCATCAGTCGAACATGTTTCCGTTTCTTTAGCTTCGTCCGCCTCTGCCTGCTTCACGTCTGTTATATTTTCTAGAATCTTCGACGTCTTGGTTTCTTCAGTCTGACTCGACTCTGGTGTGTCCACGTCTGCACAGGCGGGTTTTTCCTCTGAACCTTTTGATTCGGCTTCTTTGGGTTTGACTTTCTCTGACTCACCAGCTGTTAATGTTTCATCAGCTTCCTTTAATTTGATCGTCGTGTCTCCTGCACAAGACTCTTTTTCATCTGCTGGCTCGGACTCTTTTATTTTTTCCTGCTCTTCGCGGTTAGACGGCTTCTCACGTGCATTATTTACGTCTTTAGGTAAACGTGGCGGTTCTGCTGGTGTTGAAGGAGACTCCTCCTTCTTTTCGTTTGATGCAGTGCTTTCCTTTTCTTCCTGTTTATCGAGGTTATTCTTGTCCACGTCTGCTCGGTGTGACGTAGCGCCCTCCGCGACCTTCTCTGCGCCGTCATCCTTTTTATCTTTCACGTCATCCTTGTCTGTGCACGGCGACTCGTCTTCTCTGATTTCTTCAGATTTACCTGCAGCCGTTTCACCCGTCTGCTCTTTGTCGACGGCGGCGTCCTTCAGTGACTCGCACCTGAGCCCTTTCTCAGGCGCGGGCTGAACTTCGCCGTTGACGTGATCGTTTACACTCGGCGCTTTCTTCGTCTGTTCAGGAGTCGAGTCGGTTTTCGGAGCTTCCTTGACCTGAGAGACGGATGGGTTTTGCACTATAATGTTTTTTTCAAAGTCTTCACTAAACTTCATTCCTCTTTTTTTCAAAGGGATTTTGGCCTGTTGGTCGTTCTTCAGAGCCTGCTGAATCTCCTCTGCGCTGTTCTTCTTGGCCTCTTCTGCTTTTTCTGCCTTTACTGATATACACGGTGTCTCAGAGGCGGGCTCGCTCGTCGCTGTGCTTGATTTAGTGTCTGACACCTCCATTGGTTCTTCTTTGATGATCTGGGCTTTTGTACTTATATTGAGATCCACGGCCGGTTTCTCTGAACAGTGTTCTGCTCCAGTTTTGCCTTCGCTGATGCCATTCAGCGAAGCTTCTGATTTCAGCTTGTCTGCTTGTATTACTTTTTCATTTTTCTCTGTCTTTGGTGAAAGTGGACCGACAGCTTTGCTAGAGTCTGTGCTGTCTTCACACGATGAGTCCTCCGTCTTTTTAACGTCACCTGTAACGCAAATGGAAATGATAGAGAAGATGAGCAGCAATCTCGATTGTGATTTGGTTTCACATATAACACATATGACACATAACCGTCAAATAGGTGTGATTCTTATCTTCTGATTCTTAATCGATTCAGAAATCCAGAAAACAAAAGTTTGCAATAACATTACACTCATGAAACAGAAAATTGGAATTTAGATGCACACATGCAGAAGTTATCTTGTCGTTCATCTTCAAAAGTGGCATTGGGGAGCATTTTGGATTTTATAACTAAACAATTAGCTTTGCGAGACGAAGGTGTGAATGCCTCATACCCCATCACCCAAAGGCTAGCTAACGTTAGCAAAGCATCAAACTCCAGCACTTACAAATGAGACCAGCGGACCAGCTCCCACTGCAGCACTTTACAAAACTTCATCTCTGAAGGGTCAAAGAAAATCTTGCTGCCTGTACAGCGTTTTGAACAATGGTGGCTTTCGAGGCCGTTCCCTGCTGCTGCTTGCTACTACTCCAGAGTACATCCCCCGACTTTACAAAAACATTTAACCTGTGATGCTGCTCAGAAAACCACACTTTCATTTCATTATTCTGACACATGCTTCCAAATTAATACAGTCACCATTAACTTTTTTTAAATAGATAAACTACTCTCACACACTTTTCTTTGCATTTTTCCGTCAGTGACCTTCATCCAGACCATTCAGCTAAACTGTGAGGGAAACTTCTCAGGCTGCAAACCTGCAGGTCTGTGGACCCAGCTGTCTCCTCCACTGCTTTGTGCAGCAGTGACGTGTCGACTCGTTTGCTCCTGCTGGACCTCGATGCTCCTCTTTGTTAATGTTAGTGTGATCAGTGACTGCATATGATGTATCGACAAAAAGACGTAACCTTTGTCCTGCAAAGCTAATTTTTATGATAATGACCAAACATGTCCCCAATACTTCCCTTCATAGCAGATCAACTCTAGATAGCTCGAATATGTGCACGTAACGTACTAACGAACCAACCTCAATATAATCTGTGACTCAATTCAGAATCAAGAAGATAAGAATATCGATTCTCATGTGTTCTGTATTGATTTTTTCCTACCCGACAGAAGACTTTTCTGTCAATGTGAATCGGTAAACACGTAATTAAAAGCATCATTTTTACCTCCTGCTTTCTCCTCGTCGCCCTCAGGTTTGGTTTCTTGCTCCTTTTTTAACAGCGCAGGATCAATTTGTGTCTTCAGCAGAGCCACGACCTCAGCCAAGTCATTTCTATCTCTACAGGAAGAAAACAGGGGATGGATATAACAGCTCCCAGTTCACAGTAGATAACACACAGTTCCCATCGTAGGAATTAAAGTTCATTTCATTTCAAAGCGCCTGCAGCAAATTTGTTCCATTAAAACCAGTTTTCTCTGCTTACTTGACGATGCACTTCCACGACGACCCGTCTAAGTCGTCCTGCTCCTCCACGTACACACGCACATTGTTGTCTTGGTCCAGTTGAAACCAGTACATCTGACCATCTTTGTCCCGGCCAATCGGCTGCAGCCGCATCTTATCCGGGTCCTCCTCATTGATGGCAGTTTTGAACTTAACATTTTCATCAAACTGACACTCACATAAATACTGGAGAAAGAAGAGAAAGTAGAGAATGTTTCAGAACACCATAAAATGTAGGAATAATTACGGTGGCTGATAAAAAATGGAGGACTCATAGTTACTTTGCTGCAAGTGGCAAAGATGTGTTGAAATTTGGTTGCAAGTGTGATGTTACTATCAAGAACATTCATTAACAGCTCAGGGAGGAATGCAGCCAACTGGGTTTATTATTTTTACAAGTAGACTGTCTATATTTACACAATTTGGCTACGCTGTAGGAGCAGATTGTTGAAAATAAATGCTACAGCTTCTGAAAAGCAGAGCTCCAGAGTGCAGCGATGGGGGACAAGCTCGGTATAAAATCAGCCCTGAACAGTGAAGCTGCCTCCCCTTTGCTTCCCCGCCACAGTCTGGAGGCAGGTCATTTCAGATAATGTCACTCAGTACCCTTAACTATCAGGCAAATGGTAGGAGATAATGGGAGCCAATTGGCCAATATCAGCCTACTGCAGATATATGTGTATCGTGTATGTGTCACCTGATGATGTGTCAAGAAATATGCTGTGCCAAAATTTAAGAACAGTGTTTCCATTACACAGTTTGTCCACCAGAGAGCGCTGACAAGTGGATTTTTGAACTGTTAATTACTGTACGAGCCACAGACTCCACTTTAACCTTTTAGTTTTAGGCAAATACACACTGGATAAATTTCACGCACACAATAAATAAATACAGTGCACTGTAATAGTAAATTGTGAGTGATTTCTGACAGTCTTAAATTAAATTCAGCCATTATTAATGTTATAAATTACATTTATTCTTTTCCTTCTATAATGTTAAACTATTCAGAGAAAGGCCATTTACTCTGTAAGGCAACATCACTGCCTCGTTCTCTAAACTGTCCTCTTTAAAGATGCAATAAAAACGAAATAAAATGAGCGAGGAAACCAGACTGCCGTTCTGAACGGCAGGAACGACAAATAAAACTGTGCTCTCACTTTAAGTATCCCCGCCTTGCACTCTGTCGGCATCTCCTTGTATCCTTTTTCTTCGAGTTCCCATGCCCACGTTGTGTTGAACTCTTGGCATACCTGCAAGAAAAACCAGAAATTTGATCAGCAAACTAGTTCATTAAATGTCAAATGCTTCACTTATTTTTCTTGAAATATCGTAATCTCTTCATATCTGCTTGCTTGCGTCACTGTTTTTAGACTCTTTTATAAAGATGCTACAAAAGTCAACAAAAAAACTGAACATCACAGGTCTCTGTTTCTGATATCGACTCCACATGATGAGAAGAAATTATCACCGATTTCATAAATACACCCTTGAGTATCACAGTAGCTATAAGATGGGTTTTAATGGACAGTATTATAGAATAAATGTGATTTCACTGGTCATAAATGGAACAAATCAATATTTTTCATATGAACAATGGATCAAATGACTAATGTGAAAGATTAGCGACGAGCCAATCACCACCAAACTCTGCCTGTGTTAGCTGATTGTTTTGGTTTTATGGCTGCAGGTCAACATGTTTCAGCAAAAGGAAACTGTTTTGAGACTGAACTATGCTAACATGTTTGCTGTACAATGTCAATCAATCAATCAATATAAAAACCCAACTTATTCAGCTTTATGTTTAACCTGTTCTTTAGTTCATTGTTTAATTTTTTGTACCAAATGCCACCAAAAAAAACCCTAGTCCAAAAACCAATACAGTTCTGCACTTCATTACACATTATGTGGAAGTAGCTATAAAAAACTCAAAGATTACCTTTACTAGATACTTCTCCCATCTGTCTGCTGACACTGATTTGCCGATCTTCCTCAGCAACTTGACGTGAAGATCAGCGAGCAGCTTTGGAACTGAGGAGAGACCCGAGAGAAAACCACATTTTATATATAACTCAGTATCAAGTCAGGTATAGTTTATTAGACACGTGCAGTAAATAACAGCGATATCAGAATCAGTAGCTGTGACTGCTAATGAAATGCTTTAGTCCTCAAACATGTCTATATTTTTAAAAGCCAACTGAAGCACAATATACAGTAAACTAAGCACGTCTAATGATAACCCGAGTCCTGAAATACTCCTTTAATTGTTAAACTAACGATATTTCCATGCTCAACAGTGTAATATTCGTAGTATAGTCTGTTAGACTGCCACTTCCACCGAAATAAGTGATGGCTGCAAACATTCTCGAGTGGTAGAGGTGCCTGTGGTGTGAGGGTTCGGGTATTCTTATATAATCTCTGCCCAGAAAGACAAAATACAAATACCCAACCAGGGAGAAACACAAGTTTAAATATATTATTTCCACAGACTGGACTAAACGTATGTTTCAGCGGAACAGCTTGACCTGCTAACTTAACTTAAATGCAAACTTTTTTGAACTCGTCGTATACGGGCGAGGTCAAAGAGGACATCTGATGACTCCCCAAGCCATTTATGACCTGTCCCCATGTGACCGAAAGTTCACCTTTAGGATCATGTGACGATGATGCCTGAGCGATTACTATGTGGACCTTTAAAACTCAGATTTTCTTCACCATCTAAGTTCAATTTCATCTATATTTCTCACGATGTAAGATTTTAAATACTGGAGAAAATTAAGATTTTGTATTTGGGACACATTAAAAAACCCAACATATTAAAAAGGACACCACTGCCTTCAGATTCAGTTCTGGAAGACTTTAAAGGTGTAAGCATCAGAGAAGTGCTGCTTTCTTTTAGGATACAGATAATACACAGTACATAAAGTCCCACTTTTATCTAAGGTTATAATTATTGCTCATTTAACAAGGACAGTCTTACGTGGTAAGATCAACTTTAGTAAGATAGTAAGTAAGTAAATAAATGTACTGAGACAAAAACAGTAACAAAGCGAGGACACACAGAAGTCGCAATAAAAGATGAAAAACAAAATTGCCCCTAAATGAACGGACTCAGGTGGTAAATAAGTGTTTTGTGTCTGCAGACAACAGGATGAAAGATAATTATTGCACTTGTAGCAACAAAAAAATAAAATCCGGAAAGAGTTTGTTGTGAAGAGGGTAAAGTACAGTACGTGAGGAGGATGATGATTATGAGGAGGAGGACAGTGACCATGTGTAATTGCACTGATTTTATCAAGTTAAGATCCTGGTTTGCAGCTGAATCAGGTGATTGCTATTAAATATATGGCTGTGCTGTAAATCTTAACGGTCATTCCTGTTCATATCCAGAGTACCTGAGGTGTGTTTTGTTGTATTTTGTGGCACCTGAGTATATTTACCCTCCGGTATAGGACTGGTTATACTTCACACCAATTAAATTGATTGTGTGTACAGACGTATAAGGCATGGACGACAAGTTAACTTTTAAAATTACACTTTAAAACTGATTTGCCTGTACTATAAGTCAGCTCTTAAAAACTTCCACTGTCTTGTATAAACCTACTGAAATAGCCTGAAACACACTTTGTGTTAAGAGAATATTCTTTCTAATAGATGCATTTTTACAGTGGTCAAACTGACACAATGGTGGTGTTTAAACTGTGATTCATTCATCCTGATGCACTCTGCCTTGTCCAGCTGTTGTTATTCAGTCCTGCAGATGTTTCACAATAAAAAACTTGTTTGTAAATGAAAGGATTCTGTCCAATTAAACACTAGAGGGCTTTTAATTTGAAACGGAGAGAGGAAGTGAGTTTGTATTAACTGCATGGCAGATCAGAAAAGAGGGAGGATTCAAACTAAATTATAATCAAATACACTTCTCAAATAGAGAGGCTTAGAAATAAAAGGCTTGTCTCTCATATGATCCTTCTGCAAATAAAATCCTCAAACACACGAGGTAAATAAAGGCTTCGGTCACCATCTGACAACTCATGAATGTAGTTGTTTATTATTGAAAACAGATCTGACATTGAGTCCTGGGTTGGAAATTAGCACCAGGGACCAGTCACAAACTGGTAAAATAAGAAAGTTGCTAGTAGATTTCAGACACAAAATAATGATTTGCTATTGAGAGGCTGGTGCTAATTTCCCACTTTGATTGTGTCCCATGATATGCGACTATAACATTTCTAGCAGTCTCTGCTAAAGTCTAGTATTTCGCCAAGGTGGCCACTGAAAATAATGTCGGTGGAAAATCGATCTACACGGTTAATTAAACACGGTAACGTTGTCAGAGTTGTGTTTACACGTGATGAAGCCGAGTTTATCTGAACGGAGCAGCCGTCAACGTGAGGCGAAAAATGTCACTCTCAATCAGGAAGACTTCAGACAGGGCTGCGCATGCGCAAAACAATCCAGCTCAATGAAGGGAGGAAAAAAAAAAGTCAAGTCAACCATGATACGCAACACAAACGGAAATCAACCACTTTAACTTCTCGTTGACGTACACGGAGATTGAGCACTAAGGTACGCATACCAGCTAACGTCTGGAAATAATACAAACATGCATTTAAAACTTACTCAATGGACAGGGAGAATATCGCTGTATATCATACATACGCAGGATTATATTGTGAGCGCTAAAAAAAAGCTTTATTTTGAAAGGCCCGAACGGATGTTGCAGCTCTTATGGGCAGTTTGAAGGTTGCTGTGCGAACCACTACATAGCAAAATATTTTAACTGTAAATAAAGTGCACAATTGCGTTCGCGTTGCACACAATGACATTTTCACCGATAAATTATCAGAATCCACGACGTGTTGCATGAATTATCACCGTCTTTACTGCCTCGCAAACACTACTATCACCACACATTTCTGCCTGTGTTGTGCTACGAGTAACGTTACAACACCAGATAAAGGCTGCTTGGAAAAAATTAAGCCCTATTCAAAGGCTAAAAAGTGAGAGAAAACCTCGAATAATTCGGCGGGCTCACGCCTTAATAATCATCAATTAAAGCATAGGCAAATTTTCTACTTCGAACAGCAGCTCTGAGGCGCAGTTAACTTATATTTAAGTAAACACGAAGGTTAGAAAACCACACAATAACACACGACTAGCTAACATAGCTGCTAGCCTGCTAGCACGGTACCATTATCATTAATGCAATGGTGAAGTCTCTCCTCCTCCTCCTCCCGTTAGCAGCTGGGTGATTTTCTACCCTACCTGAGGATGTGTCCTGCAGATATCTCTCCAGCTGGGGAAAGGTGAGCTCCGGTAAGTCCAACAATGCTCCGTAACGCTCCAAAAAGGAGCAAATCACGGCGTAATTTGGACACAAACCGGGGGAAGAACTCGCCGTTGCCGCCGAAGCAGCCATCTTTTCCACACCAGTGTCAAGCCAGCCGGAATAAAATGTAAAACTTCCGGTGTTAACAAAATAAAACGTTGAGCGACATTTTTTTTTTAAACCTACAGTTTCAAATAATGTTGCTGCAAATATATTTCATGAAGTTATACTTTTTAGTTTAGCTGTGGTCCGTCTGGTTTAGGGATAGAGACAGACAGAAAACTTGATTAAGCAAGCTCACTCAGATGCGTGACACAAATGTACATTTTAAAGTTGTAGCAGGCAATATTATTTCATTATAATTTGGGTTTAAATACACACATTTTGACCATTGCGTGTCACTAATAATATCTGATTGAAGGGTTCCTTTTAAATAAATGCGTATCTGTGAGTGTCTGCTCCTTTGTATTTAGCATTTTTTTTTATAATAACATCCCTTTTGTATTACTGATTGTTGTACTGATATTGTATGGTATGTGATGATAAAAGTACAAAAGTAAGGTACTTGTACTTAAGCAGTTGTATTTTCTGCATCTTTATATTGTACTTCTCCTTTGCTACATTTCAATCATAAATATTGTACTTTTGAATCCCCTACATGTATTTGACACTTTTTTAGTATGCAGACTAAAATTTTCCACCCAAAATATATGATCAAAAATCAACAGCCAGAGCAGCTGCTGGTGGACATTAACGGTGCCACCATTGAGAACCTCCTCAGCTCGGCCCACTGCTGCACAGCTGTATTATAAAAACCCATTGCACCCCGGACATTTTCTGTTTGCCCTCCTCCTCTGGGGAAGAAGGTACATGACAAAAACAAAAAATCAAAAACAGAACAAACAAACAACTGCAACCTCTGTTTACTCCCACTGACAAAGACTGATCACACTCAGCAGTTACCAGCCCATACACTGCAACCTACCATCATACTGTCTGTGGAGATTCTTAGTCATTTGAAGTCATGTCTATGTCTATGTCTTATAAAGTAATTAAAAGGAGTCAACCTTGAGCAACTATAAGATCAAAATGCTTCTTACACATTTATGCATGAGTAATAACGGCCCCATCATATAATATCTAATAGTATAATAAATAATACACAGACAATACTGAAGATTTATGAACAACAAACAGTGGTGGAAGAAGTATTAAGATCTTTCACTGATGTAAAAGTAGAAATTCTACAGTGTAAAAATACACTGTTACAGGTAAAAGACCTGCATTCAAAATCTCACTTAAGTAAAAGTACAAAGGTACTATCATCAAAATATGTGTTCATCACTTCAGTGCTGCAGCAGCCCCCCCGGGGCTGATGAATATACTTTGTCCTTAAAAGCACAATTGTTACCAGAAAACGTTTTTTATTTTGGTCACCACAGAACCACTTGGAAAGAGGACCCGTTACCTTTACTGCCAGCAGAGGTCAGTGTTGAGAATACTCATTTTATACATTTTAACAGGCGCCAAGTGGATTCTGTCAATGAAATTAGATGATTATTTTATTCTTAAACGATTCTGAAACTCTGTGTTGGTGACTTCCAGATGGACTCCCAACTTTAAAGGTCAGTTTCTTTTAATAAATTTCAATTTGCTATCTAATCTCTTTATAATTATATGCAGTTTTAATGTAATTTAATCGTTGGTCGTTCATTGGTATACTTTTTGACAATAATTAAAACAATAAATAAAAATTTGCTTATGCTTAATTTCGATTTATAGATTTAGCATTTAAGATAGTGAGGATCAAAACAAGAGTGATTACAAACAGGGTCAAAATTATCTTTCCTGTTGTCACTTATTACCATAAATGACCGTTTTAAACCAAAAGACATGTGCGTTAACACACAAGCAATATCACTTGATATTAATATATACTGTATACAGTTTTTTTGAAGGTGATATTGAGTGATTTCTAATGTTTTTTCTTGCTTGTCCAACTTCACACAACTTCCGGAGTAAACGGAAGCGAGAATCCAGACGACGACCCACAATGCACCGCGACAAAGAAAATAGGCCCAGAAATCTTTACGGTGAAGGTAATCGGAGTCATAGACATATAAACGTATGTATGTCTGCGGTTGAAGCCAGTGATTGATCTGACTGTCCCACAATCGAGGCTTTGTTTCTGCTGTGTTTGTTTTTAAAGTGTTCTATAAATAAAGTTTACTTGAATGGAATTGAGGCAAAATATCTCTACCACCCCTGGTGGTTGACTGTGGTATAGGTGATAGCAGCCTGACTGATAAAAGCTAAAAATGCCTTCAGTTTTGTGACAAAATAAAACATATACAGTACAGGCCAAAAGTTTGTTCTCATTCAATTCGTTTTCTTTATATTCATGACTATTTAAATTGTAGATTCTCACTGAAGGCATCAAAACTATGAATGAACACATGTGAAGTTGTGTACTTAACAAAAAAAGGTGAAATAACTGGAAACATGTTTTATATTCTAGTTTCTTCAAAATAGCCACCCTTGGCTCTGATTACTGCTTCGCACACGCTTGGCATTCTCTCGATGACCTTCAAGAGGTAGTCACTGCTTGTATATTTCGACTGTCTTTGTACACATAAAATCTCATTATAACACTATAGGAAATACGCAGCAAAACATCTTTTTGACAGAAATATTGTATTTTTGCAACCACTGCCTTCCTATAGACATGTTTTATTCAAGGACTTTATAATGATCAAGATCAATACGTAATTTATTTTAAAAGATCTGGCAGGAAGTGGTACTTTTCATTATTTGGAAATTGACAAAAGTTTGTGATTTAAAAAGTCAATGTAAACAAACAGCGATGATCAGTTTAATATCTGCCCCCTGCGATGCGTTCTCTGTCATCACGATGATCGGTTATTGGTTTATTTTAGTAATCACCTTGTTTGATCTTCATACCTTTGTGCTCATTACCCACACAGCCAGCAAGCACTATTTATTATATCAAATATGAAACTGCTGCTTCGCTTTCGCTCAAACATCTGGAAACGAACAGGGATCATTTTTCTTCTTTCATCTGCAGCTATTACATTTAAAATCACCCACAGCGAACATGTCTGTTTTATGTTTGCTGTGTGATGGTTGTACCACCTGCTGCAAAGAGCTTCAAAACAAATACTGCAATCACGGCAATGTCAAACTGAAACCTCATAAGAAAGGAGTCTCGTTTGTCTCATTTCATTTAAGCTATCTTTATTTCACATTTATTTGTACACAATAAATACAGTTAAACATCCACTGGTGTGTAAATATGACGCTCAGCAGCCTCTGCAGAGCTTACATTGTAAAATGTGGGTAGTTTGTCACTGAATTTCAGATTCAGACTTAACATGGAATCAGGACCAGTAGCAACTTATCAACAACTTCTCTATCGGGAAAAGAGACTTCAGTCTGACGACTATCTTTTTCAATACAACAGGGTAAACGCAAACTTCAAAAATAAGTTTGATGTCATTCAGATCTCAAGGAGATCAACGAGAACACAGCAACACAGCTGACAGATATCTCTTTTCCTCTGATCGAATTGAACTAAGGTTTAATAGGTTTTTATCCTAATCCTAAACAAACAAAACGAAAAAAAAAAAGCTGTGCTATTATTTGTACAGATATCCATCTCCAAGCTCTCTGTAAACTATTGGTATTTCAAAAACAATACGATCAAAAGGTCATATCTCAATCTCAAAGACACTACAATGGCTATTTAAGGCTAAATAACGCAAGAGCTGACGAAAGAAAAAAGATCTTACCAATATAGCTGGTAAACAAAACGTCAAACAAGAAATATTGAACAAACAACGTAGCATCCACAATACTGAAAAGGAATAAGAAGACATCAAAAAGTGCTTCACTATGACAGTATAGATTTTTTTTATTGGACAGCTAGCAGCTCAGGATGGTTTCCTCCTTAAAAATAAAGGCATGTTTAAACTGCACATTACCTCAGTGTAAACTGTCACCCACGGCAACCTCCTCCTCAACACACCACCTCTGGCACCAGCAGCCTTCACTGGCTACATTAGTGTCATAACAACATTTCTAGATCTTTATTTTACAACACGAGAGAAAGAAAAAAAAAAGTTAGACTATGCATGCTCGCACTACGTTTCTCCCTTTAGGAATTTCTCCACATTTGGTGCAAAGAAAACTAACATAAGAAGCAGGGTTTTAAAAATTAATCGATAAAAAGGCGAAGGATCCATTTCTTCTTGATCGAGACGACTTTCCTAGGAGATTCTCCCTACTGACATAACAATCACTCGACTAAAAATTGCCACTTTTCCCTTGTTAACGTAACCGTGTGCAGCTGCGTGTCGGAGGAGAGGACCAGCCTCGTCCCTGCTGGCGCTTTGATCGAGCGCGGAGACGACCAGACTTTGGGTTTGTGTTGAACTAGCATGTTCACAACATGCTGCGATGTCCTGCCGAGCGTGACGTCGTTGCATAGAAGTAATCCAATTGTGAAAACCCTCGACATCAGTTTGTGAAAATAAGAGAAGGAGCCGCACGGTAAGTGATATAGTGAGGCAGAACAGAAACCGTTATTATTAATATATTAATAATATTTGCAGACGACATCGATATAGATATGTGTGGACTCACCAAAGGAAAAAAAAAAAGTCTTCTCATAATTATGATTTTGTATCTCATGATCAGGAGGTATTGATCTTTGACCTGATGGTCTGAGTGTTTGACGAGAAGGCCGCGCTCATGTTTAGTATTATTTCCGCTCTTGGCAGTTTTTACTCCAACAAAAGGAGGTTAAATAAAAGGTGACGGTGCGACACAGCTAATCAGCTCTGATAGCTTCCTTGTTACTGGACCGTACTGGAAACCAGTGTTCTCGTTTTAACGTGTTATCAGTCGGACTGGTGTGTTTTCGTAGCTGAAAGATTTGTGTGGATTTACTTCGCCCCCACGAGCGAACGATACGACGTTACCTTTCCTTACGTTAACAGACTGTACTGTTTTAGGCCCTGCACAGGGACGCTGTTTCACACCGCGAGAGGTCACATGATCTGCCAGTTATCACTATATCAGCTACTATGAGGGGTAGCAAAGAACAGAAACAGGATTTGAACTGAAGACTGATGTTTGAAGATACTGATCAATATATTTTATCAGGGCTGAAAATGATTCCTGTCCAGGTAGACGACGTGGACAATGTGGATTCTTAAACTCTGAGTACAAAAGAAATTATCGGCTCTATTTATCGGTCAAACGGGAGACAAACACTGAGTCAGGGAGTGTGAGAAATGACACAACTGAAGATGAGAGGAAATTAAAGGAGTATAGTTAAGAGAAAGGCACAATATTCCTCCACAGCACACAAACCCTCTGCCGTGCTGTGTGAAAGGACACGAGGACAAAGAGGAGGGTCTCTCCTGGCCTCCAGGCCTCTTCAGGGGGTTTCGGTTTCCTCGGGTTTCCTTTGGGAGTGCGTTTAGAGGCACAGAGCCGCCCAGTCCCAGCTGGTTTGAACAGAGTTGTCGCCGCCGCCGCCATCGTCTTCACACCAGCGTGATCTCCACCTCCTCTCTCCGCTTCACCTGCCCACGGGGATGCTGCTTCGGGGGCGGAGGAGCAGCACGAACCTGGAAAGATCCATCAATCAATCAGATACAGTGAGCTCTCACAGATCAAATCCTCTCATTAAAAGCACTAAAGTTCAACATGAAAGTGCAACAAAGTGAATCAGTCTGTTAGTTACAGTTACAGCTCTCTCAAAAGTAACTGAATTATTTACCAGTTACTGCATATGAAAGTAGTTAGTTACTGGAGAAAGTAACTTCTGCATTACTTTTAAATGTCTGCTTCAATCCTCGTATTAATGCGCGGACAGCTGTAGTATCTTAGTGTTGCTGTGGCACAGTGTGTACAACACAACGGTCAAATCCTTGTACCCATTATCACTGTGGTGATAGGAGTTATTAATACTCCCGGCCACCAGAGGGCAGCAATGAGTAGTGTTCCTACTCTTAAGCTGTCGTTCCTTGTGGTGGTCAGACAGTAGGAGTCGGTACACGGTGCTGGATGTACATGTTAACTGAGCTTTGCTACAATAGTTAATCATTCTATCTGATGAACTTGAGTTTCTTCAGTTTATATTAAAAAGATTTACAATCACGATGATGAAAAACAAGCTCACATTTCCTGAACCGTGAGGTCGTCTGATCATAAACTGGAAAATCCAGGAATTTGTCTGCTATCCTCTGCAGCTGTCCACTATTTTCAAAAGCAACGAGTTCATTTAAATGTCCGTAACTGTAACTGAAATATTACATTTGTAGTTGAATAACACTCGTCTGGACACACGGTTTGTTGGACAAAACATGTTTGAAGACAATCTTGACGGTAGAAATGTGACACTTTTCACCGTTTTCTGACATTTTATAGACCAAACGAGTCATTGAAAAAAGCAATTGGCAGATTCATGCAACTTTTTTGCAACAGCAGACCTGGAAACAGGAATACAGGCAATAAAATCTCCCATTGTGGATTTCGTTTTGAGGTTCCACAGTATGATTTGTCTGTTCAGTCTTTAAACTGAGAATCATTTGAAAGGTCTCTGGCGGCGGGAGGCTCACTACAGGTAATGAGCCGGGCTCACGGGTCGCTCCTCCATCACTGGACCAACACATTTAGAAACACAGAAAATGTCCACTCACTGGTCGAATGGTGCCAGATCCACTCTCCGGGTATTTGGGAGGCTGAGGTGAGCCTTGGGCTGGACCTGAAGAGAACGGTGGACACAGATTAACAGCTGTCACTACCATTTAGACACCACACTCACTCTGACTACTGAAACACAGACAAACCAATAAGTCTTACTCTGAAAGGGGCTTTTGTGCGGCGCCGGTGGCGGCCTGTGATGTCCATTGTGATAGGAGGGTGGTCGGCCTATGGGAGAGGCTGTGGCGCTGCAGGGACTCGACTGGGGAGAGGACATGGTGGGCGTCTGCAGGGGGCTGCTATGGAGAGGCCCCGGCTGGAAGGGACTACGAGGGGATCGGTCACACTGGGCCAAAGGGGAGGGGGAGGCCTTGGAGACAGCAGGCAAAAAATATGAACTTACACAGTCCAAAATGTTTAATCAACAAGTCTCCCGCTGTATAAAATCAGTCCGGACTGGCAGTTTATGAGCATCAACATACCTGTGCGCTGCCATCTCTCTGCCCGTCTCCATTCTCGCTGGCGCCGGTGAGATCCTCAACCAGAACCGCGGGGAAGACGCCGACAACGCCGTTGAACTCTCCCTCCCAGAAACCATCATCCTCGTGGGTCTCTCTGCTCAGGATGCGGATGATGGCGCCTTCTGGGAATGACAGCTCGTCATCCGTTTGCCCCGCGTAGTCGTACAGCGCCTTGGCAAACGACACTGCGACAGAGGAGGACAGGGTGAGGAGTCACTACATAGACACATTTCTGGCTGTACAAGCAGTCGCTTGGTGGACGCGTCCCTCACCACTGGAGTCTCCGTTGACCGAGCCGGTTGGCAGTTCGGTTTCAGGTTCGGTGGAGTTACTGGAGGAATGAGATCTGGCGTCCAGCGCGGCCAGAGCCTGCAGCATGCTCAGTAGACTGTTGGAGGAAGGCAGCTGCAAGTATTTCTCCGGGACGTAGCCTACCTGTCCGCTGCGGTTTCTGGCCTGGAAATGCAGAAAATACAAACTCACGATGATGACGAGTGGTGAAAAGTTCTTCCAAACCAACAACTGCAGCTGAAACTGCTCGAATCTGTCTACGAACTCAACAGCCAAGCTCAAACGTGAGGATGTGTACCTTGACCCAGTCCTCCATGTCTCCATCGTCAATGACCTCCAAGATCTCCTGCTCCTCGATGGTCAGTTCATCTGGCTGAGAAGCCTGGAAACAAGGAGTCAGATCAGTCCGCATGAAAATAAGGTGAATGTTTAATGTGCAAAATAATTAGAAATGTCAGGTGATTTTTGTGCATTTTGACTCGTGACTCAGTGATATATAATATTTTACTGGCTGCATTAGATTTTAATATATACAAGTTTAAGGCACATACACTAGAAGTTTATATCTGTGGATTATTGCTAGTTGCTACTCTGCAAGGTTATTATGTGCAGGATATAGTAAATTAACAGTTAACAGTACTAAAAATTAAGCATTTTAAGTGATTCACTCTAAACATGTCAGAATATGAGAAAAATATGAACTTACATACAAAATAAGACATAATATGAAGGAACAACTACTTAAATTGTCAGATTATACACAACTGTGAGCTGTACTGAGAGCAGCAGATGAACACAGGAAGCAGTACTTTGAGTTCTGCTGGTACCTTGTAGGAGTAGAGCACTTTGCAGGTGAGGGGGTAGTTTTTCAAGGTGCTGGAGGGGCTGGAGCTGCTGTCATCTAACACCTCACCGCTGTCCTCCATCTCCTCCTCATCCTCTCGCTCCAGATCTGCTGTTCCCTGCACAAATATGAAACATCCCGCGCAAACAGACTCTTACGAGCACTCTTAAAATAAGAAGTTAAGATTAGCGTTGATGCATTTGTGAGCTGTGGGTCTTACGGAGAGTGAAGGATCATGGGTACTGAGGTTGTTCCAGCGCTCGTTCTCCAGCTCCTCCATCACCTGGTTCATGGCGCTCTTCAGCCACGTTTCAACGGCGACACCCGCCTGCCTCAGCAGGTCCAGACGAGCCTCCGCCTTCACCTTCACCGTCTGCGGGCGCAGAATTAAAAATTAACAAACGCGATGATGCACCGATCAACAAACACACACAAGGAAATATAACTGGATCTGGAAGGTCTGATGGTCGCTCAGCCAAACTAACAACTCCAGCACCTGCTGACATGAGGTGTGAGCCGGCTAAAATTATACATTTAAGTGTCTTTCACACCTTTAGCTCGGTTAATTTGGTGCACACACAGTGATGCATTGCTTCATTTCAGTTTTAGTCTGTTTCGTGTACTTTCAAGCCCGACATGTTTGATTCGCTTCCATCGGACATGTTTGACGAGTTTCCCTTTCTGCCTCGGTTTATTTTAATCAAAGTCTGGTCTGAAAAGGAGGATCCTGGTCTGCTTCCAGTTAGACTCTGGTGCAGTTTGTTTGTGGTTTGAAAGGTTTTCATTACAGCAGATGGTCAATTTCAGCATGAATTAAAAATCTAAACTGTATTAAAACCAAACCCAACAACCGAGTCGGACAGGAAGCAGACCTTCTCAGACTCCTTCAGGTGGTCTGGGTCCAGTTTTTTTTTCCAGTATGACACTGGTCTAAACAAACCAAAGCAAGCTCGGTTTCCGAGGCCACAACTAACCAACAGTTATTCTCCTCACCTATTAATCTGTCTTTTACTTTTCCTATTAATCATAAAGTGTCTAGTTGTTCATTTTGCTTAACCGACACTCCAAAATGCAAATATATTACATTTACAAAGATATAAAAGAGAAAATATCCAAAAAACAGTAAATATTTTGTATTTTTCCTTGATAAATAACTTGAACAATTAATCCATAATCAAATTTGTTGAAGATTTATAACACCTATCGATTAACGGATGAACTGTTTCTGCATTAAAATGACAATCTGATCAGTTTTTCCACTGAATTTTATTCTTGCAATTGTAAAATAACCTCTGAATTAAGGCCAAAAGGGATGCTAACAGGGTGGTAACAGCACTACTAATCACACACTGCATTAAGGCTTTAACGAGCCAATATCAGCATTGACGAGTAATGCAGCAGGTACTGTGTCATTTCATCTTTTAACCAGCAGGTGGAGCACTGGGGCCATCTGAAGTAATAAGACACTGATTAAGAAAACAGAGAAATCCACTTCCTACTCAATTACACTGGCGCACACACATACACACACATTACCTCTGCCCTCCGGAGACTCTGCCTGGCCACCTCCATCTTGGTCTCCAGCTCACTGTTGTTTTGCTCTGATGATTCTTGTGTCTCAAATTCCTCCAGGGCCTGAAAAAACAAGCACAAGAGGAAAATCAAAGTCACACTGGCACCAGCTGGCATTAACAACTATCATCCAAAACTCATACAACAACCAGAGGACAGAAACTGATGAACAACAAAGGAAGTTTCCTGCTAAATGGAAACATCAAATCATTTGATGCTGCTGTGGAAGAACGTCACTGATCAGGTCGGCGATCTCTTATCTCCACCACTTAAACTCCACACCGGTTAACATCAGGTGACGGTGGTGAACTCTCTCACTCAACCTGCGTCGTATTGCTTCGTCATATTTTCCTTTACACATGGTGATTTTACGATGTCCTGGTTTATTATTATCAGACTGACTTACCTTGATGCTTTACGGTAAAGGCCAAAGTTCAGAGGAAAAGACACGTTGGTCATTAACAGGCGGTTTAACACGTTCAATATTTGTCGCGTATACGGTGATCATTGATCCTCTCCTCTATCCATTTACACAGTGATGTTTGCCCTGTGTTGAAATCCTGTGCACGTGTGTATAATATAATGTTACCGTTGAGTCGGTTAGTTAGCTGTTAGCAAAAGTCTGCAATATAAAATTGTGTCTGTTTGTAAATTTACTCGACACTAAAGTGTGAACAGCTACGCTTCAGACACAGAAACTCTTCCTTTCTGTTCTCCTTCCTCAGGCTGCTTTATAGAGAGGACATGTTCATTTAGGTAAACACGACAGCAGCACCTGTACCAACTGATGTGAGACAAAACAGGTCGATATTGTTTCTATCGACACGCTGAATGTTCTCGGTGTGTTGTTCCGTCTCTGCACGAGGACATGAGGGCAGAAAACTGATGTGCTAAATGATTGATAAACTCATTTATGGCTCGACAACTTCCTGATAGAGTCAAAGGACAGCTCGGCAGGTTAATCCGAGCTCCAATCCTGTGAGACTTTCAAACATTCAGCTGTTTGAATAGTCACAGATTGTCACTGATGTTGCCTCGAGGTGTGAAACTGGCTTTAAGAAGTCAGTTTAGTGGAGAAAGCCGACTGAGGGCTGGTTAATTAAGTGCCTGTAAACACACTGAATCACAAAGCCCGTCTGAAGCCCGTCCACAACATCATCTCTTCATCGCTTCGCGCTCTCACCCTCTGAGTGTGGATGATGCTCTTGTATTCTCGGGCCACGCGACTCGCCCACTTCCTGGCCTCTTTGTCCAGACTGTGCTCCTCCGCCGTCCCACTCTCCTTCAGCAGCTGCATCACCTTCAGACACAAGCGAGGGAGGAGACGGTGAGGCCGAGCAGGTGATGGAGACAGACTGAACAAAACCATAACAATATTTAACCGAGAAAACAGAGATAAGAGAACAGTAAACATCTTAAATACCTATCATGGAAGACATCACCTCATATTGCCTGGAAGTAGTTTTCTGTGCACAAAGCTCTTACTGTAAATGACCCCACATAGAAACCTCCATTGATTGTGAGATGAAATCTTGCTTCATGCAACTTTTATGACCTACCGGAGCACCTTTATGAGAACCCTGTGGTTTCCCCAATGCCAGTAAGAGAACCACTCGTGCAAGTTATGTCGACCATTTCTGTTCTGACTTCCTCTTTACATATTTAATGGGCCTAGTTTAAAAAGCACCTTGCAGGAAAGTGATACACAGGAGTGGAGCTGGGCGTCACCACTGTCCACCCAGGTCAATTCTGACAGCTGTGTTTAGGTTACACATCATCAAATAGAGCATATTCATCTTAAACGTATGGATCCTTAAGTCCAAACTCAGCTGGCTCTCAATTATGCAAGAGAGCAGAAAGAATCTGTTTCAGAGCCAGCAGCTTCAGTTGACTCAGTCTATGATGAATGCATGCCGACACGTCAAATCAAACCTCACATCACTTAGCTTAGTTTTAGTGTTTCACATTCGACTTCTCCTCTTTTCTTAAAGGAAAGATTTTTACAACCTGGACCTTATTTGTAGCATTAAATACGACCATTTACTCACCCAGACAACTTTGGTGGCATTTGGAGTCGTTTTGGAGAAATTAGCCCCAGAGGAGCGGCGCGTATATCCGTATAATGCGAGTACTCGGGGCATCCATGCGCAGCCTCTATATAAGACATAATCTGCAGAAACTCGTTCATATTCCAATATTTTGTTATGATATGCTGGTGCTATTCTCCTCTGAGCCCGTGGTGGCATGTTATCAACATCCGGCGTCTCTAGGCAACTACCTCTGACGTGGATGATGTCATTACCGAACGCCGGGCGCTGCGAGCAGCCAGCCACAACACGGCGGACTCTGCGGCGGTCGGCTACGAATACGCAATAACGAACCACAGCTGTGCCAAACTACAGCTAAACTAGCCGACCGCCAGCTCAGAGGGGAATAGCACCAGCATATCAGAACAAAATATTAGAATATGAACGAGTTTCGCAGCAGATTATGCGTTATATAGAGGCTGCGCATGGATGCCCCGAGTACTCGCATTATACGGATATACGCGCCGCTCCTCTGGGGCTAATTTCTTCGAAACGACTCCAAATGCCACCAAAGTTGTCTGGGTGAGTAAATGGTCGTATTTAATGCTACAAATAAGGTCCAGGTTGTAAAAAACAAAAGTTATCCTTTAAGATGGAAACAAATGCCTAAACTTTGAGTTGAGAGGTTTCCATATGACAACACCAGTGTGTGTGTGTGTGTGTGTGCACGTGCGTGCGTACGGAGGGAAAAGGCCGGGGCGGGGAGGGTCAGCGCGCTCCGATGAGGCCCACTCACAATGCCTCCTTTTCACAGCTGGGCCGTTCGCAGGGTCCGGCCTACCTCCTGCCCCTCCCTCCCAGCTCAGCTCTATTCCTTACCGGATCCCTCTGTCTGGTGCAAGCGGTGTGGGGAGGGAGGGAAGGCTCTCCACCACTAATGTTTTCTTTAGGAACAGGCTGCTGCTTGTTTGACTTCCAATGAAAACAACGCCGGCGTTTGCAGTTTGAACAAATTGTCCAGTGTTGTCCGGAGGAGCAGAGGGCCAGTGCAAAGGAGGACCAGCAGAGTCGGGCAACGGACTAGCATGGCTAGGAAAGAAGCATGTGTGACCTGGACTGCAATACATTACATTCATGCACAGCAGCCACCAATAAACCAGCAGCAGATCTGCACACCAGCGTTGTCTTACAGGCTGATAATAAAATACTGAACGTTGACATTTATGCTGTTTGTTTTATAGAGGGCTAAAATTTGCTATAAATGGCGAGTGTGGGTGGAAAACTCTCAGCTCATGAGACACTACGGGCTTCGCGAACAGGTGTGCAGAACAGATTGCACTCGAGTCAGGGCCCGTGAGTCAGGTGGGATTCGCTGAGGTGTTCAGGTTGTTACGGGATGCAAATTTCACACACGAATCTTTTACAGCCCCAAGTGTTTGGACAAGGCAGCTGGGAGAGCAGATGTTGATTAAACCACAGCAGGAGATTCAGACCGAAAATAGCACCAAGTTTAAAAAAAACACTAGAATTACCGCCACGTGGTTCTTTGCCTCCGCCGACCAGTCGAGTTGCAGTTTACGTCCACGTCTGTCCAGAGTTTTTCACTTTATTGACATGTATGATTCTAGTGAATAATGTCCAGAGAGAAACACGCTGTCTTCACTTACAGACTATTTTTCCAGAGGAGTCCAGAGGACTGATGGAGAGCTTCATCACATGGTGGAACAACAATCATCTGAAGATCAATATCAGCAAAACCAATCAGCTTGTGGTGACTACGACGCTTCAAATATGGATGGTGCTGCAAAGAAGCTACAAACTGTGAAATGTGAAGGCTTCACACACACGTGGACGCCCAAGATTAGCATCACCCCTTCAGTATCTGACCAAATGTGACATATGGTCACATGGCCTTCTGTTCCTGAGTGATGCTGCTGAATAACTGACAGAAAAGTTCTTCTGTGCAACATTATGACATCACAATGGACCTGACCTTTGACCTTTGGGATATAAAATGTCATTTTATCCTATATCTGTGTCAGATTTTGTCATAATTAGTGAACAAATTCTCGAGTTATGGCCAAAAATGTGTTGTGTTGTCACAGTGACCTTTGACCTTCAACCACCAAAATCTCTTCAGTCCATCCTTGAGTCCACATTTGTGCCAAATTTGAAGAAATTTCCTGAAGGCGTTCCTGAGACATCCTGTTCACGAGAACGGGACGAACAGGCAGCTGTCACCAGCATGGAGGCATAACAAAGAAAAACTCCCACGAGGATGCACAGGTGGAGCCATGATGCTTCAGGTTTTAGTGGGAAACACAGTAAAATACAATCCAGGAAGTCCAGTTTAAGCAATAGATTGAAATCGCATGTGAACACACACCACAGCTGTGTACAGTGTAACACCATGAGGAACACTGTGGGGTTATCTGTGGGGGAGGCTAATCTATTTCTTTAATTCTAACACAGGACGGATCTCGTGGAGGTCAATCATGGGTCATCAGAGTTTTACATAGTCAGACCAAGCTACAAACAAGAACTCAAAATAGCCCCATACTGAGGAAATGAGATGCTACATCTAGACTAATATTCGCAAAGACAACTTTTATGAGATTTACGGCGAGAGGACGAGGCTGTGTGAGGCTGGACGTAGCACTGTTTTGAGCTACGTGCTAACAACAGCATGCTAATACACACCATGACTTGAATTCTGGCGTTCAGCAGGTGTTCACCATCTTAGTTTAGCTTGTTAGCATGCTAGCATTAGTTTTGCAGGCATTTGGTTATAAATCAAAGTATTGAATAAATTAAATTTTTAACCTAAGATTCATATTTAAAGGGTCGCTAAAATTTCTACAATTAATCCCGAGGCTGTCGTGAATATTGGTATTAAATTTCATTGCAATCCGTCCAATAGCTGCAGAGACTCAAAACCACAGCCTCATGATGGCGCTAGATAAAAAGTGAGGGGATCACCAAAGTCAAAGGGACTCATCCTCCAGTGGTCCTGAGCTGGATCCAGAACAGGGTGTTGTAGACTGGCCATGAACTCCTTGTTCCACTTGAACAGATTTTGGAATGAAGTCTAAACAAATCAAAGCGTCATCTGTTGAGCTCTGCTGCCCTTCTGACCGTTTGCACCCCTGAACCGCCTCCTCCAGTTTGTTTTATCTGCAGCGCTCTGCAGGGACCCAACCCCCGGCTGAGCCTCAGCAGCCGTGAGACGATCGGCGTGACAGAAGAGCGTTAAACACATCTTCTACTCAGGAGGACGTTCATTTATTCCATTTCTCCATTCATTCACATTTCCTTGTAAGATGTTCCAGTTTAAAATGAATTTAAATGTTCATTAGCTGAGCTGCTAATGACTCTAGAAAGATTAAACTGATGATAAGGGGTCTCACACACACACGCATACACACAGCAACAGAACGACAGGAAACAGAAAGCTGCTCTTGAGCAGATACGCCATCACTGTGTTGCGCTGTTCATGTTTGACGTTTGATGGATTTAGTAATTAAAGCATCAGGATTTACCGTATCTGAGTCGATGGGCTGGAACAAGAAGTCGGCAGCTTGCTGGAACATGAGGTTCTTCTGCACGAACAGCTGCTGGTGGAACTCCTGCAGAACCTGCACAGATGTGTGTGTTTGAAGGGAAAAGATGCAGAAATGAATCAGTACACTTACATTACTGCTGACACTGTGTTTTAGCATAGCTCCACAACATCTCTATTAAAGGATAACTTTAGTTTTTTACAACCTGGACCTTATTTGTAGCATTAAATACGACCATTTACTCACCCAGACAACTTTGGTGGCATTTGGAGTCGTTTTGAAGAAATTAGCCCCAGAGGAGAGGCGCGTATATCCGTATAATGCGAGTACTCGGGGCATCCATGCGCAGCCTCTATATAACGCATAATCTGCGGCGAAACTCGTTCATATTCCAATATTTGGTTATGATATGCTGGTGCTATTCCCCTCTGAGCCGGCGGTCGGCTAGTTTAGCTGTAGTTTGGCGCAGCTATGGTTCGTTATTGCGTATTCGTAGCCGACCGCCGCAGAGTCAGCCGTGTTGTGGCTGGCTGCTCGCAGCGCGCGGCGTTTGGTAATGACATCATCCACGTCAGAGGTAGTTGCCTAGAGACGCTGGATGTTGATAACATGCCACCACGGGCTCAGAGCGGAATAGCAGCAGCATATCAGAACTAAATATTGGAATATGAACGAGTTTCTGCAGATTATGCGTTATATAGAGGCTGCGCATGGATGCCCCGAGTACTCGCATTATACGGATATACGCGCCGCTCCTCTGGGGCTAATTTCTCCAAAACGACTCCAAATGCCACCAAAGTTGTCTGGGTGAGTAAATGGTCGTATTTAATGCTACAAATAAGGTCCAGGTTGTAAAAGACGAAAGTTATCCTTTAATGCATCTTCCACTTCCACGCACACAAATACTTACCTCCAGGATACATATCTGATAAGGGTTTAGTACTTGGCTAGTATTTTTGCACATTATTTCTTACATCACTATAATATTTTTAATTATCCTTATGATATTTCTGTACCTGTACCCTGTGATTTAACCTGCTTAAATGATCATACTGTTACATAATCTCTGTTGTAGCTCCTCAGATGTGAGATATTTAATTCATATGAAATCAGTATGATTAATAGGGACTGACGGTTTAATATGTCCTGTCCTCTCCTGATAACAGAGGAGACTGCGCTCATCCAGCATTGTCAGTTTACTGATGTGAAGCTAAAGGCCAAAGAGTTGAAGAATCTGATCAAAAAATAAAATAATACCAAACATGGGAGTGATAAGTGCCTGATAATCTTAATCTTGACCCAGTCATGCTGTTCCCAGTTACTTTATTCCTATTTAGACCATAAAACAATAATCAAATCAAACATATTCACAAGTACTTCACTGACTCATCCAATCAAAACGTCACGTTACACAAAGCAACATAAGATCAGTTCCAGGGCGGTTATGCTGACACGGGCAGCACACAAGGTGAAACGTGAGCTCATCTGAAAAGCACCGCACGTGCTTCGTCGCTCTCTGGCGATTCGTTCATATTCGGCTCTGAGCAGAAACAAAATGCCACCGCAGCTCCAGAGAGGCAAGGCGACCCAAACAAACCGGACCGAAAGAGGCCAACGACGGCTCCGGAGCATGTAACCGAGGAGCCGCGAGGTAACTCGAACCTTCCAATTAATTAGCTGATGGTGAGGAAGCAGAGTTCTGCTCTTCCTCCATTCACAAAGACATTGAGTGATACCGATGGATGAGAGATTCATCCTAAGGACTGGTATCAGGATAATTTGATAGACTGACATCAGATAAAACAGCTGATCCTTTCAGTCGACACTGTGGGCATCTCACTGCACATGAGACTGAAAATTACTGCTTTCTTTTCTAAGATTTGTTTACTGTGATGCAATACTGTATGATATATTTAGTTAAATATTAGTTGCACATAAAAGACATGAAAATTTGAACTGGACATAATGATAAAAACACAAAATAAAAAAACCCAATGATCCAAAATAAATAGATAACAATAAAAAGATAAAAGTAGTAGGCTATCAGATATGTATTTGCAGGGCGGAGAGTTGTTGTATTAAACGAGTATGGCTAATTGGAACACTGTGTAATTAGATTTTCTCTGTAATATGGAAAAGAAAGGGTTTCCATGCTTTATTACTGCTGCAAATGTGAAAAGTGATCAATAAAGTTCACTAAAGTCAGATGCTAACATTATTTAAATTCTACGTAATTAAAGTCGGGACCAGACTCAGTGATGGCAGGACACTAAAAACCGACATCCCTACGATGGATACGAGAGCGAGGTGTTCAGACTTACCCCATTTGAGCTGTTCAAGAGGTGGTTGAAGGTGTTATGGACAGCCTGGTAACTTTCCAGCTCGGTCTGACACAGCGAGACCAGGTAATCTTTTACCTGCTCATAGA
This sequence comes from Chelmon rostratus, assembly GCF_017976325.1. NCBI lineage: Eukaryota > Metazoa > Chordata > Actinopteri > Chaetodontiformes > Chaetodontidae > Chelmon > Chelmon rostratus. The sequence continues at coordinate 23,932,799 of NC_055671.1, read as the reverse complement.
TTCTGCCATCCAGCACCTGCAGATGAATATAAGTTTTCAAGTTTATCGAGTTTATTGTCCATCTCCCAGCATCCGCCCGCACACTCAGACTGCACGTCCTCACCTTGATGCAGTCCACGAGGTCCGTGTCATAGTAGCGCTGCTGGTGAGCGTTAGCGGCAGCTAACGTGAGAAGGTAGTCGTTTCTGGCATGGGTGGCTTTGGAGTTGCACTCGCTCCTCTTGGCTTTCAGCTGGAATGTAAGAGTTCACACAGCTGACCGAGGCAACAAAGTGTCAGGAAGTGTAGAGCAGTTTTTTAGATGTTCAGATTCGTACCTTTACGGTGGCCCTCTGAAGACTGGATCTGGACTGGAAGAGACTTAGCTTGGACCTGAACAGAAGACAGGAGGCTTCGTCTGACATGGTTTGACTTCATAACATATGTATTCCGTCATATATACAGTAATTATGTGTAATATTTCTTACAGTTGTAGATTTGCCTGTGAGCATAATGTGGCTCATTTTCATGTTTTTTTCATTTCAAAGTTAATCATCAGAAAATTTCAATTTGCTCCTGGAAAACCACGATTTCTCTGTCATTTACACGGATAACTGGGTTTCTAATCGTCTTTTTACACACTCGAATGTGCATGACAAAGGCTTCAGACAGGAAAAATAACAGCAAAGCAGTGAATGAAATGAGAGAAAAATGCATGGAGCAATGCATTCTCATTTTAAAAATAATTTCATCAAAAATCCATGAAACTCAAGCTAACAAAGCCGCCGTTTCCACCTCTGAACACTGGAATATTTGTCAAAATCAGACACATTCACTCTGCCAGGAAAAGCTCTGTCATTCTGTCCATCTGTGACACATCTTCTATCACTACTACAGTTAAAATGAACAAGCCATGCTTCCACAATAAAATCTCAAATTACCTGTGTAACCTAGTTTCTCTGAGTGACCTGGTTTCCAAAGGCACTGACTGAAATAGGAGCGTTTGCAGCTTGCAACACAAATGCAGGAAATGAAGATAGTGATGTAATTTACTGTGTGTGTGTACATCAGGCCAGGAACGTAGTATTTGTAATATTTCAATCCAGCTGCTGAGCCTGTCCGACAGCAAGAGGTTCACCGAGCTGAGCCTCGGCTCTATAATAAACTTCCCTAATGGGCAGAAAAATGTCTGCAATGTGGTGAGTCAAAGAGTTCGTGTCGCGCCAGGACGAAGTGTCGAGACTGAGGGAGAGAAGCGATGGCTCCCCCAAGCCTGAATATGAGTTGTTATGACTATTTTCATGATCAATTAATCTGGCGATTATCTTCTGAAGGTCCCGCTACGCTCTAAAATGTGCTTTGCTCATTGTTACTTAGCTTCAAAGCCTGTTTTCACATTAATCTGCGGAAGGAGGAAAGTTTCTCTGCGCTCACCTTAAATCTGAGTGCACCTATGAGCGTGATTTGTGACATCGCAGCTGTTTTGGAAACCGACTGTGGCTCAATATGCAACTTCCTGTTTCCATACATGTGTGATGTGGAAACTTTAGTGAAAATAAACCAAGCTTGGACTTTTCAGAGTAGCAAACAAAGTTTTGCAAGAATTGCTGAGGGAGTCTGGACATGTTGCGGTTACTAGTTCCATGGATAAGTCAGTTGAAACTGTTTTCACAAATATCTGCATCTAAAAACATGGAGGGGATCTTTAAACGAGTATCTGTTTGGTCTGCAAAATGTCAGACAATAAAAAGCTATAAATCAAACATGAGAAGCAAGAAAAGAAAGAGAATGACCGAAACAATTAATCATTCATTCGGCAGCAGCTGACAAAACATTTTCCATCAATAATGTCGCTATAATCTCTGAAAGGTAGCACAGTAATGTGGTTCGTACTTGGCGTCCAGCTCGGCCTTCTCTCGGACAGCCTGTGCCATCGTCTCGGCCTCCTGGTACTTCTTCCTGCTCTTGGTCAGCTCCTTCACTGACTCCTGCAGCTCAGCTTGAACCACCGTCAGCTGATCAATACACTGAGGGCGGCAAGTTGGAGACCCACAAAGAGAGAAAGAAAAAGAGACGAGTTTACATTTATGCAAATAATAATTCCTGCAACGCATCACCTGGAAAATATGCAAATTCCTCCGAGCCGCATCTGCAGAGGACGTGGAGGAAGCGACGTCATAACGCTGCGTGCAGGAGCTATAATGGCATCTCCTAAAAGGTGAGTGCGAACAAGAGCGGCATTGTGGCCTGCAGGAACGTGGCCAGCAGCAACCAGAGAGCGGCACCGGTTACATTTCAGCGAGGCAGACTCAGACCTCACGATCGGGAAAACCTCCAGAGCAGTACAGTCCTGCAAACCAGTGTGAGACAGATACTGGACCCATGGCAGTCATGAATGATAAGAGAATCTGCTGTGACTTCTGCCCTCGTTTGCCAGATCGTTTATTGCACCGTTTATCAGTGTTATACTCGCTGTTAGGTTCCCACTGGAAATTATTCTGAAGTTAAACTGAGGATAAAGAACCTGTGAACATTACAGGACAATTACCGTATTTTCCGCACAATAAGGCCCACCTAAAAGCCTTTAATTTTCTCAAAAACTGACAGTGCGCCTTATAATCCGATGCATCTTTTATATGGATCAATATTGGTTAATTATGGCTATCGTAGTCAGGGGGCGTGGCCGAAGTAACAGCGGTATTCCACTTTCTGCGTGCCGTCATGCTTTTACTGGCGCGTGCAGTCAGCTGTCAACCTGAATAAGAAAATGACTATTTCACTGAACAATGAAAAAATATGAATATATGCTAAATAATAGCCAATTAAAATATTAATCATGTGATTTCTGCTCCTGAACCTCAGCGCACAGCGTCTGCACATCAGTGCTGTGCGCCGTCACCTGCATCTTTACGCAGGATAAGCTGTCATCTGTGAGCGCGCAGTGTTTGTTTCAAACGAACAAAATAAAATACATTTTAAATAAATGCTCATTAATTATTTTCAGGAGCCGCATCAGAGGGATGAAAGAGCCGCATGCGGCTCCGGAGCCGCGGGTGGCTGACCCCTGATCTAGTGGATGCATAACGCAACCCCAGACACCGCAGTACGGTTGTTTCTTTCTATGCACCTTAAAATGCGGTGCGCCCTATATGTGAAAAAAGTTTTAAAATAGGCCATTCATTGAAGGTGCGCCTTATAATTCGGTGAACCCTTATAGTGGAAAATACGGTACTTCATTATGTCTCTCAGTGGAGAGTCTTACACTGAATGTCCTCAGGACCCGGCTGCAGCTGTGCTGAAGTCCCAATGTCAACAGGAAACATTTCAGATGTCACTTTATAGCTTTGAATAGTTCTACTGCCGTTTTTCATGTTGTACAAGCATAAACATGCTGGAAGCTCATTCAGATGTAGTAATAGATTCTTGGTGGCTGTACTTGTTTTTAATTACTGTGCCAGCCAGCCAGCCACTTTATTTATCCTCGGGGTGAAACTTGCATGTCACAGCGGCAGTACATGAATGGATGACACGGCGCAAAGAATAGTGCAACAACAAATGCCAAACAAAAGCAAAAGCGTAAACAAGCACACAAAAGATTTAGGTAAGAGATTATCTAAACAGTGAAGAGTGGCCTAATCGGGCTGGTAAGATGGAAAGTTTTGCTTCCTCTTGTGATCACTCATTGTGAGAATGACTGCTGGTTAACGTGTTGTACATGAGCTGTGACGAAAAACTGTTTAATCCTTGTTCAGCTGTCAACAGGAACAGAAAAATATGGCTACCGCTGCTGTAACTGTCATGAATTCAGCTGTAGTGAATCACAGAGGCTCAGACTGTCCCTCTTCCTTCCTCTCTCGCTTCTCTCCCTTTCCCACTAATTAGACACTCAAATGGTAAACTAGTTTTGATGTGCGAGTCATTACAAAGTGGCATTAAATATAGGCATTCATATAGATTCACATGAGAATCATGAGCAGGGAAAAGCTCCGGTCACAGAGCTGGTGAACATTTCTATACTGGAACGGCATCAGATCGCCTCCAGTACCAGATCCAGCAGACCGTTATTAGCACATTTACACTTTCATTTCAAGTGTCTCATATCCCTTTAAAATCCAGACGTGATTTAAAACACCTTCATTTACACATAGACACATACGCATGTGTCTGTCTCCACTGGCCAGATCACAAACCTGATTGCAATACGTTGTAGTTTTCCCAGGCTAAAACCACGTGGTCCTGAAACATTCACAACAGTTAAAAACTAGACCTGCACAGGAATAACTCGTGCAGGTCTGGTATACTTAAGCAATTTAGTTACAACAATAACAGGTTAGCTTGCATCAGCTAAACACAAAAGCACAAGTGAATCGTAAGTATGAACTATGAGCTCTGTTGTCTTCACAGGCTCTCACACCCTCACCTCTCCCATACAGATCAATGCTCTCTAACCCATACAGATCATTCAGTGGTTGATCAGTGGTATCAGGGGTCAATTTCACACTGTCCAGTGTTTCTTAGATAGATTTACACTAAGATGTTATGATACTGTACAGGTAACAGGATCTGCCACAGACGCTTGAGGTGATGAAGTATAAATGGGGTGTTAGTACCCATACGTACCTGACATTAATCAAATTCAGGAGTTCAGTTATTCTGATTTGGAAAATCAGCGAATATCTCCTCAAGGCTGAAAGCTGTCCGGAAAGAAAATCAGTTAACTGCACACAGCCCTGCTCCGTAAATGGGAAACAAAGCGGCTCGGACCGAAGCACGCAACACTATTTCAGCCAAACAGCGACAGGAGGTGTTCATGCTCTCGCACCGGAGAAGGACGAAGGGACGGTAAATGTGGCAGCTGCTAGCATGTAATCACATTGTGGAGAAGGAGAAATATCAACAGTCTTTCTCCATAATGCATATTTGTGAGCATAAAATGAATAATATCTGAACCCATGCAACTGTTAGCTATATGCAGCTCTTGTCCAAAACAATGTCAGCATCACGTTTCAAACCCATTGTGACAGACCCTCCATCAGATTCAGACCCTCTGGGGAGGCAGAGTTGTGCGACACAAGCGACAGAAACCTGAGCAGTGTGCATGGTCGGCCTGCATTACCTTCCTCAGCTGCTGCTCCTTCTGCAGCCGGACCGTCTTGGCTGGATCGGCAACCTGAACTTTGTAGTTATCGCAGGCGCTGATTCTGGACTGGGTGACCTGGACCGTGCCCTCCAAATAGGCCCTCCACACACAATACATGTTCCTAAACCAAACAGGAGCAAAATACGTATAGGTTTCGCATCCTCAAGAATCTTTTTTTTGCTCCAAATGATCACTTTGGAGCAGGTTCTGCACAATTAATCCAAATATGATCACAATATCCATTCGGGCTGCTACGTGATCTCGTTTTTATGTGACAACGATTCTGTTGCGTTTACATCTGAATCACTGCGTTGCAATGCATTGTGGGGCGCAAAAGCAGCAGGAATGCAGCAAGGGCAAGAGGCAGAAAGAAACATGGCTGTACGCTCAAATGCTCGGCTACAATCAGCAGCGTGGAAACATGTTACAGTCATTAACAGTCATTTCAACATTAAAACTGTTATGTTATACGTATCTCCAGTCAGACAAACTTCCTGGGGTTGTAGTCCAATCAGATCATCCCCAGGTTGGCCTCGTCCACATTAGTTAACTGGTTGCATTTGAGACCTTTCTAACTAGAATTTATCGTTGTTACTGGGTGAAAAACGCTGTAGCTGTCAATGCGGTGTTACCTCTGATCCTCTTGTTCGTCTGTCAGACTGTCTGGCCACTCCCTCTTTAGATACTGATTCGCCAACTTCTGGAGGGCCTGAAAGAGAAGAAGTGACAGACACACACAGGGATGACCTTTCACCTCCGACACCAGCACACACTTCCTGTGTCAAAAACCAGTAAAAATATCATCTTTTCGTCAACAGTTTGGATAAAGATTCCTTGTTCACTGCACCAATTTGAGACACACCACATTGTGTTAATAATCCTCAGTCATTAAAAAGTACTTATTGGTTGCAGGCAGTTGCTTTGCAGAAAGTTTAATGTGATTCAGCACCACATGGACTCGTTCACCTGTTAGCAAGAGTTTAGGCTGGCTCACTTGCTGGTTTTTATGCTGACGTAGGCTCATTTTTAGATGAAAAATGTAATTTATTTGGACCACATTCACCCCCGGAGATATATTAGGTTCCTCCACCTCAGCCAACAGTGAGGTTAACCTTTGAAGAGCTAAAATAGCAGGACAGAGTAAACAGAAAAAAAAGAGCAAAGGGGATATCTCTGGTGTTTCTGAGAGCGTGTTCGGTGTGATAGAAAAATGACCTCTGCTGTAACCAGACTGAACTGATGGAAAGAGAATATTTTTAGCATTTTGCAGGTGATTAAAGTGGAACTGATTTAAATTTTGTCTTAAATAGCGATGCTGCAAGCTGGCGAGTCTCATACAAGCTACAGCTAACTGGCTTTGTTGATCTTTTTGTGGCGGGAATAACATTATTTTGCTGGTTGTAATGTTTGCAGCCGAACCGTCACGTTCAAAATTGATCGGAGCAAAGAAATCATCGCTGAAGTCATTTACACACACACACTGATGCTGTAGCATCCCTTTAAAATATCAAAGTGCTGCATAAAGTCAGTGCATCTGGGATACTGTAGCAGATGTGAACAGGTTGTACAATAAGCACATTTACTGCAGTGTGTGTAAACTCTGATCTTCTGCTTTGACCTGATTGCTCTCTGTAACCTGCTTCTTGCATGTAAACATCGTCTACGTGTAAAGGTAGTAATTTCTAACGATACGTTAACATCCTTCTGCTGTGGCGCAGCAAGAAAACAGTCTGTTACAGCCCAAAGAGGGAACTTCATACTAAAAAGAGTGAAACTTTGGTTGATTTGTCTGAGTCAGGCTGCAGAATCCTCACATATAAATCAACAAAAACTTATTTTTTTTGCACAGACCGAGGGCTCTGAATTTTAACCCCCATCGCTTACACTGAAATTGCTTTAAGGAGTCGTCTCTGGAGTAATTTTGGACAAGTGAATGCAAAGGTGTGCAAAAGTGAACATGTGAACAGTGAACTATGTGGGAAAAAGGATCTATATTCCTCATTTCTGCAGATACAAGCTGGCTTTCCACTTCATGCTACCTCTGTTTACACGCACACTCAACTGATTTGTGCTTTAGGCCCCAACGAGTGCCCATCAAGGAAATGGGCCCATCTATCCTTCCTCTGTCCACTGTGAAAGGACAAGCCCTGTCATGCAGTCTTGAGGCGGGCTAGGCCATGGCTCTGAACTCGCTGGTCTTGGTGATCTTGGTGCCAAAGCTTCAAAGCCGCTACAAACCCGGCCATTGTGGGACTCAGATAGAGAGAGAGGATCGCCAACTGAGCTAGCCTAGCGGACACGCCTGAATAGTGTGATGGGAACAAGGGAAGGGGAGGAGGAGGAGGGATGCGAGGACGGTAGAGGAAGAGCCACACAGAGGAGGACATTTTATCGCACTGTGTGATCTGAATAGCAATCGGTTCATGGCTAAAGCAGCTTGCAGGTGTAAGAGACCCAGAAAAAGGCGCGTAAAGAGAAGAGATTTGAAAAAAAAAAGCAAAGGGGGGGGGGGGTGTAACCAAAGGGAACGAAGTGTTCCAGAGACACTCTGACCCACTTTGATTCAACCATTGGCAGCGGGTGTCTAATTGATCACATAACCAGCAGGCAGCACAACCCAGACACAGAGAACACCTTCCAAACTGAGGCGCACCACGAAGACGCTTTCTTCGGTTTAGGGCTGGAATTAACTATTACTTTGATTATAGGTTAATCTCACAATCGCTTTTTCCATTAGCCCGATAGTCATTTTATCCATAAAATGTAAGAAAATCAGCCCAAACAGCCCAAAGTGACGTCAACAGATGTTTTTTCCCCCCAAAAGGAGAAAATAAAAACATTTACGATGCTGAAAACAGCAAAGGTTTTGGAATTTTTGCTTGAAAATGGACTCAAACAGATTTCTGTTGCACACTTTCAAAAACTTTGTATAGAAAATGTCAAAAAATTGCATCCAATTTATTACCCCTCGCCTCACCCTCCGCTAAAAACATGAAAGTCTCTTTCTGGAGATTCTGGGCTACAGTAGCGACATGGCGATGCAACATGGCGGACTCTGTGGAAGAGGACCCGCTCACTCTGCAGGTATGCAGAGCTCATTCTAAGGTAGTAAAAAAATATATTTTCAGGTGATTATACACTAATGAAAACATAACTTTAATTATTATTCTGCCAATAGAGCCCCATAAATCCCACACACTGGACCTTTAAACTGTAGACGTTCACACCTGACAGGCTGGAATCAATGAATGTTTGGCATTTTAGCTTTTAAATATTTCCAGATTAATTTTATACCTGAATTTATGATGCTCTACAGGGTTTGAGATTTGATGAAATTCAGTGTGATGCAGCTGGAGTGAAATGCACCATAAATACACTGATGTACACCAAATATGCACAAACCCTTCATGATCATTCGACGTCTTTTCATCCTGTAGAGGACTCACAACATGTTGATTAAGCAAAAGACAAAACTGCGTTACTTTGCTCGGTTCTGATGAAGTCTGACTTGAAAAATGTGGTATAACCTGAGCATGCATATCCAATTCAACACACATGCACAGGGTTACAGAGGTTAGCCTGCAGGCTCGACCGGACACCCACATCCCGCAGTTTGACGATCCTTTTTTCACATTCTCACAGCTTTTATGCAACATTTAAATACATGTAAATAAAATAATGTCATCATAGTTTAACACACTGTTTGCAATAGACATTTTCCTGACCCTAAAAACATAGTATAGAAACTTTAAAAAGCCGTTCCCTTATTTATTCTCTTCCTAGTCGGCTTACAGCTAATAACTACACACACTCACAATTTTAAATGAACAATACAGCCAATCAGGAATTAGTCCAGGATGGTGTGTATCACAGCAAAACTGACCCCAAAGACTCACTTTGTTGCTCTGGTTCTACAGTGTCTCTGGTTTTACTGTATTCTGCCTCTTCTGTGCAGACTGTAGTGTGGTACTTCTACTTATCTTTCCTTATTCTGAGACTGTTAATCTTTTATGCAAGGTGACACGGTGACATGGACCCAGCCGAGCGATATAAATAATGTACAAACAGGTGTCAGAGATTTTCAGCCGCAGGAGGCAGAGACACAGTTTACTTTAGTTGTGTTCTTCATGATACGTCAGTGTCTGACTGGCTGCAATCAATAAAAATAAACTGACTTTTATGTTCAAACTATACAGAATTGAGTGTCCATTACGTGTCGCTCAGACTGAATGTAAGCTCCATTGACAATTCAATTAAATTTAATCAGACAAGACAACTGTGTCCTCCACACTGTGACAGAGAGTGAGAAACACAACATTACTGCAGTTCTCTGAACAGAGAGTGAATAGATGAAAAATGGTTGGAAAAAGACAATATGTTCTGAAGTTCAGTTTTATATCAAAGCACAGTCCTAGTCAAGACTTTCAGCATCAACACGTAAAATGCTACTCAGTTATATCAAAATACAGTAAACCCCAAAGCAGTTTATAAGCAGATGTTTGGACATCGGGGGGGGAATCAGACCTCCAACAGGCTGATTGTTGTTCGTTCAGATGATATGGGGCCCTATGATTTCCACAATGCAGAAAACACTGACAGATCAACAGAACTTCATAATAAAAACTTTTCCCTGCTATCATAAGCATTTTTACAGTGCCTTAGCTTAATGAACAGAAAACTGAGACCATGTCGTCGTTTACCTCCATCAAACAGTTAAATTTCATTTACATCCATGTCTGTCCAGACTCATAATATATATGTAGAAAGTTAATAAAAGGTATTAAGTGTCTTTTTTGGTGAAATTGAAGTTACCACTTTATTGACATGTATGATTCTAGTGAATAATGTCCAGAGAGAAACACGCTGTCTTCACTTAGAGACAGAGGACTGATGGAGAGCTTCATCACATGGTGCAACAACAATCACCTGAAGATCAATATCAGCACATCTAATCAGCTCGTGGTGACTACAAAGCTTCAAATATGGATGCTGCTGCAAAGAACGTGGATTTTTGACACACATGCTGAACCTGCAGCACAGATGATCTTCACAATCAGCTCAGTTTCAAGGTGGACGCCCAAGATTAGAGCCACCAATTCAGCATTTGACCAAATGCAAAACAATCTGCCTTCTGTTCCTGAGCGATGATGCTGAATAATGGACAGACAGGGGTTTCTGCACAAGATTATGACATCACAGTGAAGCTGACCTTTGACCCTTTGGATATAAAATGTCATAATTTCCTCACTTTATCCTATGAGACATTTGCGTGAAATTGACCTTTGACCTCTGACCACCAAAATCTAATCAGTTCATCCTTGAGTCCAAGTGAACATTTGTGCCAAATTTTGAAGAAATACCCTGAAGGTGTACCTGTGGTGTCGTGTTCACGAGAATGGGACGTACGCACAGATTCTGCACAGTATTCCAGTCGAAACAACTCTGACCCTCGGCTGTAGCCTCAGAGTGAGGAACATTTTCACCATGAGGTCTCTTTTTAAACACCACTTTAATCAAAGAAACACAGAAATCTGTCTAATAAAAATACAGGAGGGGCAGACAGCCAATCCAGAGGGTATTTTAACAGTGTTTTCACCATACGGGAGCTGTTATGTCGCTTGTACAAACCAATGAATATCCTCCAACTGACGGAAAGCTTTAATCTCTTAAAAATGCTAATTATATTATTTTCTCGCAATAAAACAAATTACCTGTCTGAGGCGCCATTTAACACTTCAAAGTCGTTTATTTCTACGTTGCATCTCATACATCATCTATCATGTGTAGACCATCATCACCTGGTCTACAGCAGGCTGCCAAAACACACCTGTTGCTCTGTTTACTGCTAAAACCCTCACACTGTTTCGTATCAATGCGTCTGTTTTCTTCACTGTGGATTGATGTGAACAGCTCTTGGTGTCTCAGGTTTGTTTCAGAGTCATAAAACAAACCAGACTTGACTCACTTTAAACCACATCAGCTCTGAGTTGGCTTTTCTGAGCCGCCTTCACGAAAACACCCCTCGGGACCAGATGCACATTGGCAGACAGACGCGTGAGCTTGCTAGTTGGATAGCTACAGACATGCCCCTCTCTTCACGGTGGTGGTGGACATTCCTCACAGGGCTGCAAAACCGGAACAGAGCCGAGCAGGCGGGGAGACGGTCGATTGACGTCTCCAGGAAGCCGCGGGCGAAAGCAACGCAGCGAGGAGGCAACAAGCCAGCGGATCACTACTGGATGCTGTTTCTCTCTCTGTTGTGGTGTTTTGTTCCTGTGGCTGGTTACCATTCATGAGCTATCTGACCACATGAGAACAAAAAGCTTTCTTAGGGCCACATCCTCAACCCCACTGTCATATGGTGTCTTTGGAGGACAGTGTCGTAAAAGCTAACTGTATTTTTAGCCGCGCAAATGACAAGGCAGGGCAGCGACGAGACGACAAAGGGTTCAGATTTACTCACCTGGGCGTAGTCCCTCTCGATAGCTGCCCTCTTTTGGCTAAAAGTCCTAAAGAGAAGAAAAAGAATGAATGTGAACGATAACATCTCAAAATCACATTTAAGGATGAGACGACAGTATATCTAACAAACTGTTATAATACAGCCATTACACAAAGATGCATGCATGACACCAGATAGATTAATCTTAGTCACATATACAGTACAGGTCAATGTACAATGTTTGCAGCAACTTCTACTTCAAATATTTGCATTATCTCTACAGTGATCACTTGTCAATGTGATAAAATTAAAGATCAAGAACAATCTGAAATTGATCAGCCACTTTTTATCTCTCTGCATCCAGTGTTGTATCGTCCCTGAGAGCCTCTTTGTGTTAATCTCAGAGTCACAAAATACTGGATTATGTTCTCCCAAGAAAATTCTAACTGGGACCTTAAACTGGTGGTCTTACTCCAGCATTATTCCACTCTTCTTCAGCTACCTTCAGGCCGGATCCTCTCTCCCATATGGACTGTCATGGTAGAATTTGACAGTTTTGTATAATTGTGATATTAGATGTTAAGTTTGTGTGCGACATATCTGAAGAAATCATATTTTCAAGGCGATATGTACTCAAGGGGTGTTTAAAGGATAACTTTCGTTTTGTTTTACAACCTGGACCTTATTTGTAGCATTAAATACGACCATTTACTCACCCAGAGAACTTTGGTGGCATTTGGAGTCGTTTTGAAGAAATTAGCCCCAGAGGAGCGGCGCGTATATCCGTATAATGCGAGTACTCGGGGCATCCATGCGCAGCCTCTATATAACGCATAATCTGCGGCGAAACTCGTTCATATTCCAATATTTAGTTATGATATGCTGGTGCTATTCCCCTCTGAGCCCGTGGTGGCATGTTATCAACATCCGGCGTCTCTAGACAACTACCTCTGACGTGGATGATGTCATTACTGAACGCCGGGCGCTGCGAGCAGCCAGCCACAACACGGCTGACTCTGCGGCGGTCGGCTACGAATACGCAACAACGAACCATAGCTGCGCCAAACTACAGCTAAACTAACCGACCGCCGGCTCAGAGGGGAATAGCACCAGCATATCATAACAAAATAAGGTCCAGGTTGTAAAAAACGAAAGTTATCCTTTAAAGATTAACATCCGTTATTAGAAGCTGTAGCTGCAGAGGCTGTGTACAGTGAAACGTTTATCAAGACCGGCGGGTTTGAATTCTGCACCGTTCACCACGACTGTGCTCACCTTAAAAAGTCCTATAGGAGCTCTTAAAGCCGGCCTACATCCACTTATTTCACCTAAATAATAATCCTCACGTTGGTGATAACCCAATATATAGACTGTGCTGCTGAATCAAAGTGAGCTCATTTAAATGTTTTCCTCTTAGCCAATCAATCTGCGTTAGCAAAGTTTTAAAGGAAGAACTTTCTCTCTTGTCAAAGAGGGTTTGTGAACAGAACGATCCCAACCAATAAAACCATCACAGATCATAAAAACTCCTCCCTTCTCCATCATACACGTATGAAAGACAGCGGTGTTTCTGCACACACAAACCCCCCTGAATGCAATCCTGGTGTTAGTTACAGTCCAACAGGGTCAGGTGGTCAGCATCACCCGACATCCAGTTTCAACAGAAAACACGTCCAGTTGTGCAACTGAAGAACTTCTGAAATGCAATTTCCTTTCTGCTTTAGAAGCCTTGAAACCTCAATTCAGAAGCCCGGACATTAAAGGTGATCAGCTCACAGAGTTCAGGTCATTTGTAATTGTACAATCTTTGCATTTTGATCTGACTTTTTCCAAACAGACCAACAGCTGTGAATACGAAGCCGTGCAGACTGAAGGTAGCTCACTGATTGGACGGCTGTCATCCAGGATCATCATCATGTCATCAATGTGAGGAAACTAATCCACACTGACAGTCAGCTGGTCACGCAGGACTTCTAATGTGTTTATTCACGTTTTCCGGCGTCACAAAGAGTTCGCGAATACATAACCAATTATGAGCATGTTACAAATAACTGACTGCAAATCAAGTACATGTTATGAATTATGACAAACGGGTAGAGACAGGAAAAGGAGGCGTGATGTGCAGTAATATTATGGGATGGAGGATTATCGTGGAATTGTTATGTCACACACCACAGTGACTGATCATGACTTTTGCAATAAGCTGTATTTATTGCTTATAAAGATCAATTATAAGATAACATTTCATAGTAGTGACGCTTTTGAATTCATAATAAAATCACGTAGTTATTATCAGGAAATCCTGCAGTTGGTCTGTTTGCTCTCAGACCACAAACAAAACCTCCTTTACAAGCGCTCTCAGACCAGTTTTTTGGTTCCACTGACAGCTTTCACACCAGCCCTGAACAGGAAAACGCATCAGAATTTGTTTCTTCAATCACTACATCTTTCTCTCTGTCAGCTTAAATACATGAAAAAGTAGAGCTTTAAAGACGCACTTTTTGACCAACAAAACATGCACTGCTAATGTTTTAAATAGCGAAAAAATGTTTGGCTGGTTTACAAATCATAAAATGCGCTGAGTGATTCAAGGTATGTGAGTAAATATTGTTTTTATACTGATGTTTAGCTGCTTCAGGGTTGAGTTACAACAGGAACAGGAACAAATCAAGCAATAACTCAAGTTAAATTTATACTGAAGTCTAAGAAGAGACGAGAGGTCAGCGCCCTGGGAAAGACGTGACTGCTGCAGAATCATCATTAAGTCATTAAACATGTTGAGACTCGACTGCTACGCTCCACCCCGACTCTAAACAATCTCTGGCTTACTTCCTGGGAGCTTCCCTCGCTTCCTTTCTCCCGTTCCCTTCCTCTTCTCTGCGTTTCTTATGCTCCCTCTCTTCCACTGCCCCCCCACGCTCACTTCCTGTCATTTTCCCAAACACAGCTTTTGCTGACAAACAGACGCAATTTCCAGTTTGCTGAATCATTTCTCGTCCGAGATCGGGGAACGACCCTCGCGAATTCTGCACGAGCGGAGTTTCGCATTGTTTCTGGAAGACTAATGTTACTGAGCCTCCCACGGCGAACGATTCAAGGCAATCAGAACATCTGGCAGCTCTCTATGACCTTAACTTCCAGCTGTTTGGAGGCTCGGAGCTCTGCCACCAACCACAGACAGGAAGTGGGGAGCCAGTAGGCTGTCAACTCAACCCAACACTAAGGCTCAAAACACAACCACAACCTTTGGCTTTTCAACCTTTAAAATGCCTACGCATCTGAACACAGGGCTAAAGCTGTCTGCGTGTCTCTAAGTCCAGTGTTTGCTTAGCCCGATCCTACAATTACGCTTTAATTTTTGGATTTAAGCTGCAGATAGCTGTTCACAGGACACTAGAACCAGACCAAGAGAAAATATTTACTTGTGTAAAATAAAAGGACCAAACAAGGACAGTGTGGAATTAATTGATTCAGCAACTGTCCAAGAAAACGAGCGGTATCATGCTGCAGCCACCTGCAGACACTGACTGACTGTGTGGCTTTTAATTAGGACGTCTTGTGCAGCTGAGCAAGAATGAAAGCGAACTGACGCGAGGGCGTCGTCGTTATGCATGTTAAAAAAATTACAGGTGATCCCATACAGCAACAGACAACTATAGCACAAGCATCCACTGTAAAGCAGCTGTAATCCATATTTTAATAATAACAATATATCAAACAACAATGTGAACTCAATGTGACAGTGTGAAAGGTGACTCATAGAGATGAATCTGCAGCTCGGCTTCATGGAGCTTTGTTTTGCTGTCTGGATCATGACTTGACTGTTCTGGTTCGATCTTGCCGTCATGTTCAGCTGCAGCAGGCAGATGTTTTCAAAGAAAAAGCTCTAAAACCCCACTGTACGCTACCTACTGTTAGCTACTGGCTGCACAGTGGAACATTTAGCTGCTATGAGATTTAGCAGCATCACTGAATGTAAGAGTAACAGGATAAAACATTAAATGTTTCTGAACACACACAAAGAGCCTGGCAGGACAGACTGAGGGTGTGACTGACAGACAAGCTGCACAAATGTTCTGCTTTAGTGACGCAGTGGAAGTTATTTCATGTTTCCACTGCGTACGAGAAGAGGCTTCAAGGACGAGGACTCTGTCTGAATCTCCGGGAAACTTTCTAAACAGCCAAACACGGTAGTCTGACATCCGGCTTGACTACAGTTTGACCTCTGAGCGCTCACCTCAGGTCTTCCAGGAGGTCACATTCTGCCTGGTGCTTGATGTGTAATCTGCTCATCTGCTCTGCATGAGTGTGTTTCAGCTCCTGGGTGACCCGGACCTGAAAGGGGAGGAAAGACGGCTTTTAAGAAAGACTGAATTTACAACTCCTTCTCTTCAGCTCATACAGAAACACTTGGTCCACTTTGAAAACACAGGTGCTTGACAAACTATTCCCCACAGGTATAGCAATTATTCAAGAGGCTAGTTTTGATTCAGCTGAGCTCACAATTGGTATTAGTGACAATGAGCTGCACTCATTATCACACAGCAGCTCTCGCCTGGTGACAGTCAGTCTCTCCGGGTTTCTAATTGGCTGTTAGATAAACGATAACCTGAAGTGACCAGGTCTCATTATTGATAACAGGGAGTGTTGTCAGCAGGGAAACAACTTTTTTACTTCTTCCTTGTTTCAATTATGAGCCACATTTGAGGTCACTAATCACAACTAAAATGAAGAGAACATTAATCTGCACCTATTTTAGCAATCAATTAATCGTTTTCATATAGAACATTTATTTTGCAGAAAAATTAAATATTGCAACGTCTGTTTTTCCAATATCGTGCAGCCCTGTACAAAACGAATCAATGAATCAAGAAAACAATAATGAGATTAGTCAGTGACGACAATAATAGTTAGTCGCAGCCCTAATTAAGTGGCTGTGTGTACTAGTGACGGACTCGTGGATCGATAGTGACGCCTCACTGTGTCACTTTTAAGTTTAAGTAGAACAAGCGAACTGGTTGGAATTACTGGACAACTGTGATTTAGGGCAGAGTGGCACATTTAATAGCCACAAAAAGATGGCAAACTGAAATAATGAATGACTCTCTTGAGATCCAGTGACACCAGACATTTAAGTATTCCTGATGTAAATAAAATAGACAAATTGCCAATGAATAAATTAGCTGGTTGAAAGAAGAATACTCTGCTATTTTAATAATCAATTAATCTTTTATGTCATTTTCCAAGCAAAAATGCCAAATATTGCTTAATTTATGCTTCTCAAATGTGTGACTTTGATGCTTTTTTTGTGTTACGTGATAAGGTTTTGTACAAACATGCAATCTAAAGATGTAAACTTAGGCTCTGGAGTATTTTTCTGACACTTCACAGACCAAACTATTAACTGGAAAAATAATCGGCAGACTTACTGATATTCAAAACAATCATTATTTGCAGCCCTGAAATATAGTGCAAGTGTTAAACTACAATTTATATAAAATAAGTATAAACATCTGAATGAGGCTAAAAACGTATCTTCATTTTAAAAATCTACGTAGTGAAACAAGCTCCATTCATTATCAAGGTGAGAGTCGGTCTCCGGGCTTATGATTGGCCATGAAATAAATTAATAAGGGCAGTCTACAGGTTGCATTCCTGATAATTAGTCATTTGTCAACAGGTAAATGGTTGTTTTCTCCCTTATTTCACTTATGAGCCAGATTAGTTTTGATTAGATGCTTAATGCTGGAATTATCTATCACTATGTGAGCCATGTCAGAGAGTCAGAGTGTTAACTTCATGATATTCTCAAGAAAATATGAATGCCATTTTTCTCATGACTATCAGCAACAAACATAGATTTTTCACATTCTTTACAATTCATGGTGGGAAATACAGGAAGAAATAAAATTATGATCCAAAAACAGTTTTAAAACAGTCGACAGACAGGATTTATGCAAACAAACAAACAAACCCTGCACTTATCTGAGTGCAGTGAAACCGTTCTGGGGCAGAAATGGTCAAGTTTCTGTGCTGCTGAGCCATGTTTTTGAAATATGATCCCACATGAACATTTTTTCGCACAGAACCAGACTTTGCTGATTTGGATTTTTTTTTTTGCTTTTAAGTTATTTCTCAAACTAAAACGCTTCAAAGCTCAGTTTTGACTTAAGCTTCGTAGACTATTTTAAGTTCAGCTATAAATACCCTTTGACGGCAACGATTGTTTTTCTTCTTTTCCCCCCAGACTTCCCTTGCACGAGAAAAAAAATGCACCAAATTACTTACAAAAATCTGCCATTTTACAAGTCAAAAGCTCCAAGCACACTTAAATAACCGACTGTGACTTGACTTTAGATCACTTTTATAAATGTGGATCCCCTCTAAAAATCGGCATAGACAAAAAACGAAAACTGCAATTTACTTGGATAAAAACTTAACTTTTGTTTTGCTTGCTGCTGCCATAATCACTCCACTAGTTGCTACCGCGGATGGCAGCAGGATCAGTGTGAACCAAACTGATATTTACTTGAACTTAGGAGTTGCTTGCTAAATTGTGCGCCGATGTCACGCAACATCCCACTAACGTTATTCCTGCACATATGTGAAAATACTGTCGAAGCGGCGCGTACTTTGTCGGCATAGAAAACGATTTATTTTGGCACATTTTGAATGTCTTTGGCAGGACAGTCTCTCCATTCGAGAGGGACCGGGGCACGTTAACGGGCTATTCTCCCTAAAAATTGTGGCACATGGGACGTTTTTCTTCTGATTTCTTCCTTCGCCGCTATTTAAAGACACAGCAGAGGCGAAGTAAACTTGTAAGATAACACACTCGTACACATTTGCAGAGCAAAAAAAGGCAAGTTTATCGTTTAAGCCAGCCGACCAGCAACAAAGCGTACACTTTCAACCATTAAATATGCACCACTTCGTCGAGAACGTTTCCAGACAAGTAACGTTAGCTTCAGCGGCTACAACGGGGAAAAAACTCACCTTTCTCGGTGGGGGTTGCATCCTTATTTCTTGACATAAAAACTACACAAAAGACGAAAGTTTATCTGGAAAAGTTTGTTCAAATGTTTCGAACAAATGAAAACTGAAGAAGGGTATTTCAGCCTGAGTCAAGCGGCCATAGCGGGTCCAGTAAATAGTAAGTTGAGTCGCGTTGAAAACACTGTGGCCCCAGGGAACAGAAAACATACGCGTCAAGCCAGCCACAATAAAACAACACACTTCCTGCGACGTTTTCAAAATAATATCCCTAAGGCAGTATACGCATACAATACTACTTCCGTATACAAGCTTCAAAATAAAAGCGGCCAAGCCACAAAATCGGAAGTCTTGACAGTTAAAAAAAAATGCTATAAACTTTATAAGTTGTAAATGAATAAACCCCAGCCAACAAATTTTATGCCTATAAAAAAACATTTAAAAAATACATATAATGTAATTCCTACAACCGGAATAGTAATTCACTACTTAATACAGGACACCATCATTTATTTAAAAAAATGAACCTTTATTTATACAGTGATCAACATCATCATCATCAACAACAAGAGGAAGAATGTGTAATGCCTTGTAGAAAAATACAAACAAAATGACAAGAACAGACAGAGTAAAGAAATAAAATAGAAATCCTCATGGTGAACGAGATACAGAATATTGAGAACTGTGTTATTATACAGTGGTAGAGGAGTCTTGTTTTTTAGGTGACACTGAGGATTATTCCATCATCCAGAATCCATTCTTACAAACACAAGACAATCACTCATCTTCATGTCTTCATGTCTTACATCGAACTAGTTACTAGTTACCAACATATTCATCCTTCACTGTCTTCTAAAAGCCCAACATGCAATCAAGAAGATATGTTTTATATATTATGAAATTGTGACATTATTACTCTTGATACAGCTAAATAATTTATTACATAGGGACATTAAGATCCAACCCAGATGTGTCTGTTTTGGGGGATTATGATGTATTGTCTCAGAGTAAATTGTTTTTACTTGCTAAGAAATGTCTTTTAATACAATGGAAGTCTGCCTTATGCAATATCTTATTGCATTTTTTTAACTTCATTGCAGTGTTTGTTCAATTTAATGTAATTATCAAAGAGGGGAAACAGATTAATTTGTGTTCATGCTATGTCTACAGACTACAGTGCGGGACCTTCTGATCTTACTGTAAATTATGTTTGACAGTGAGCCCTCTAGTGGTCATGTCCTCTCTGAGAACTTGGATCAATGGTGATAAGGTGATGCGTTCTTGTATTACTACACATCTGTGTGTGATATGCTGTGTTTTACATTTATGTGATCCTCTTGTGTATATTATCAGTGATACTTATTAAACCTGGACCCCTCCTGTCTTTCTGTCAGTGTGCATTCACAAGTTTCTCTTCATCAAAGAAAAAACAAAACCACAATTTTGTTGAAGATTTTCATCTGTGGGTGAGCAGATTAAAATATCTCAGCATCAGGAATTTGATGCACAATCCCACTTTGTCTCATATTCCAGTTTATCAACCATAATTGTTTTGGTGCAAAGCTGTTCTTGCAAGTGCACTTACAAAATTGCATTCCCATATGTTTTCTCTTAACAACAAATAGATCATGATCTTCTACTTTATGGCACACTGTTTACTTGATGTTGAGCTAAATCATGTCTTATTTTGTAACAAAACATTTCTTTCCACCCCATTTGTATGGAAATGGCTGGATAATTTAGTGTGTTAAACATATAAGAAATCAATACATTTTTAACTGTAAATTCTTTGTTCAGTGTTGCTAAGTCCAGTGTTGGTGCTTACCTGCTTTAACTAAAAAATAATGCACCATAAAACAGCAAATGATCTTTTTACATTGTTTTACTTTGCACAGATTAAACAACTTGGATATAAGGTGTTAATTAGTGAGCTTTAGAGGTGCTGGTAGGCAGATTCTGTCACCTACAAACAGAGCCAGGCTAGCTGTTGCCCCTCATTTTGTGCTAAGATAAACTAACCAGCTGCTGGCCCTAGCTTCATAGCGTACAGACATGAGAGTGGTATCAATATTTCCTAAAACGTCATACTGTTCCTTTAAGGTAGGTCAGGGTTTACACTTCTTCTTGGGGCCTTGAAGAAGGTCCCAGAGGGAAATTTTAGTTTTACAACCTTCATGGTTATACTGAATGTTGCATATTCCTAAATTAACGTGTTAAATCAAACTACCCCACTGTAAATCTGGGGCTAGCTCACTCTGGAAAGAACAGGGGTCATTAGGAGCCCTGCAGCTAACAGGTTAATCCTGTCATGCTAAAACATCAAGCTCACCTGATGTTACATTTCAGCTGATATGATAGGCCCATCACTGAGCTATATCTAATCAATATCACTATATACGCTCATTAAGCACCAGAGACCTGTTGCCATTAAGCACCAGAGGCTAATATCTATTGAACACACAACTTTATGTTCTCATCACATAACAGTGAAAATGTCCAAGCTGCAACAAGCAGACTGTGGTCATTTACAGAAATCTATTTGTTTTTGCATGACACAAACCGCTGTCAGCTTGTCAGTGTTGTTTGCTTGACAGTCATAAACTAATATGTTGCAAACACAAACAGAAGCACAGACATGATCCTCTCACCATCTCCTCAAACTGCTTCAAACCAGATCACAGGATCGGATTTTCCCCTGTCGCACTTTTAAACAATATGTAAAATCTGTTTAGAGTTCTGGTTTCTCAGTCGACCCATATTTCATTGTATGTTTTCCTTTAATTATACCCAACTTCCTCCCACACCGCCTGCTATTGTGTTGGCATCCTGGACTGGTTCACTCTCAGAGACAGATTAGAGATTAACAAGGGTCCAGCACAGGTAGCAGTTAGGTTAAACTAATATAAATGAGTCCATCTGGGATCATAAACTATCAGCAATACTCTCACTGATGCATTACTTACTGACCATGTATCCATTATTTTAATGTTAGCTAGAAGTTTCAACCATTTATCCTTTTAAATGTTTATCCATTACTTTAAACTGTTTCAAACACTTCTGCTGACACTAGCTAATTATTTCCAATGTTTATCCATTACTTTTAGCTAACTATTTTAAATGTGTATTCATTTATTTTGATATTAGCTAACTGTTTCAGTCATTTATCCTTTCAAATGTTTATCCATTACCTTTGATGCTAGCTAACTATTTCAAACGTTTATCCATTATATTTGATGCTAGCTAACTATTTCAAACGTTTATCCATTATATTTGATGCTAGCTAGCTACTTCAAACTTGTATCTATTACTTTTGTCATTAGCTATTTCAAATGTTGTAATGTGAAGTATTACTTTTAACATTTGCTAACTATGCCATTACTTTTAGCTTACGATTTCAAATGTGTATTCATTTCTTTTGATATTAGCTAACAGTTTCAGTCATTTATCCTTTTAAACATTTATCCCTTACCCTTGATGCTAGCTAACTATTTCAAACGTTTATCCATTATATTTGATGCTAGCTAGCTACTTCAAACTTGTATCTATTACTTTTGTCATTAGCTATTTCAAATGTTGTAATGTGAAGTATTACTTTTAACATTTGCTAACTTTGCCATTAATTTTAGCTTACTATTTCAAATGTGTATTCATTTCTTTTGATATTAGCTAACAGTTTCAGTCATTTATCCTTTTACACATTTATCCCTTACCCTTGATGCTAGCTAACTATTTCAAACGTTTATCCATTATTTTTGATACTAGCTAACTATTTCAAACTTGTATCTATAACTTTTGTCATTAGCTATTTCAAATGTTGTAATGTTAAGTATTACTTTTAACATTTGCTAACTATGCCATTACTTTTAGGTAGTTATTGCAGCTATTCATCCGTTTCTTGACTTTAACTATTTCAGACTTTTATGCATTACTTTGAATGTTAGCTCACTATTAGCTAATTGTTCATTACATTTAGCTAACTAATTTACCTGTCTATCCATTTCCGTTAGCTATTGCAGCCATTAATTCATTACTTTAGCAATTTTAACCATTTATTTGTGACCTTTTGCTACAAGTATTTCAACGGTTTATACACATACTGAAACTGCAGAAGTACCCTCTGTTTGGGAGTCTTTACAGGGGAATCGACAGCCTGAATCCTGCTGTACTACAAGTTTTTATATCTTTGTAATCATGTCATCTGATCAGGCTGTCTGTAATGCTCACCTCCTGCCTTCAAGAGATATTAACACACCATTTATAGGAATGAGGTAAGTGTACAGTGCTGGTTTCCCTTCATTCTACAGTGTTAAGATAAATGCCACCATGTCACCAACCTAAAGTGGATGCATTTCTGCAGGACGACATGTGTTACTGCGGTGGAGGATGACACATTTGACAGCAACCCCACACATTAAAAGGCAAATCGTGTGGGAGAAGGAAAACAATGTTGGTTGTGAGTGCTGTTGGAATATTATGACTGGTGGAGAACGTGTGGTCAGCTAAACAAATGGCAAACAGAGCTGGGAGTGCAGGGATAAACCAAGATTGTATGTGGTCACTATGTTTTTGTATGTGGCTGACTAAATTTGCAACAGGGTACAACATTGGGTATCCTTTCAGCATGTATTTACAGCAGTTTACAGAAAAGTATGTGAAAGAGGCGTGTGTCAATCCACCAATCACTGTTGAGAACCTGGCAAACTAGAGCAGCTAAAGGAAAATATAAGATTATGCCCACACTTGTTTGATTTTTTTTTACTTTGCAGTGTGGAAAAATTGCACCCAAACTGGTCTGCCCACCTCTGATTGGCCCTACGCGGTCACATGATGAGCCACTGCCTCTTTTATTACCCAGCAGCAAGTTTGCAGGAACATAATTAAGGTTCCCTGAGCAGATTTCAAAATAAAATATTTTTTCCTCAAACACATGGCACCATATTTGAGAGTGAGCTGCGTTAGATGTGAATTCAAGTCGTATCCTGTCCTTTCATCCCAATTTCCCAGTCAGATATGATATACACAAGTTGCCACATTCTGCATGTATATAGGCAGTAAAAATGCTCGATATGGTCATTTGAATGTACAAAAGATAATAAAAGAAATTATTCTTTAGTGCTTTCCAAGTTCACCAACTAGTACCAAGATGGAGAGGGGATGCAAAGTCTAATGTGGATATATTTGAAAAGGAGAAGTAGACTAAGGAATTATAAAACTGACTCATGTGAAAAAACAGTTGATTTTTCCGGAGAGGTCATTTATAGACAACCTGGTGTCACTGTAGGGCTGCTCGTCGGCTAAAGCGAAACAAGCTATGAAACATTTCCTTTTCTCATAGAAAATCAAAGCACTTTATAAACATCTTATTACTCGCTCTCTCCAGTCTGGAGATGCTCTTTGTTTCTGTTGTGCTTTTGTTTAAATGAACTAAACGTATACTAAACTATACTTAACATTAAAAAGCCAGTTCATACCTGTTTCTAGCTCCAGTTTGTTCCTTGCTATGTTAATACACGAGAGGCACAGACTGGCGTTCCTAAACGTGATGGCACGAAGGAGCCATAGACAAATGTGTGCTTTTATTTTGAAGGGAAGCACCGTCCAGCCGGTGTTCCGTTGTTTTGTTGACGTCGTCTCAGAGTGACCTCGCTGTCAGATTGCCAGGTTTGACTGCACACAAGAGAAGATATGCAAGTTTGTTCACACTGCTGTTGCTTTGGTTTGCACGGTGAAGCCTGCTGTGTGCTTAACGCTAACCGACTTGCAAGCTAACGTTAGTTAGCTCACAGCAATGTCAACGTGGCGTCGGCTGCATGTGAAGGTGGGGACGGCTCATGGATTACTCACCTCCAGACCAGTGACACCCCGGCACACATGGCTGTGTGGACATCTAACATCATGTCAAAGCCTGAGCACAGGCACACCTCTCCGAAATGACTTCTTCAAAGGTGAGTGACATGAACGGAAATGACAGATAAAGAACACGTGAACAAGCGAGCTGATTCACATTCAGAAAACCCCAAATTATTTAATGATTTATATATCCTCAAGATTATACAGTTCATATGTCACAGCTGAAGGTCTCTGATGAACTGTCAGGCCCCTCTTTACAATTCGGCATGCATGTAATCCCCCCCCCCTTTTATTTCGAAATAGTTGTACCCCTTACTCTAACGTCATGAGATTTGGCGGAAGATTTAAATGCAGCCCACTTACATTGGAAATTAGCTATATTGAAATATTCTCTAATATGTTAATTACTTTATATGCCGAATAGTAGAGTGGTGGTTAAAGTTTCAGAAAACATCTGGAGTTGTAATGTGCTAGTCAACATCTGCCATGTGATGATGAAGTAGAATAGAATTTGTGCTTTTGTGCCTCAGACCTGGAGGCCCAGCTGGCAGCTATGAGGAAGAAGGCGTCGGACGCTCTGCCAGGGAGCGACTGGAGCCCCCTTCAGATAAACCAGAACCTTCCGCCGGAGAGAGCCGACATTGTGATCGTCGGAGGAGGTGTGGTGGGCTGGTCCATCGCCTACTGGCTGAAGCAGAAGGAGAAGAGGAGAGGAGCACTTAAAGTTGTTGTGGTGGAGAAAGACCCAACGGTGAGGATCCATGCATGAACAGTCTTGCTGTTTACGTTTGTTCATAATGGAATGTGTGGATAAAATTGTGAAAAACAGAAGTAATGCCTTTAATCATTCTTGGAGGTGCTAGAAGATGAGAGAAATAAGGTTTAAGGTTTTCTCTCTGAGTGTTTCATTCATCGTCAGTATTACCTTCTTCTTCCTGTGTGTGATTCTGCAGTACTCGCAGGCCTCCACCGTGCTGTCTGCTGGGGGGATCCGACAGCAGTTCTCCCTGCCCGAGAACATCCACCTCTCCCTGGCCTCCGCAGACTTCATGAGGAACATCAATGTGGGTGACGCCGGAGCCACGGGTGGTGTTACTGTTTACAAAGAGCCTCTATCGCACTGGCAATGACTGACGAGCCTTTAATTCATTAAACGTGGCCCATCACACTCAGTGTGTGTCGTGTTAATATGTGAGCGAGAGCAGCTGTGCACCAGCTGACATTTGACCAATACCAGTTATTATAAGTGATCATATTTGACATCTGAACTATCCAATAGAAATAAGCTTAATTTATTCATTTTATTATCTACATCGTAATGCAATCCAACACAACAACACCAAAAACAAAACCCCATCGCAAATGACCACACAGTTTTCTATTCACTTCAGTCAATTGAGAAAATCCATACCTCTCTCATTTGTTAGCATAGAATCGTCTGTGTGTGTTAACGAGGGCAACTGACCGTTTCACCTCTGTGTCCTCTCAGGAACACCTCAGCGTGTTGAATGAAGACCCGGTGGACCTGCAGTTCAACCAGTCAGGATACCTGTTCCTGGCCAGCGAGGAGGTGGCTCACATCATGGAGGAGAACTACAGCACCCAGAGGTGTCAGTCGTTCAGTGCTGCTGTGTGCACGGTCCAATGAAATCCAGCTTCATTTTCTCCAGATTCACTTCTATTTATTCCCACATTATCAAATCAAAATGTAATGATTATCAGTGAATTTGATGCAAAACATTATTTTTAATCAAACAGACACAAAGACATAGTACGTATTTTTCTGTTCACTCTCCTACTGTTAAAGATCCTGCATCCACATTTTGGCAAGATACGATAAGATAAAACTTTATTAATCCCACGCTGACAGCAAAGAATAAAAGAGAGACATAGAAAGATTAAAAAGACAAAAAGGATACAGAATAAAAAATATAACAACCTACTGTATATATGTACATTATATAAGAGTATAAGCATACTGTTACCATGAAGAATAGTGAAAGTCACTGGGCCCTGCACTGTGTGATATCAGAGAGCTGAAGACGTTCTCTGACTTTGTGGTTCTGATGTAGGAGCGCTGGAGCCAAAGTTTCACTCCTCTCGCCGACACAACTGAAGGAGAAGTTTCCCTGGATAAACACTGAGGGCGTGGTGCTCGCTTCATACGGTGAGTGCAGATCATACACAAGCTCTTAGTTAATCCCTCTGTAAGATTGTCAGTTCAAGGTGTTTGGAGTTTGACTGTCTAACAGCATCAGGCTGATAAATCAGGCAACAATCAGCCGATTAGGGCCAGACTTACTAAGAAAATATGTTAATCGATATTTTCTCTATCTCTATTTCAAGAATTAGATTTAGTTATAGTCTGTATTTTTATTGGTTTATTTTTAGCTCTGTATCTGAAGGCCACAACATTTCCTGCAGTCCTGTTTGCTCTCTGTTTATTCAGAGAATCCAGTGGAATACAAAATCGTCCTCTGTTAGCGTGTCTCATCTCACTGTTTGCAGGATTTTCCCTTAAATGCTCGTGCACCTTCTAACATGACTTGACTGCAGCCTGGTGCACCTGTTTGAATAAAGACTCTGCATGTGTTCAGGGTAGAAAGAGTCAAATCTGAAAAAAGTTTCAGTAAATCTGGCCCTCAGTGTTGTCCACCTCTGATAAGATGTTTTTTTGTGTATTCCAGTGTCAAATTCATGCCATTCAAATCTCAGCATCAATCTTCCATACATGCCCTGTTACAGTTGCTTGTTTATACTGCAAGATCTTCCTCACATTAATGATTTGTGGCTGTATCACACTGCACTGAAAGCTCACTGGAAGCAAATTCAATTTAACAGAACAAAGTTTGTGTCTGACAGAAATCCTCGTCAGATGTCGTCAAATAACATCACAAAGCGAATCCAACAAAGCCAGTTTTTCAGAGTACAGCCGTCTGTATGCATCCAGAGTTCATCAGACACAAACCGGAGAATAAAGTTACACTCAGGCTTTTATGGATCGGCTCTCATTCTTCTTCCAGTAGTTTTAAAGAAGCTGTTCTTTTCATCCTGTCTGCTTCAACAATACAAGCAGTTTTAACAAAGTCACACCTGCAGTCTCATGTTTCCTCCCTCCCTCTAAAGACAAAGCTGCTGATTTATGTGTGTGAGAATAAAAAGAAAAGAAAGACGAGGACATGAGACGCAGATCCACTTCACACTGCGCAGTTCTTATATGAAATAGAACAAGCAAACATGCAAATAATACAAGCAGTAAATATGGAAGAAAGTAGTAAACAATAACAGAAGGGTTTAAACAACAAAAGCAAGCAGTCAGCCAGAATTTGTATCGATAAAATAATTGTTAATAAAAATCAAAAAAGTTTCAAAGGTGCGACGTGTAAATTACGACCAAGATTTTAATTTAAACCATCATCAAAAGATGAACTAACATCAGCAGAATGTGAAGAAGTAACAGTTCTGGCTGGATGTCAAAGCTGCAGAGGTCTATGGACGTTAGCATGCTAACTAGCTAGCTGCGGCTCGTCTTGTCTTGTAATACCACTTTGTACCACAGGTGGCGATAGTTTTTAAATAGAAAAATACAGCTGGACACCATTCATGTTTCTCTTATTTATCAAATGTATTTATTAACCTCTGTTTTAGTCGTCTTTGTTGTTGATGTACGATCAGGAGTCTGTGCAGGGTGTTTTATTTTGAAAATTTACTGGATTCTCTACACCGTTCCTGTGTCTGACTTCCCGTTCAGCTCCATCTGCTTTGTGCAGAGGCCTGGTTCGGTCCTGGTCTGGCCGTGTTCACTGGGAGGCTGCTGATCCTGGTTCTGCTGGTTCAGCTAATTGAACCACTAGCTGCACAGCTAACTGAGCTAACTAGCTAACAGCAGCGAATAGCCAAAGCCAAAGATAGCTACAGTTTAGAGAGCAGCAGTTAGCGGGTCTTCTGGTGTTATACTGCCCCCTATCTGTTAGCAGCGACCTGCGTTTTTCTTATCCGAATCAAAGGTTTAAGTATAGAAAGACAGAAAATACATCTGACTTGACCTCGGTGAGAGGGCGTTATGGATAAAGCTACAGATTGCCTCTCTTTCGTGTGGAAATGTAACGTCTCGACCTCTTTCTGACGGTGTTAACGATTCCACCTTCCTTCCAGGGCTGGAGAACGAGGGCTGGTTCGACCCCTGGACTCTGCTGAACGCCTTCAGGAGGAAAGCCGTCTCTATGGGAGTCATTCAGTGCTGTGGAGAAGTTACAGGTTCGTCCTGATGGAGCTCGTTAACGGATCAATCACTTCACTGTTGAGCTCCACTTTACTCTCAAAAATAAATGTCAAAAACGAAGAATGAGCAGAGAATGTTCATATTAAAATGCAAACAATGGACTAAAACCTTCGGTCCTGCATTGAATTTGTTACTTAAGGTAAAAAAGTAAATGAGTATAATCAGGAAAATGTACTTAAAGTATTAAAATAAAAGTATTCAATGCAGTGAAATCTCATTAGATTATTGTGACTCAGTCGTTCATAAAAAGGAGCTGGTTGAGCTTCATTTTACACTATTTTCTATCAGACTGTAACTAATGATTCTTTTCATTCTGGATCAATCAGCTGATTATTTTCTCCATTAATCGATTATGTGGTTTGTAAAAACTCAGGAAGCAGTGAGAAATGTTGTCAGGAGTTGTGAGAATAAAGCCTTCAGCTTCATTCTGCTTGTTTTGTCCAACAAATAGTAAAAAAAAAGAAAATTGTCACATTTGTGAAGCTGGAATCAGCGTTTCTGTGACTGAAACCATTGATAAAATAGTTGTTCATTGATTTTCTGTCATCGACTGATCGTTTGACTCGTTGCTGACGGCGACTCAAAGGCGACGCCGTCGTTTTAAAAAGCGGCCCGCTGACTGTCTGCTGGCCGACGCTCATGTTTCCGTTTCCTCCGCAGATTTTAAACACATGACAAACGAGATGACGACCGTTGATGGTGAATGTTTGGGCTTCAAGAGAATAAAGTCTGTCAAAGTAAGTAGGCCTGCAGCAGCAGAGAGTAACTGAGTACTTTTACTCCACTACACCTCAGATGGAAATATTGTACTGTTGTGTATTCGTTCACAAATGAAGATTTTACATACAGAACATGCAGTATGATGATTTCAATGGGATTCAGTGATGGCGTGATTTAAATTCTAACAACAGCTGCTGTAATTAAGATATTTATCGTGTTTCTGTGGTCGTTAAGTCACTGTTTTTAATTCGAGTTTGCAGGATTGACTGTAGAATTTGGCCTGATCTGAAAACTTCTGCTGTCATTTAATTTCTTTATTTTCTCCTGACTTCGTGCTTTTTTTTTTCTTGTGTACTTTTACTCCAGTAGGAGTTTTTTGTCTTGTGATGGAGTATTTTTACACAAGCAGAGGACGTGAGTACTTGTCCCGCTGCCGTGGGACTGCGAGCAGCTCCTCGGCGTTGCACATGGTGGGATAATGTGTTGAATGTGCTGTGTTGAGCAGGTGCAGATGCCAAACAGCCTGGAGTACCAGCTGGTGGAATGTGCCATTGTGGTGAATGCAGCAGGAGCCTTTTCTGGTAAACTGGCGGAGATGCTGGGAGTTGGCTTCGGCCCCAGGGACACCATCGCTGGAATTCCGCTGCCCGTTGAGCCTCGGAAAAGGTCGGCCTTTGACTTGAGGGCCACGTTTTCCCTTTTCATTAAACAACCTAGCTGCTGTCAGAAAGTCTAGTTTTCTTTGAGAGGCGCTGCCAGCGGCCTCATACACTCCATTAGTGTTCTGACTTTACGGCGCTGACTCTCGGCTTTAATTTCAGGGTGTTTGCCTCCAAATCCAATCAACTGTGTACAAATTATAGCCCTTTTTTAACATACTGGTGAGTTTGGGTTACGAGTCGTTTCACTGCTCACCCAGTCTGGATGTGAACACCCTCAAACACACACTTAAAGCCTGGTTATGCTAGAAAACAACAGGTTTATATGACGCGTAGTCCGACCGCGGCGTTTAGCGAACGGCCACACTTGAAGGCGAAGACACTCGTCGCTCGGCCACGTGAAAAGTGATCTGAATGAAAGCAGAGAGCTTTCAAGCAATGAAAGATCAGTTTAAAACAGCAGCTCCGGCTCAGTCCCGCTCTCATTTTGTATAGATGAAAAGCTAAATCGTAAACTCTGTCAACCCCCTTTAACTGCAGTGGTTATGTTGTGTTTACTGTACGACGTCGAGGTACTCAGCAGAGTAATATTACTCACCTGTCAGTTTTTTAAAATTTGCCACTTTTGTTTCAGTTTTTCTGTTTTTAAATGTTGTGATTTTGTGTTTCAGTGTGATTTTAATGCAGTTTGTGTTTGGAGCCGTTACATAATGAATTTGTATTGTTTTAATTGTCTAACTATTTTCTAAATTTTACACATTTTTAGATATTAAAATGCATGTTTTTTAGAATTAATTGATAGGTATAGATATTTTAGTTGCCTGCTTGAACCAAGGACAACAATCGAGCAGCAGTTCAGTAAAATGTGGATGGATGGATTGGTGGGTGATGGGGGGATGGGGGGATGGATGGGTGGGTTTGCATGAGATACATCATCACTGCTTTAACAACCTGTAAGTACTCTGTATTACTGCATTACTGTATGTAAGATACTACTTTGTGCTGTTCAGGTATGTGTTTGTGGTCCACTGTCCTGATGGTCCAGGTCTAGACACGCCCTTCGTGATTGATTACTCTGGAGTTTACTTCAGGAGGGAGGGGTTAGGAGGGAACTACATCGCCGGGACGTCTCCGCTGGAGGTTTGTTGAGCTTCAGGGCTGTTTCTCTCACTTTTTTTTAATAAATAAGAATAAAAACATTTGTTGTTTTCCGTTCGTCTGTCCTCAGGTGGAGGAGCCTGATACCAGTAACCTGGATGTGGACCACCAGTTTTTTGAGGACAAGATTTGGCCCAACTTGGCCAATCGCGTCCCTGCCTTCGAGAAACTGAAGGTAGGGTTGGAACATGTTATATAATTAGTTATTCTACAAGTGTGGCACTGCAGTTTTGTTATTTGCCAAATGAAAATGTAAAAATCAGACAGATCAGTGTCGGTGTATCTCCGCTCTTCTCCTCTCGCCCCCCCCTCAGGTGACCGGAGCCTGGGCAGGTTTCTACGACTACAACACCTTCGACCAGAACGGCATCATCGGGATTCACCCGCTGGTCAACAACATGTACTTCGCCACCGGTTTCAGCGGCCACGGCCTGCAGCACTCGCCGGCGGTGGGTCGTGGCGTGGCAGAACTCATCATTGACGGGAACTTTAAGACGCTGGACCTGAGCGCCCTCGGGTTCAGACGGATTCTGGCCCAGGAGCCCATGCTGGAGAGGAACATCGTGTAGAGGAGCTGGAACCTGGACTCAACTGTTACGACTCTGGTTTTATCTTCAGAGTTTCAGATTTTTAATCCTGGAGAAGATCATGCATCCAAAGTTATAAATGTTTTAATATTCAGTTTCATTTTATTTTTAGTTTTGACTTTTAGAGTTCATGTTAGTTTAGTTTTTTGCTAGTTTTAGTTTAGTTTTTCGGAAAGGTTTAGTTTTAGTTTTACAGTAGTTTATTTTTGTTCAGGTCAGGCATATATATTAGCACACAGTACATGAACAGTACTTTTACAAAATGTGCTTAATGCTAATGTCCTATATACATGTAGCATGAAGGGGAAACAGCTTCCATGTGCAGCCTTGTGTTGTAAAATGACAATAAATGAACTTTGGTACCTTGTTGCTAAAAAAACAAAACAGCAGTGAATTTATGTTCATCATTTTTTTATCATTAGTTTTGTAACCAGGCAGTTATCGTTTCAGTTTAGCTCATTTTTATTTAATCCTGATGTTGAAGAGCTTGTTTTATTGACTGCTCTGTGTTATGGCACCATGTCAGCGGTTTTCTCCTTTCACGGTACAACTTTTCAAAACCGGTTTGATTTTTTTACTTAAATGTTTTGGATCGAACAACGAAAAACTTGAAGATTTGAGAATTAATCTATTTTAACTGTGTTTGTTTTACTTGCAAAACACAGAAACAAGAAAACAACTTAAATTCAACTTTTAAAAACTGGATGATTTGATTTAGAGAATAGAATACAGAGAATACAGGTGGGATTATCTAAATAAAACCAAAATGATTTTTCTTAAAGGCATTTTTCTGGCCATTCTTTCTCTCTCTGTCTCCCTCTCTCTCTCTCTCTCTCTCTCTCTATATATATATATATATATATATATATACATATATATAGATATACATGTATGTGTGTGTGTTTATTGTTTGAGACAAATGCGTCTTAGCATTTGATGTCATATTGAACAGCAGACTGCAGGTTTGGGAGGCTGAGAGTTTCAAAGAGTTTTGCAGGCAGAAGCTTTTCACAGTAAAATACTTCAGCGTTTTTTAAATGACAGTTATGTATCTTGCAGCCTTTCTCTTGGCGAGCGGCTCCTCCAACACCTCTCAGGTGTTCGGCTGTCGTAGGGAACTCGTGCACCAGATGGAGCCATTTCTGTTTCATTACAGCATGAAGCTTCATCCCACTGGACACTGAAGGCAAACTGGAGAAGCAAAATAACACAATCATAACTGAAAGATTGTTAGAAGTACTCAAACCCAAAGTGAGAAAATATGACATTCCTGTAGAACATGAGGATTAAAATGTAATGCTCGTGGCTGTTAATGCTTTTTAAAGTGCAGGATTAATGAGGTGCGTATTAAATGATGGTGTCTGCTGGTCTTAGCTGCGAGGTTATGTGTGTTTACCCAAAATTACCTTGTTTAATACCTTAACTCTTCACTATTTCTTTGTCTATTTTTGGCACATCGAGCTTTTTACTGCTCTGGGGGTCGACATAATTAATTCCCTCAGTAATTAGTAAGCAGGATTTTTTTAGAGTCTACAAAGCACTGAATGACAAAACCTGAAAGAAGCAGAAATGTCAAACATCAGCTGGTCAAAGAGGAGAATATTGGGATAATTACTGCGTGTTGGTATTTCCAGTAAGCAAGTAATTAAGTTAAATACTCAGAACTGTACTTGAATAAATGTACTTAAACACTGAACAACATGAGGCTCATTTGGGATTCGGCTCTGTTGCAAACCATTGAACACAGCTTGCTGAGCTCAATGGTACCGAGCATGCTGTGGTTTTCTCTTGCAACTATGGGGGGGTTTTTTGAACACCCCCCCCCTCCCCTCCCCGGATCAGGCACAGTGAGACCAGCCTCCTCCACATCCTCTACATGTCATCTTCCTGCAGCGTGCAACACACCAGCAAAAGAGTGAAACTTGCAGAACAGTCATCATCAGAGCCACATCAAGAAGAAGAACCGACGCCCTTTCTGTTCGTTTCAGGTAAACGTGAGAGTAGAACGACAAAAAACCAAAAACCAGCATTTACTGATACAACACAATAATCAAACTGCAGAGTGATGGCAATGAAGTGTATTATGTTTCCATTACAGAGGCAGTATGAATTTAAAATCCACTCATATGATGCAACAATAAATCACATCCTGAAACGCTGAATTAAAAGTCAGAGTTCAGATCAGGTGCTCTTGTTGTATGATCATTGCTATCAAAGCTGCTGCAGTTGCAAAGTTATTCCTTTTTGATGATTGAACTGTCACTTTGAATAAACTGAGTGAAGTATTGCAGGGTGAAATGAACATATCCAACAATACAAGCACTGAGAATAGACGCTCTCGCACATGAGAGTAGAAAACAAACCATAATAGTTAAGAGTTTGTGGAGAAAACAACATAAAAAGTTGTTTTTGTGCAATAAACTGCAAAAAATGCAACAGTAATGAGTGGAAAATGTTAAACACTCTTCAGCTCAGAGTGCAGAATTAGCTGTTAGCATGTAGCGATCTGGTCAGATTTTATTAATTTGTCGGGTATTTTTGCACAAAAAGTGAAACAGAAACCCAGAACGTCCATCAGAGAGCTAAAATCACAAACACAGCAGAGTCTCTGTTCAGGATGTGGTGTCCCTGAAATAACAATTGTTAAATCCGGTATTGACTATTGACATAGTTCATAATATGAGGTTTAACACCACACACACACCAATTACACATCAGTGCTGTGCAGATTAGACAAACATGATATATCAACATGTCAATTAGTAATTTTTAGAGGTGCTGTTAAGTAGTCTTATTTTGTATTTTTCATTTTTCATTTTCCATTGCCTTTGCTATTTGCTATTTTTATTGATGCTGCCTGTAACACCAAATTTCTCCAGCTGGGGATTAATAAAGTTGATCTTATCTTAACTTAAGTAGATAATGTGACCTTTGGACAGAGCTAGGATAGCTGTTCCCCTCTGTTTCCAGTCCTTATGCTAAGCTAAGCTACCTGGCTGTCGGCTGTACTATTTCTAGTACAGACGTGAGTGTGGTTTGAATTTGCTCATTTTACTCATCAAGAAATCAAATAATTTCCCAAAATGTCAAACTATTCCTGTGTCCTGGTGCTAGCTTCATGCTGCAAGAGAGCAAATCAGCATTGTTCCTTTAATGAGTCTGCAGTATGTTTATGTGCAGCTCTGTTATTTTCCTTAAAACATTTGTGTATTTACAGACGCACCTGAACACCTGATTAAAAATCACTTGCTGTGTTCTGACAGTTTCTCTGAATTACTGTAAGATTCTTGCAGGATCTCTGCAGCTGAATCAATGCAGCAGGAACTCCTTCTGCATCTTCAACCATCTCCTGCTCCCTTCATTTGCATGCAGCTAATAGCATCTGTATCCATCGCTGAGGGGCATCTTATCAGTTCAACACCTCTCTTATACCTGAACAGATCGCTGAAATATGCTCCACAAATATGAAAATGGTCCCTCTACAGCCAGAAGAATATGGCAGCAGCATTCTGTCCCCGCAGCTCTTCATTTTGATGCAAATGTGAGGCAGCCTTGCAGGTTCGAAGGGGGGGAAGGGGGACCAGGGGAAATGCAATTGGGGGATTTCTTTGTGAGGCCTGACGCAAATCCCAAATGTTCTCAGGGCTGAAAACAAAAACAGCATGGGTGCAGCACCGGCCACTTCGGCCCCTTCAATAGATACACCTTCTGCCACACAAAAGCACTGAGGCCTTTTCCAGAACATGCCCCTCCTCAGAACTTCAGCCATCCCGAGCCCCGCGCCGACCAAGCCTCTGGTTGTGCTGTTAGACTTTTTGGTGTAGTGATGAAGAGGGTCGCCCTGCCACTCCAACAGAACTGACGCCCACTGGGAGCTCTCCGGCTGGCTCCTCCGTCCGCACGAAGCCAGCGTACATGGTGGCATGTGGCTGGGATTAGGAAATTTCACTGTGGATTAAAATCCTTCCAACGCCTCCATGGCCACTCGCTGAAAGAAAGCAGTCTGAAGTTCCAGCGGGGATCCAGTGAGCACTCCGGGCCCATGGTCTCACGTAGCAGGTAGGTTGAAACTAAACTTTCTTTTTACAGACGTGAGGGAGGATGAACGATTCGCTTGTTGGACTTTGAGTGTGTGTTGTGGTGCTTTAATGTGTCTCTTACAGCAAAGATGAGTCCAATGTCTCACACATACAGTATCAGAGGAGAGTTAGTCTTATTGTGAGGATGTTACTTTACACTGATGTTACACTGCGCTCTCTAGCAGAATATACAGAAGTGATTTAGCCAATTATTTAACAGCAAAACACAAAGAAATAAAGGAATCTGATGACTGCTTCTTAAAACTTTTATCAAGGCTTAATAACAGGAACAGCACAAGTAGTTTTCCTCGTTTTTTCAACAGCAAAATCATATAAAACTAATAAAACATGTACGTAAACAGGATCATTAGCAGGTTTCTAAAAATAATAACCTTATTAAAGCATGTTGTTAATAAGATTATTCTGTGTCTTTCAAGCTTTTTGTGCCACTTTCTTTCAAAAGAAACACGTTTCTAGAATCTGAGTCTGGACTCTAATCAGTGGCTGTTATGTAAGACTGAAAGTGGACCACGTGCTGCGTACTGCACATTACAAACAGGTACAATAACTCAAATTGATGAACAATGCAGTCTTTGAGCCTGCATCGGACAGCCATCCTGTTCTAGGTCTGTACTAAACAGAATAATAATGAAGAAGAGAAACTGGATGCCATTAGTGCAGCATGATTATTTGCATGTTCTGACTGACATGTACAACCACACACCACTTGAACCATCTGCCTGAAAACAGATCAGAAACTGCAGAATATGCAAAGGACAAAGGCTGGCTGAGGCCTGTAGCACGCATGCTAAAGGTGCTAAAGTTGGGTTCAGGGTGAATTCTAGTCAAATTAAACTGATGATGGAGCTGAAGGTGATGAGCTCTATGATACACGAGGCTACAAAGATACTTTTTTTGTTCTTTTCACAATAAGAAAAATATAGAACATCACAGACTTGTCCTTTACAGGAAGTGGAAACACAAATAATCGTTAAGGAATGAGAATTAGACTCAACGCAGCAGACAAATTTGTTCTGCTTAGCTGTTGAGTCCTTGAAGTGAATAAACAAATAATAATCTAATATATGAAAATATTCAACATGGTTTTTACTCAGCTTGTCTACAACTAAACCAGCTGGTCTCTTTGTCCTTTTGTCTTATTATGGTTGTTGATTGTGAAGCTCTTTGAGGCAAATTTGTGATTTTGGGAAACTTGCACAAAGTGAGTCCTGCTCTGAAATACATGGGCGCAGCTTTGTACTAATCCAGCGTTTGATCTCTCCAGCTCCAGGATGTTCCAGCTGCTCCAGGGTCACATCCAGCCGGCTGGACTGCGAAGCCGCAAAACTCGCCTGGTCACCAAAGACGGACGCTGCAACATTGAGTTTGGCAATATCGAGTACAGTAACCACTTTGCGTACTTGGTGGACTTCTGGACCACCTTTGTGGAGATCCGCTGGCGCTTCGTTCTCCTCCTGTTCGTGGCTTCCTTCACAGGTAGCTGGTTCATTTTCAGCCTGCTGTGGTACTGGATCGCAAAGAGCAACGGTGATCTGACGGGACAAAACCGCACAGTTGGACATGTCCAGTGTGTAGACAATGTTAATGGCCTCACAACAGCATTCCTCTACTCCTTGGAGACCCAGACCACCATTGGGTATGGCGGCAGGGCGCTGACCGGGCACTGTGCTGGCACTGTAGCTCTCATCATCATCCAGTCTCTAATCGGCGTCTTCATCAATTGTTTCATGTGCGGCGTCATCTT
This sequence comes from Chelmon rostratus, assembly GCF_017976325.1. Lineage (NCBI taxonomy): Eukaryota > Metazoa > Chordata > Actinopteri > Chaetodontiformes > Chaetodontidae > Chelmon > Chelmon rostratus. The sequence goes on along the minus strand of NC_055671.1, from coordinate 23,895,145 downwards.
GGCCAAGATCTCATTACCCAAAAAAAGGGCAAAGACCGTCACCTTCAGCAACACAGCTGTCATCTGCTTAAAGAAAGGAAGTCTGTGTCTCCTCATCAGAGTGGCCAACCTTCGAAAGACGTTATTAATCGGCAGCCAGATCTACGGCAAGCTGCTCAGGACGACAACCACACCAGATGGAGAGACCATCATCCTGGACCAGGTGGACATCGAGTTTATGGTTGACGCCGGCAAGGATAACTTGTTTTTTGTCTGCCCTCTGACCCTCTACCACGTGATTAACAGATCGAGTCCTTTCTACGAACTGTCAGCCGACTCTCTTCCCCAGCAGGACTTTGAGTTGGTGGTCTTCTTGGACGGGATCGCCGAGTCCACCAGTTCCGCCTGTCAGGTCCGAACCTCCTACATTCCGCAGGAGATCCAGTGGGGATACAGTTTCCTGCCCATCATCTCTCGCACCAAGACGGGAAAGTACCGCGTGGATTTCTCGAACTTTTCCAAAAGCGTTTGCGTCACCACGCCGCACTGCGTCCGCTGCTTCGAGACCGACTCAGACCAGAGAAACCACAACAACCACAGCCAAGAGCATCACAACAATCAGGAGAAGCTGGGAATCGACAACCTGGGCTTCCAGGTGATTGACATCCACGACTCCGTGGACATCACTAAAATGTGAGCGTTCAGGAAATGTCAGGCCGAGAGCGAAGCGCAGTGACTCAAACAACAACAAGTCACGTGTTTGTCACTTCCTTCTAAACAAAGTTTCAGATGTCAGACTGAGGTCGAGCGAGTCGCTGAAGGGACATGTGGCCACGCTGCTTCCTCCAGTGAACACCTGAATTAACAGCGAACTCTTTTGCCTCGAACAGCACAATGGTGGAAAGTTATTAACCTGATGGATAAAAACTCTGACACGAGCGTGAGTGAAGCTCTCGCTCAGCGGCTCATTACAATCGAAGCACCTTCGGGACTTGTGACTCCGTCTCGGAAATGCGTGGAAGAGGGAGAAGGAGGGATTGAAGCTTTGACGCAGGGAAAATGAAAGGGGGGAAATACTGGACGGCACAGTGGCACCTTCTCCAGGAGATTAGGGCCTGAGCCTGTTCTAATGAAAAACTGCGTGTTATGAAGGCCGGGGAGGGAAATGAAATGTGGGCAGGCCTTCTGAGTTCATTATTCCTACTAAAATACTAACTGAGTGCTGTTTGCTTTGTCACGCTGACGCGTCTCGTTTGCCTTGATAATTAGGAAGCTGTGAACATACGGTAGCTGCTTAATGATTTAAATGTGACCAGTCTACAGTTTGTAGATCATGTTGTGTAACACTGAAGCTTCTTCTCAGGGAAAGTAACGTCTTTAGCTGGAATAAACCTTTTTTTTTAACAACCCATCGACTTTTTCTTCAGTCTTTATGTCTTTTGGTGTTTTTGTGGAATGTGTAAATACATTTACTCTCATGCTGCAGTTCAATTCCAACATGAAGTACTATTTTAATTGAGTATTTTTATATTTCTTTACTACATTTAGCTTGGAAATATTGTGTACTTTTTTAAATTTCAGTGCATATATTTACTTTACAGAGAAAGATTTTATGCAAAATCAGATCAACTTTATTGATCTCCTGCAGGAAAACTGAAGTGTCACAGCAGCAGTGCTGGAAGAAGTACTCAGATCCTTTGAAGTAAAAGTACCACAGTATGAAAATACTCTGTTATAAGTAAAAGTCCTGCATGTAGCTGACCCTGTTTCTCCGTCTCTGTATCTGTGGATGTGGCCTTTTGGTGCCGCTCCCTCTCTCTTGACACCTGGATACCTGCTTAACCTGCACACCTGCCTTGCATCAGCTCATCACCTTCTCCGGTGCATCATCCCCGGCTCGCCTCCCGCTCGTTTCCACATTGTTCTGCAGTGGCAGCCACATGAGTTATGATTCATTTCTTTGTGTTTCCTGTCAGTAACTGCTTTCCCTTGTGCCTCAGGATCGTCCTTCATCTGCCTGCCAGCCCACACCCAGAACGGTACTGTTTGTGTTCAATATGTCTATTATTTATTCTGCATTAAGACACATTTTAGCCCCAGGATTAAACTGTACAACAATTATCCTCATCAGTCTTTGGCTAAAGGTGAATCATGTCCTGTCAGGCCCAGGAACTGCAAACCACCACCTTTTCAGTTGTGTTTCTCTGGAAGAAAGAAGCTGCTTTGTGGTGCAAATTTCCCCAAGGATAAAGGTACGTAATCCAGATATGATCAGACATGACACGCTAAAGAAAGGATGACACTAAAATAAACTGAAGGAATGAGCGATCAGCAAACACGTATGTGCTCTACAACTGGAAAATAGTTTGTGTTAGCAGAGGGTTTGTGTTGCTCAGACAGGAAAGCCGAAGTGTAAAAAGAAGTTTGATGTTAGGAGAATACTTCATATACTGCAGTAATGGTACTGTTTTGTGTCTTTGGTTGCTTGTATATCTGCAGCTCTTAGAAAAGTACTGACTCCACTGCACTTGAATTCATCGCTCTTGAAAAAGGCATCTTATTTTCATCTGTCAGAGCGAGAGCATCACTGTGACCTCACGGCTCAGTCCCCACAGCTGCATTTCAATTGGCTCTTCACTCAATCAATCAATGATGGCTCTGACTGACAGAAATCACCCAGCATGCACCTCTGAATCCACAGCCTCACACCTCCTGATTATCCCAATGTGGGAAATTAGCACATTTACTTGTAATGGAGTATTTTCCGTGTGGTATTAGTAATTAAACATTCCATCACACATGCAGAGAAGTGTTGATGGAGCTATAATGTTCGTATGTTTACCTTTCTGTCTCCAGCAGTGTTGTTCTCACTGCTGAACAAGAGGTGAACTAAGGCGCACAAAGGTCAGCTTAAACAAGCATTAAGGGATTTCACATGCAAATACACTGCATACAGTGTTAGCAGCTATAAATCTAACTATCAGCCACAGCTAACAAGATTACCTTAAAGGATTCAGAAGCTTGTTTATGTGTGCAGGGCGCCATGTTTAGCTGTGCAAGTACTTTAGTTGCTGCTCAACAGGCTAAACAACTGGACAACAGGCTGGGCTAAATGTTATCAGTTAAAACTGAGCTCTGTTAAACTAGCTTTTACAAACATCAGCAGCCGTTTTCAAGCAGGTCACTTTGTTTTGGTGGGACAGTCCACTCATGTCAAATCCACTCATTGCCCAGTCATATGGCTGTAACAGTCTAACTGGCATTCAATCATTTTTCAAGAAAAAAAGGCAAAATCTTCTGATTCCAGCTCCTGAAATGTGAATGTTGTCTCGTTTCTGGTACTGTAAACTGCAGATTTTTGGGTTTTGGGACAAAACGAAACATTTGAAAATGTCATCTTTGGGTTTTGAGAAATTGTGATGAGAGATTTTCACAATTTTCTGAGATTTTACAGACCATGTCAGCCATGATAAAAAGTCATGAGACTGAGCTCCACTTTGACGAATAACATTAAAATTCTTGATAATCAACAGCCATTCAGCTGAGTGATGATACCTTTACTTTTGATACTTTAAGTACATTTTGGTTGAATGCTGGACCTACAGGAGTATTTTTGCATGTTGTATTTCTACCTTTCAGTGCTGGAATGTGACCAAGCACATTTACTCAAGCACTGCACTTAAGTACACCGGTACTTCCACTTTTATACTTTTTACTACAATTCAGAGGGAAATATTGCATTTTTTTTACTCTCCTATACTTATTTGCTATCTGTTAGTTTCTAGTAACTTTGCAGTTATTAAAATTAGCTCCACCTTTACCAGCTGCAGCATTACAATGATGAACACATCAATGCATCAATAATACAAGTTATATTGCTGCTTTTACTTGAGCAAAGGTCTGAGTACTTGTTCCACCACTGCTGGTTATTATTTCAGTACTAAAGGGAGTAAAAGAATACAAGGCAGCGAGGACTCGTCTACTGTCCTTGACCTTCTCTTTATCAATAATCCCCGTCTCTCTCCATTACAGGCTGTACACCCATAACAACTGTGGCCGCTGACCTGGCCACTAGAGAGCATCAGAGAGCTGCTATCATTAGCATAAAAATATTATAATAAACAATTAATGCTGCAAAAAATAGTGTTTTTTTTTCCTAGTGTGTCCCAGTTCTGCCAGCAGACTCTCTTTAATATGCTCAGTGATGTTTGAAAAGGTTCAGCAACAAACTACAAACTTTTGATGTTCCCTCTTTCCCAGATGCCCTTCAGTTTACAAAGCAACATCTGATCACCTGCTGCGTCACGCTGCAGTGATGGACCTCGCTGAAGCAGCAGTGTGTCTCCAACGGGGAGCGAGGTTGTTCATTTAAGACCAGCTCCAACATGAGGCACATTCCTGTTTAACAGCTTTCATCCCATTTGGATTTACAGAGGCGAGTTAACTGGGCTTCATCTGCATAACAATGAGAAGTGTAGCGAGGGATCGGCACAGCGAGTCTGAAGAGGCTGAGGCAGTGATGAGACGAAGATAGCAGCGTATGATAATGTTAAAAAATTAAGATTCCCAGCTTCTCTGGCCAACCTATTCTCAATACAAAATGTCTTGTTTCCAGTATTAGTTTAAATTTTTCATCATTCTTGTGCAACAACCTGCTTCATTCTTTGTTTCGAGCTACAGACGCTCATTTCTGGAGGTTTTTCAAATAAATGAAACTGAAAACATCAATCAACACTTCTTCCACCACAGATAACTTCACAAAGTGGCGTAGCATGAAATTCACCTCGTTCTTAGAGGTAACGCAGGGTTACCACTGTAGGTAGGAGGCTAAGCTAGTTAGCAGGACATGCTAACGTTGGAAAAGAAACTCACTCTTGTATTTTTGTTTGTGGACAAAGTATAAAAGAAGAAACCAAACTCTTAATATGAGGAGTATCACTCAGGTGAAATCCATAGTAACTGTAACTACACCTGCTGAGAAAAGATACGTTGCTGAGCTACGATTGGACAGTTGCAGTTTGGGGGCGGGGTTTAGCAGGGTTTTGGTGATGTTTTCTACTGAGGGAACATGTTTGTTATAGGATACTGTGAAAAGTATATGAGAAAAAAGATACTGTAGTGTGTATGTAGTATATCATAGTAAAGTATACTGTCAACATTTCACTGCAAAGTATTTTGCAGATAAAACTGACTTCTTTCTTTTAACATCACCACTTTACTCAAAACTTTTCAGATTTTGTTTACAAAATTCTGGTTCGTTGCCTTTGCTGTCACATACTCATTTAATATCTGAAGTTCTTTGTGACTGCAGCAGAAGAAGAACTGGAATTATCACATTAAAAAAAAGATCAAACTCCTTGAATCAGTGTCAGATGTGTTTTATTGACAACTCCTGTATCCATACGGGAAGCAAAATGGAATCATCTCACATGTAAACATGTTGTTTAAGGTCACTTGAATGTTGAGTGTTGGCAGGACGCACGCACTGTAGCAAGAAGAGACGATACCCTCTGAAAGTCTTCTTCCATAATGGGCTTCGTCAACGTGATCGTATTTTAGATTGTTTAAGTAAAGCTGAGCATGCATAAGAACCTCCCCAGCAGCCTTCATTCCACCACCTACAATCATTCATTAAGGTCAAAGACAATGCATCCGCTGCAGAACCTTTTTTATGTTTCGGAAATTTTCATCACGTCCTTCAAATCAATCATGTTTAACACCTGAGACACCTCATCGATAATCAGTGTTTGTGCCCTGAAGTAGAATGAATTGGGATTTATATGCTTAAAGCAACTGCTTACAGGCCAATGATCACCATTAACGGAACAGGTTGCACTTTTGGGGCAACACCTGATACAGGATGAGTACGTATTAGACACCGAAGCATCATGCTAACACCTGCACGCTCACAGTGTTGACTGACAGAAGGCTACGAGCTTCATCCAAACACGCCTGGATTTCTACATATTAAATGTTGTTTTTCACATCTTGACAAAAAAATTCAAACTACTCTGACAGTTGATTAATCGTTTCAGCCATTAATCAAACAACGAGACAAAACTTCTGCAGTCGTGCTAGAGGCTCTGTCAGGCCAGAGGTATGAGCTAAATGCTAACATCAGCATGCTAACATGCTTAAAATGACTGTTCACATGCTGATGTTAAGCAGGTTTAAGTTACCATGTTCATTTTACTTCTTAGCATGCTAACATGCTAATTAGCATAAAACACAATGCGCAGCAGAGATTGATGGTGAATGTCATTAATTTAGAAGGTATCCGACCTGATGATGGCACTACGTGAAAAGTTAAAGAAGTTATTACAAATCATCCTGAAGGGGAACATGAATTTGTGTTCCAAATTTCAATTCGGCCAATAGCTGTTGAGAATTTTACGCTAAACTGCGAATGTCAACCTGATGGTGGCGCTAGAGGAAAATTCAGTTGATCGCCAAAGTCATTGGGATTCATCCTCTGGGAACCATGAACGTCTGTAGGAAATGTCAAAGTGGTGGACTGACAGTGCCTCTCAGCACAAACACCGTCTGTCTGCAGCTTCTCCAATGTGTTTTCTTCTTTTCTTTGTTTAATTTAATTCTAAATTTAACGGATTTGGGACTGTTGATCAGACAAACAGGCAATGTGCAGACATTAGCTACAGTCCGAACTGAAGCCATTTTTCACATTTTATGACATTTTGCAGAATAACTGAATACAAAACTCTCAAAACATACTGACAATGAAAATAATGGTTACAGCTACAGCCGTCGTTTTTATTTCTTTTATGTGGCTTTAGATTCATGGAGGTTCAAGCAATCATTGTCACTTCTATAGTTTATTGATTCATTTAAAAGCATGTTTTTTAAAAAGAAAAAGCGTAATTTGTTATTGACGATGGGTTGAGGAGCATCATGTCGTGAACTGCTGTTTCAGAAAATACGCACAAATGCCTGAATTAGCTGAAAAGTTCTGTTAGTTTTGTTAGTGGTGAGTAAATCCGGTCTTGGACTTCCAGGTAGACGGATATAACATCATCACGTTAACACAGAACGAACTAATAACTGGCGCTCAGGACGATTACGGAGGCTGCACGCTGCGAGGTGACGGCGCTAACCACTGAGCAACTGTGCTGCCTTTTAATTAACTATTAAGTGATTAATTATTGTAGCTAATGGAGCTACCTTTTAATTATGACCTATTTCTGGTGGGTAATCACTGCTGTGCTTCATTTTTAGATGCTCATTTTCCACACACACACACACACACACACCTCCTTCAGTTCCCATAAAACCGAAGTGGCGTCTGCCTGTTTTTGATTCTGTATGTAAATTTTATAAAACTGCCAGATTTGACCGCATATTCTCAAAGCTTGCACACACTGGTTTTTACTTCCACACCTGAGATCACCTGTGAGTAAACACAGCTGTTACATTTTTAAGTCAACCTCATGGTGGCGCTTGAGGAAAACCATCGCTCTTCCTCTGGGAATCATGAACTTCCTGCTAATCTATCCAATAGATTAAAATCATCAATTAATGAAGCTTTAAAGGTTAAGATGCACACTAGCGACGGGATTTAGGTGAAGCATCTGTGTCTGCTCTGGTGTTAGCGGCTAACTCCCAGATGTGACTGTGGTGAAGGGACAGTGACATTTTCATTTCTGCAGCTTTTCTCCGAAAGCTTTCTGATGCCGGCGAGGAAAATGTTGCGCAACCCTTTCATGCTATTATTCTTGAAATTGTCTCCATGAGCAGGCTGGACACACACAGACACAAACACCCAACATCAGCAAATCAGATGTTCAGACAGCGTCTGATTGGACCAGCTGGTCAGCTGCCAGCGTAAATATCCATCACATTTACATTCAGTAGCTTCTCAACCACACGGAGAGAGGCGGAGGACGGTCTGATGGAGCTGATATGAATATTTTAGCGTGATTCTGCTGAGCTGCTTCATGAGGACGTGTTTCAGAACGTCCCACAGGAGTCACTCTGGGCTCAATGTAATTTACTTTACAAATTATGTTGTGAAATGATCAATTAGAGGTGAATTTCCCACAGAAAGACTTACTGAGCTCAAATCAGGTTTGTTCGCTATAGAACAGATGAGGTTTCCACGCTGAGGGTCACCTCTGACAGGTGTGAACACTCATGGTTTTCTCTCACAGCTGGACCAGCGATATAAAGCAGTGACCTTCCACTCACACGCCTGCTGGCACTAAGATAAGGGCTTTTATTCTTCTTCCCATTAAACACTTATTGCCCCTGTAAATCTGAACTATTGTAATATCGAGTCTGCACTTTTGCCTTCACTGAAGAGGAAAGACTGGATTTGACTTCTTCCTCTGTCAGTGGCTCAGAGCTCTGAATACTTATGAGACCTCTTCTCTTCCTTCATGTCTGTTGTGATCAGTTTAACCAAAGACTGATTTTTCCAGCATGATTTATTTTAATAATTTTTACTGGACCGAAGAAGTAAAATTATCCAGTAATTTAGAACTGCATTAACTCAACACAACACTGACATACAGTTTTATTATCCTCTTATGAAGCTGATATGGACAAGTTAGCAAACAGTTGCTTGTTTATAAATCCAGCAGACATGGTGGTACATTAGCGTTCGTCTGGAGGTGCATTTATGGTCGTTAAGTCCAGTGTGACCCTGTTTTTAGCTGTGGTTTAGCTGCTAAATGCTCCACTAAGGCTTGAACGCATGTATACTGATATTTCGTAAAACGTCTTCATGACTTTCATTATATAAAATATCTCTGTACACACAGGAACGCAAAAATAATTGCGGTCAAACAAGCATGCCGGGCCAGTAGGTGGCGATAACGTCTGCATCAACCATACGTCAAATACCATAGAGGAACGTTCTGAGCGTGCACATTTTCCTTCGTTGTTATTAACTTCAACACACAAACCAATCGTAACGCAGCAGTCCACCATTGTTGCACCCTCATTATGGCATAATTTCCCCCGCACAGACACACAGGCGTTTTAAAAAGTACGTTACCTGCTCCAGCTGTGACACTGAACCACGTAAAGTTGAGGTCTGTATAAGCACAACGATGCGTTCAAAGACGTTTAATTCTGGCCTGTTATCAGGTGACATTAACTGCACCTGCGAGGTTTATCAACTAAACCAGTGAGAAGTGACTGTTAGCGACGGCTTAAAACGAGAAGCTACCAGCTGCATGCTTTGTTTAGGTTTCGATAGCAGATGTTAGCACCTGCGCTCTCAACACCTCAAATAATTCTCACATTTTCAGTCGCATGTAGTGAAAGTTAAAGGAGAGCAGCTTTACAGGCAACTAGCTGAGGTGAATAAAACAGCTCAGCATAGAAAGGATCAGAATTTAATTGCTTTATTTTACCCGACACGGATCCATTACATTACATCCAGGATCAATACTGATCCCTCAGGACATGCTACTGGTTAGAGCAGCTTTAACGAAGCAAATCTAAGATTCTTTGCTTATTTTCAAACATAAAACTTTTACTTAGGAGAAATTGGGTTTGCTTATTTCTGTCTTCAAACGCCGTGAAGCGTTTTTTGTTTTAAAACAGATCATTTATATTTTTTTCAAGGTAATTTTTTTGCAGTACTTGACTTTAAATGTTTATTTTTATGCACCACCCTTGTATGTGAAAACCAACTGTAACCTCATTCTGTTGTTAATTACCTCTGGACCCCTCATATGCATCCTGTGGCCCCCTGTGGGGTCCCAACCCATACATTAGCAAACACTGTTCCTTACCACTTTGCCATTGTTTTACTTTTACTTGTTCCTTTATTGAATTCAGATTTTGGATGTTTCTGCTGGCTGCTCTGTTAGGCTCTGAGGTATATTTGACTTCTCTTGTGTATTTGTAACCTACTTAACTCACAGCTTGAATTGAGCTAAAACACATAAATAAGGATTTGCTTCCTGCGCTGAGCTTTTGTCAAACTGTTTGAATTTCAGCGTGAGTCTGGATGTTGTTGACAGACTGTTTCCACACAGAAGTTTCTGTGTTCTCTAACATTAAGTCGACGGGTGAAGCCTCTCTGCGTCACGTGCAGACTGAAACGTTTCCATCTTTAACGAGGAGCTGTGACTGTGGTCTTTTTGGTTTAAAGAGGCTGGAAAATGTAAAAGCTGTGTCTTCAGATCATTTAACACAATTATTTTGGCTTGGAAAGTAGCCGTCACGGCACATTATGGCCGCGCGTTATGCAGCACGAAGCCTCCTCTGGAGATTTTACGATACTGGAGCATCTCAAGTGAGAAAATGTATTCAAGGTCACAGCGCTGATGTGTTCTGCACACAGGAAGACGTGTTCACATGTTCTGTCATCATACAGGAGTCCGTGCGGTCGCTTTTCATGCTGCCCGTTAACATGAATTAATGATAGTTACTGTATGCAGAACAAACGTTTGATTCACAAACTGTGACATCTTCTTATTTCTTATTTTTTACTTTCTACCTGAGGCTCCTGCAGTTTTAGTTCGCCGCCATTTCAACAACATCTAAAGAGAGAACATCATTTCTTCTCCTCTGTGTGCAACCAGGTCAAAGATCATCTCTTGCAAGCTGACATTTCCTTCCTTCAGCTCTGTTTGTTCTGACAGCCACACGCGTCCAGTCACACATACTGTACCGAGGCTGCTGAGCACACGAGCTCCGTGCTGAGACGCGGGGATAGGAAATGACTTGACTTGGATATTATTAGCTCATCTTCACTCACTGCAGCGCTGATCGGCTTTGACATCGCTCATAATCATCTGGTACGAACGCCCGCAGCCCCGGTTCACTTCATCTGAGATGCTGCAATGCAAATCAAGTGAAATGTTTCAGGGCGTTTGGCTCAGCGAGTGGCCGCACTTTATCTACATTTAAATTCTGAAGCAATGTATTTCATTACAGCTTTCTTTTTCTTTCTTTCACACCCCTTCGAAGAAGGCTGCTGGGATAAATCCTTCATAGAAAAGAGACACACAGTATAATAGACTGGACAAACAAACCACAGCCGCAGAAACAACCACTTTACATTTTCAGAATATTTCAAACACATAAGCGTCCAATCTTACATGAATCATCTGGCCTGAATAAAGTGAATTCGTTGAGGGGGGGATTCTTGGTTGTTTTGGCCACAACAGACAGCACTGCTTTAAAAAAAAAAAAAACCTCAGGACTCAGCAATAACTGTTTCCACCTCCAATCAAATCTCACTGACACAAAGAGGACACCCAGGTATGATCTGAGTCTCTCTGGCATGCACCTGTAAAAAGGGGGGGGGGGCTCATCTGTGCTACAAGATAAGAAGCAGCACTGAGTTTGTTTGGAGCCAGCGCCCAGTTACATCACAAGTTTACGTCCTTACGATGTTTCTGGAAATGATCGTTTACAGATTTGTGGTTAAAGAAATAATTTGACACTTATTTGCTTTCTTGTCGCGAGATGACAAGATTGATACCACTTCATAGTGCACCACACACTTGTGCACTATGAATAAGAAGCTGGATCCGGCAGCCAGTTAGCTTAGCCTAGCATAAAGACTGGAAACAGGGGGGAAACCGTCCAAAGAGGTCAAACTTCCTGCACCAGCACCGCTAAAACTCATTAATTTACTTGTTCTATCACGTTTGTTTAATCTGCACAAAAACCACAAGCAGAAACCACAAGTTGCGGAAACTTCCTGGGGTCTTGTCATCACTGAGAGGTTGCCAGGCAACCAACGGAAACTTCAGGAAGTTGCTGCTTGCAGCTAACAAATAATTTAGCGCACACACTTACGAATCCTGACACGGCAAATGGATGATTCCTGTATGTGTTGTTGTGAGAATGAAACAAAATATAACGAGTTTATTACTGACCTTTAAAAAACTGGTGGGAGAATTTTATTACCTTTGAACAGAGCAAGGCTAGCTGTATCCCTGTTTACAGTCTTTATGCTAAGCTAAACTAACCAGCTCTTGGTTCTAGCTTGATATTTGCGTGCAGTAAAATAACGAGTGATTTCTCAAATCTTCGTTACAAATCAAACTTCTTTCTGTTGTGTTAACAGTTTGTATATTAAAAGGGCGAGATGTCCTTCCTTTATTTAGCATGAGCTCATGATCAAAACCCTGCAGGCAAAGACATTCAATTAAATAAAAATAATGACAAACAAACAAACAAATATAGAATTAAATGTCAGGTAGAGAAAAAAAAGGCTAAACTGGACTAAAGAGAAAAAGGAAAAAATATTGCAAAATAAAAAAGTCCTTTCATTCACCAATAAAAACAAGGATTTAACAATTCTTGTGTACCAGAAAACAGACTTCTCTTCTGTCTCTACTGGGTCTGTGAACCATAATTCATTTAACAATCACAATAACATCGTGTTAATCAAAGTAAGATCTGTGAATGTGGCGGCGTCGCTAAAAAGAAGGTCAAGAAACAAAAGCAGTCACATGAGCAGAAACCAGCCAATAATTAGAGCTCATAGTTCTACCATTCACCTTCATTTCCTCTCACTTTGACTGATCTGGAGGTTTGTTCGCAGCCTGTCTGATGGTCCGACTGCTTCTTTCTTTTCATCGTATTTTTATTCTTTTGAATTTTTCCACACAATAAATAGAAACACAAAGAGCAAAACAAAGCAGATGCACAGATACAAAAACCTCCCAAACAAGCCAGAAAAACACTAAGAATGAACAAATAAACTAAAGTGTTTGTATCGCTCATTAACTCATGTCGCTGCCACAAAAGCTGCATTTCTGTGTCAAAGTGTTGGGTGATGTAGTTTCCAGGTACGGTGTGAAACGGCCTCATGTTTTTTTTTTAACATCTGTAGGTGATGTTGAAAAGGAACCCAAGATCCAAAGCTGTGGGCAGAGAGGTAGAGCTAAAGACACAATATCACATCACAGTGCTTTCACTCAGAGATGTGGCATCTCTTCCACCTCCAGTTAGCGATGCAGCTGCACTCACAGATCTCAGCAGTTTGTTATTAGACAGAAACCGAAACCATCAGAGCCTTGAAATGCTTTCACGAATCTGACTCATTTCAGAAAATTTCCAGGCAATGACGTGAAATTAGACCTACTCAATGCAAATCTTAAAAGGTCTTTTCTTAAGATGCTTTATGCAACTGGGCACCGGCCTGCAAAAGGCATTTTCATGTACTTTGTCAAGCTGTAGTAAGCATGCACTTATGAGTTATTAATGAGCAAAATGTATGTTCAAGAGCAGAACCATCAAAAACTGCATCCCAGAGCTTTTCCCTTTTAAATTCTGAAGGATGGATAATAAAAAAACAGGAGAGTGAAATGAGAGGGAAGCCTCCTAAACCTCCTCATACTCGACTGTGGGCTGGCAGAGCGCTGGCATTCTCATAGAGATTAAATTCCCTTCACTCTGCATCAGTTCGGGGGGAGAAAGAAAAACAGTGGCTGCCTTGAAAGGAGATGCAGCTCTTCATTTAGCACGGTAAACAAGAAGCTTTGAAGTCAGCCATTTAAAATAGGATTTACATGAATAAATAAATCTTGTGAGCTGCAACACTGTTCATGAAATCGCACAAGAAGGCAGACGGCTTCGGGTGATGCTGACACACGTGACACTGACGGGCGAACGTCTGGGTATCATTAATAAACACCAGCTGCTGTTTGTTCCTGTTTCAGTGATCGAATATCAGCATTCATGATCTCGGGAATGTTTCCAAGCATGAATGTCTTTGTCTTATTGACGACAAGATGAAAAACAATGAGAGTTCATATCAAACATCATTTTATTGATGCCACATTCATGTCAGTGACTCCGGGCATCTCACAGCGTCTCTCTGTGCTAAGCTGTAGGAATGAACGATGACATCCTTTGTGCTTCACAACCCGGTGCTTCGCTTCCTCCCAATTATAAAGAAAAAATAAAATTAAAAAATAACAATAATAACTTTGGGATGGGGTTCGATAGCATGGAGGGTTACCTTTAAACACCTGCAAGTAATGAGTAAAATGAGTAACCCCGAGATTCTCCGTGACGAAGCGTTAGCGGTGTGTTTTTGTTCCGTCTTCCACCGGGCGCGTTTCAGAAGCGGAACATTTTGTCTCCCTGATTTTGTTACCTTACTCAGATTTTGCTGATTTGATCATTTTTTCTTGATATTTGTGCCTCCACCATGATTAAATATGCTTCATAGTTAAATGGTTTCTTTTGCTGTACGATCGGGAGTCTGCACAGGGTGTTTTATTTTGAAAAGATACCAGAGTCACTGCCCTCTTTCTGTGTCTGACTTCCTGCCTGCCTCATCCGCTCTGTGCAGACTGACGCTTCGTCTGAAGACACACTCGGTGCGTATTCTCCGGATCGGAGCGTAGAGACGCCTCTGAAACGCGCCCGGTGGAATTAAACACATCAAATAGAATGGCAGCGATGAACTCTGACGGACGTGTTGTGGACAGAAATCGCCCAGTGGAATTTAGAAAGAAGATGTTTAATCCGCACCTATAAATCAGATGAGCAGCACGGTACATGAAATGTATAATTCTAATTTTAGACTGAACATTTATTAGTTACAGCTGATCTGAACTGCTGTCGAATTAATATTCGAAGCTTTTCCAATAAAGAATTCACGGAGTTTGGTGATTTAAATAAGCTAGCAATCTATTCATGATGGGTTCAGTTAGCAAAAAGCGATGTGTTAATGTTATTTTCCCCCCAAATCTGTCCAAACCAACGTCAGACTGACTGACCTCCACATTCACGCCGTCAGAGCTGCTGATCGTGATCAACCTGAGCGTCGCTGCTTCCACTGTCGGTGTAAATGTGTTCGGTTTGGCTCTGCCGCCGCAGCGGTGGCAGCAGATGAATCAGCGGCCGGATTGGTCTAATATGTTTAGAGAAAATGAGGAGAGATAAAAGGTGGGATAAGGGATTGGTCGGCTATCGGAGCCCACCCCCGGTCCCTGTCGTCTGCCCCTCGCTGTCTCTGCTCTGGTTACATTTGTGTGTCGTGGATGGAGGACAGAAACGGACGTCTGCAGTGCTGCCTGTCTCTGGATCAGTCTTTGCTAACATGATTGTGACAGCCACTGTTTGGTTCCACGTCTTGGAAGACCTCTCAAACCAGCTTTTCACCCTCCTCCTCCTCCTCCTCCTCCTGCCCCTCCTCCCCCAGCTTATCGGTACGGCGGTTCAGGCTGTTGAGGGTTCGGCCTGTAAAGCTGCTGCACCCTCACCGGCCGCCCGTTGGCCGGCCAGCCGCCCGGTAACTGTCCGATGACCCTGAGGCCGACCGGCTGGCCGTGTCCTGCGAGTGGGGTGCTGGGGCTGAGGATGTGGGTCTGTCCCGGTTGGGGTTCTGGCGGGGGGGTATTACCTTGATAGCTTGGAGCCGAGGCAGGGGGAGAAACGGGGTAGTGCGGGAGGAGGATGGCTGGCGTGAGGCCGTAGCGTACCTGGAACACTCTAAGAGGTCCCTGCGCTACGAAGCCGTTGGGCCGCTGAGGCTCCTGCGGCTGCTCCGAGTCCTTCTTCACCTCCGGGACTTTGTTCTCCTCCGCCTTCTTGGTTTTGCCCGGCTGCTGCTTGGCCTGGGCCGCCTCCTGCATCTTCTCCGCTTGAGCCCGGCGGATGTGATACGTCTTCCTGGAGCTTTGGAAGGAGTCCAAGAACTCATCCAGGCTTAGGTTTCCCTCCATGAACTTCTCCAGCAGCTCCTGTGAAGAAGGGCAGACAAATAAACCAACATCGGCAGACAGGACAACACACAAAGGGAGGTCCAACCGCGGGGAATCGTTCAAACAAACTCCTCTGAGTATAAAGAGGATTTAATCAGCTCCGGGATGTTTACCCATGAACTTTGGCACAGTTTGTCGGCCACAATATATCACTGTAAGTACATTTTACAGCGCTAACAGCTAACGCTCCATGTGCTGCAACTGTTACATTTGGCAGGGCTTGAAAGGGGGGGGGTGATCTGTCTCTGTATGTGTTCCCAGGATGTGAGAAGCTGAGTGTGGGCCTCCTCTGCTTCAGGACAGAAGTTATATTTGAGAAGTAATCGCTGCGTAAACCGCAGTGATTGTTTAAAAGCCAATTCTGATTTAGTTTGGTTTTACAAGCCTGGGATTAAAAAGCAAGAGCTTATTCACATTTTGGTCAGTTAATAACATTCTGCGTGTTCACATTGGAAAACAGTGGGAGGTTTGTTTCCAAAATAAAGTGCTTCACGTGCAGCTCCATGCACTGAAGTACCCAGCATGCTGCTGGCTTTCTGCAGTAACCTGATTTCTTTCTTATACATCATGCAAATGAGGTTTCCATAATCGGGGAAAAGGATTAGAGAAACACAGTTAACGCAGCTGCATTTCAGCTGCTGGAACCTGATTTCTTGGTCATGTAGTCACATCACAGGTTCTTCTTTTTTTTAAACAAAAAAACGTGCATGACAGAGACTTAATGCACGGTATGAAGTACAAATATCGCTGTAAAATCAGTGTGGTGGGATGAAAGGGAAGATCCTCACACTCAGCTGTGCGTCTTTGTATTTCTGATTTCATGCAATATCTGACTAAAAGTGAAACTAACGCAGAGCTCCAGAAGTCTAAATTAGCCGGTTAAACTATTTATACTGAGAGGAAACACTGAGCGCTTCTGACTGTACTGCCACTTCAACTGTTAAACTAAACTAAAAACTCTGTTTATCACCTAATAATCAGGTTTCTCCTGCAGAAATCAAACCACATCAACCGGATCTCTTTCATTTCCATGATCTGAAAGAGGAAACCAGGTTTTTTTGTGTGACTGTGAGTTTCGACATCTATTAAACAGTGTGGAGAAGGTGAATCACAAACAATAACTGGTTGTTTGTACATGTTTTGTTGACAAAAACTAAAAAAATCTCTGCAATAACTAAACTAAAACTATGACCAAACTTCCTTTATGAATGAAAACATGACAATATCAGAGACAAACAACTGATTGAACATGCTGTTTGTTCATTTGATGTAGTTCTGCAACAAATCCTTTTCACTAACATCTTTTTGTCAATAAAATGTCAGAAAACTGAAAAATGCAGAGAGGTGAAATATCCAAGTATCGTGTTTCATCTGACCAGCTGAAATATTTTGTTTACTGTCACGTGAGACAATAAAAAACAGCAATTACTCACAATTGAGAAGCTAAACCAGCAGATTTTTCACATTTTAGCTCAAAATGTGACTGAAAACAATCAACAGATTACCAAAAGAGTCCTTTCTGACCTCCACAGAAATGGCTATTAAACAAGAGAAAATTTGCAAAAGCTGCAAATGCAAAGCACGAAATCCTCCCAATGAGCTGCTCGGATGGAGTTTATTAGTCTTTTTTCCACCAATAAACGGCCGTATTTCAACTGGAGGCCGACAGGAAGGAGAAGCAAGCAGCACGACCCGAAAACAGACACACCACATGGAGACCTAACTGATTCAGATTCAGCTGCAGCTTTGTGCTTTGTCCAAATTTGATTTCACGCACTTCTTATGAGCTGAATGCAGATTACTGTTTGCACATACCAGATCAAATTAAATGAGCGTTGCAGGTAACAGCTGTTGTGTATCGGCAGTAGGGCCGAAATATTCACTGCGACCTGCAGGTGGTTTAATGGCGTCCGAGCCAGATGGAGAAGCTCTAAAGTCACAGTGGGGGACGACGCGGTGGGAGGACGCATAATAAACCACCCATCACATGATGTGGTTGACCGGTGCTTAATGGAAGGACAGCGAACAACAGCTTTGGCAGAATTAACATTTGGTCTCTGATTTAAGACGGACTTTTCTTGCTGTTATTCTATATTTTTCTCACAGTCCACACATTTCAGGAATTGAGCCTGATAATAATCATTGTCTGAGCATCTAAAACCTGATAGGTCGTCTTCCTCTGAGCCACGGAGCTCCAGTGTTTTCCAAAACCCATTAAAAGCACATCAATGAGCCACACTGGGTGACATGTTCCTTTATTACCTGTAGTTATTCTGAGTCAACACGCTGTAACACCACAGCACTACATGTGTATTAATCAGCAGCTAAAAATAGTCCCCATTACATGCACTATTTGCTACAGTTTCATTAGCCTTTGCTAACGACTGTAGTGACCAAGTGTTTCAGCAAATTACTGACTTATTGTTTGTGACCTGTTCATGTGTATCTTCAGCAGACTGACTGGGCTTCAGACCGGTTAGATAAGACACACTAAATATTTCCTGACAATGAGAAAAAGCTAGAATAACACGAGCTGTACCCTTTAAATCTCACTGCAGTTTCTCTTGTTTGAGGACTTCTCTGGATATGAGCGTCAGGACGTGTAAACACTTGACTCGTGTTGAGAACGTAAGATTTTTCATTAACAGACGCTGTTAGACAGCAGCAGTGCATCTACATGCACGGGAGAAAGCAGGTCACTGGGACGAGACATTTAGATCTGAAACAGTCAATCAGCCGGTCGACAGAACAACCAGTGGCAACAATTTTAATAATCAATAAATCATTAGAGACATTTTTTCAAGCAAAAATACCAAACATTTGATGCTTCCAGCTTCAAACATGAGGATTTTCTGCTTTCCTATGTAACAAACTGAATATACTTATAATTTTTTATAGACAAAACAATTCATTGAGAAAATATTCTACTGGATAAAACTATATCAAATGAACTAAAACCACTTCAATCATTGTCTAATTTGTTCCTCTCTTTTTGATTTCTTCTGATTTAATAAATGTCAAACTTTCAAATTAAAGCTTGGCCCAAGTTTTGTCCATAATTAACATTTTATTTAGTTATTATGAGAGTTTTCATCAGTTTGTCTCAACACAGTCCATCCTCATTAACAGCTAATTACCATTTCTTTATATTTCGCCTCCTCATCACATTTTTTTTTACAGAGACTTTTATTTTGACATACAGCAGAAACAAAACTCTGCTTTTCTTCATCAGTTTAAGGAAATAAGAGAAGCAACATTTCTGCCGGAGAAGCCATATATCCAGTTTTCTAAAGGGTTTTTGTATCTGTAAACGCATCTCTTTGGCAGCAGTGCATCATTCCCCTCTTGGCTGCAATCCGACATCCAAACACAGAATCAGCAGGAAACTGAAGCTGTGAACTCGAGTTTAAACCCAGACCAGCCTGTGTGCCCTCAGTTCAGCAGATATCTGTACTGGAGCTGCACCAATCCACGTTTTTTCACCTGAATTTGGATGTGACAGCCTAAGCCATCGGGAAGCTGGTTTTATACACGTTACAAGAGGAGGAAGCTGCTGGCTGGAGTCTTCAAAGGCAGCGATCTTTGTCTGACACTGAGGCCAAGGAGAAACAAGCTTTTCCAGCTTTTCATGGTTGCGGTGCCACTACCGTTAACTCATCTGAGTTCTGAGAGAAAATGTTTCGTAAAGCGCCGCATTCATTATAGAACTACCACAAAAATCAAAACACACTTTTCATTGAAGCGATGAGCCTCTGAGGGCTTAATCTGAACCGACTGAGATCAGAGGAGAACAAGAGGCGCTGCACAGACGTCTTTGTATTGATTCTGGTCTACTAAAACAGTTACGTAGCACACGCCTACACACCGATGAGTGTCATTTTAAGGATTCCTTCATCAAGAGGTTCACAGAAATGTGACAACATGAATTAGTGAATATGTCAATCTTTAATACTGGGAACTACTGTTTGTCGTTTATTTATTAAAAAAATACAGGTATAAAATAACGGACGTGTACCAAACATACAGTGATTTGTCCGTCTCCTAAACAAACGCACGGAGGAGTTTTCTCAGCACTCGTTCAGCTGTTTGGTTTGTGCTGGGTGTTAATCAATCAGCGGACAGCCGCTCTAATGACTGAGTCATGGAGGTATTGATCAGTGCCACGTGAGGCGGGGGAGGTGTGCTGCACGGATCAATCCGAGCCTGGAGCAGCGGTGTGGGTTTCATGTGTGAGTAACACTCCCTCGCTGTCCTGATTAAGCCCAAGAACATGCCAGATTCAAGCAGGACCGCTTGTTCATGCATCATGTTCACAGGAGCGACTGTTATTAACCATCAGGCTGAAGCTCTTTGAGACTAAGATAAATGATGCAGCCTCTCCAAAGACAACACGGTTTAATTCCTCCAGCATACTTTATGTTTACAGAGTGGGAATAAAACACTGATAGGATAAACACGAAATGATTTGATCTTTAAAGAGTCAAAACGATTCTCAGACTGATTAATATTTTTTATGAGTGACAGAAACGAAAGATCAGAAATGCTCCTTTAGCCTCCAAGCCTGAGCCGTCAGGGTCCAGCATAAACCACCGCTGTGATGGACAGACGAACGTTTAGCATCAAAACGGACCAACGCTGATGTTTTTAAGCTGTTTAAAGATTTAATCCTTAAGACTTCTATCATATCTGACCCGATTTTTGATGTTATTTATGGCTGGCATTTTTATCCTCTCTGTATAGTTGTTTACACAGCCGTGGTGGACACATCTGTGTCACCAGGTCAACCAGAGCTGAAATGTTAAGGACTCTAACTTTAGATGAACTTATGACGTTCCATCCAAACAAGTTCAGGTTCGAACCTTTTGAATATCCTTTTCGGCGCATTATGTATATAAGAGGGAAAACCAATACAAAAGACATAGTATTTGTACATTATTTCAACATAAACATACCTACACATTACAAAACAAAGACATAAAATAATGTCCTATACTGTGCTGAATTATTCCCTCGCCTCAGCTTGACCTACATTTCATTTTCAAAGTGACGTGTGCAGAGTTTCCAGTTGGTGTCCGGGACGATCTCAATGTTCGGGACAAACTTATTATCTGATTATGGACCTGTTTTCCCATGTTTTCATGTGCGAGTGACAGATTTTTCAAGTTTGTTCAGTATTGCAGTGCAGCAGCTGGCAGCCATGAAACGGGCTGCAGCGTAATCCCCCCGGACGTTTGCACACCGTCAACATGTGTCCACTGGAAGTGTTTGTTCAGGCCACTGACAGCTCAGATTGTTATAAGTGTTTGACGCCTCAATATGAACTTTCACAACTGAATGGTCTGGATTTTTAGAATATTTGCTGACAGCCTTATAACTTGTGTGCTAGTTGGTTATCTAACCTTCAAAGCTTTCACCGGTGGATGTTTGGCAGCTCGTTCAACAAGCCGAGGTGCAGCACAAAGCACGCGGCCATGATCACACATAAGGAGGAGGCATCAGGTACGAAGCGTGGTTCAAAGTCGGCGGCTCTTTTTGTGTTGTGTTTGGCTGGTTTACTGCTTTACGCAAATTAATTTCTGGCTGCATAGTCAGAGAAACAACGGCGTTCCGGCTGGTTAATGAACAGACAGGGGACACCGAACATCTCACCGTTCTGGGTACTGATCTTTTTAAGTAATCTGCAGAGCACATCTGTGCAGTTCCTAACATGAAAAATATGCAGTTTCATTTCAGTAGGACAATGATTTGCTGTTAACAAACAGCCTGTGAAAAATCCTCCTATAATCCACAAAGAGCTGACTGGGCAGGTGAGACGAAGTCAAAAATAGAAATCTATGAAGACGTTTGAGGAAGACAGTATTAAGAGATTTCGGTCCAAAAATCTCTACATAAATAAAACCCACTAACTGCTATTCACCACAATTCAGAGAGAATGATGAAGAATGGGCCTCTGCTGACAGCTGTGGGTGCTTCCTGTGCTGTGTGTGCACACATGTCAGTACACGCATGTGAAAGAAAGCGTGTAGTTTTATGACGGGGGTTACACAATACAGGCCTACAGGCGAGAGGCAGCGAGCTCATGGAGGTAAACATGAGAACATGAACACTCAGCTTTTGTACCAAGCTGTTTGTTTGTCTGTAATGAAGCAATGCAACAATAATGAGCTCATCATCCTTCCACAGCCTATTTATTAGGACAGCTATGAATGCATCAAGGTCACCGGATAATACATTCTGTACTGTATTTTTCCAGCTATATCGACTTATTTAGTTCATGAGCCAGTCAATCTACAATATTAAACACGAAAACTGGTGCCTGCACACTTTGTTCGAGAGTTAGTCACTCTGCACCGTTATGATGTTGTAAAAGTTAGACAGGGTTTCATATTTTCACTGTTCAAACACCACCAGAGCGACGAGGCCGCCAGGAATAAACTATCCAGTGTTAGCTGACTCCGCGCCGTTCTCCAGGCCTGTACGTTGTAGCTAGACAGCAGTACTGACAAACTGCTAAAGCTAAAGTAAAGCTAGAGTAAAAATAATCAAAACCAGACAGAATTCCCTCGACACTTTTAAGCACATCATTATTTTAATCACTTTACCAGCAGCTTCCTGTCAATCTGTGAAAATGTAACTTTAGCTAATGTGACGGTAGCTAACGTTACTTGAGCTAATGTGAATTGAGCTAACGACACTTTAGCTAGTGTAACTTGAGCTAACATGACTTTGCTAATGTAACTTTAGCTAACATGACTTTAGCTAATGTAAGTTTAGCTAGTGGGACTTAAGCTAATGCGGCTTGAGCTAATGTAAGTTTAGCTAACATGACTTTAGCTAATGTAAGTTAGCAAGTGGGACTTAAACTAATGTAAGTTTAGCTAGTGGGACTTTAGCTAACGTGGCATTACCTCCACATTATAAAAACACGTAGAGCAGTCAGCAGCATTTACATCATATCTGAAATGTTCAGCTTTTACTGTCAGATGTGTCTAGCAGGTCCTAGCAATTTTCCATTAATAATTAGATGAAAGAGTAAAATTAAGCAATAGTCATGTATTTTCCAGTTCTTCGAAGTTGGCTTCAAACAAAAATGATTATCTTTGACTGGTTAGTAGTAGTGTTTGTCAGTGACCAGCTGCGGTGAAAACAAATGTTCCATACGATTTATAATTTCTTTATCATTTATCATTTTATCATTATATTTTGTGTAATAGAAAACAAAAATAGTTACTGTAAATGTCTATTTGTCTTGCTATCATTCTTGTCATTGTACAACATCGTTGGGTATTTTATTTTATTTTATTTTTGTATCATTTGTTATTGTCTGATTTTATTTGCCTCATTGCAGTCCTGAAATAGTTTAATCCTGGTTCAGCCATGTATTCATATTAATAATGGTATTATTATTATTATTATTAGTAGTAGTAGTAGTATTACAACAATATGTCCAATATCAATTCTCATAATATTATTTTGAAGCAATCACTGGGGTGCACATCTTTAACAGCACAGTCTATCGGCCTCCTTGTTGATCTGTGCAGCTGCAGCTGGTAAATATCCATCTCAAAAACAAACAAATGCTTCAGCACCACAATAAATGACCTGGACAAATAACATTTAGTAGCAAGATGCAGCGATTAGGAGAAAACACGTTTGTTCCAAAAATCCTTAAATCTGAGTGCAGGACTGACAGAACGCATGAGGCTGGGTTCGGCTGCTGTCAGATGTTGGTGGATTGCTCACTGTATGTATATGCCTCATGTCTCCAGAGATCAGATTGCACAGAAGTGGGTGGGCTGTCAGCTAGACTGCAGACATGCTTTTCAAGAACCATCAACAACTGATGAAAGAGTGTTAAGATTCTCGGCGAGAACCAGAGGAAAGAGCTCCATTTCTGTTCGTTTTACCTCTGAATGCTCCTCAGCATGTGCCACCTCTTCCTGCAGGAGGTTCTGCGCCGTCTGCAGGCTGTGCTTCTGGACACGAGCCTCTGCAATGACAAAGAAACATCAGTGATGTATGCGGAGAAAGGAAGATGAGGTATGACTTCACTGAAGTTGGAAAAAAAAAATCCAGTAACCAAGAAACCACAGCAGACAAAATTATTTTCCGAATCACAAAGAGCCTTCAGGGTATGTGCTGACGAGGAGATGGTGGTGATGGGGTGGACAGTTGTTGGCTAGAAAAAAGGGAAAGCAGGGGCTGTAAATATTCAACTTAAAGCTATTTTGGGAAGCTGGTCTTAGTTTGGTTTGGCCACGAAACTGAAACCCATTTTGGAGTCTTATTTATGCCATCCACTCATATTACTGTCTCAAATACAGCATTTAGATTTTATCATCTCTCCTCTACGCAGCCAGTTAATCTATAAAACCTCAACAAACAAATAATTATGGGTTCAATGTTTTATTAATTCTTTCAATGTTTTCTTCAACATCGTACCTCAGTGTTAACTCAATGTTCATATGTATTCACACACACACACACACACACACACACACACACACCATGTTTGAATTATTTATGTCCATGTCAATACAATGAAAAATGCAAGTAGCCTTGAGAAAAAGATGGAGGCATGGAATAAAATCTGCCGCAGAACATTCAAACCTGCTCATATCAACATGATATCAGGACAGAACAAGCAGTGACATGATGACAGGACCAGATACCGTCAGGTCTACAAACTGTCAGGAGACGCTGATGAGTTCCGAATGCTCCAAATTCTTCTTGAAAGGGTCATTAATTACAACTTGGGTCTTGTTTTTGTGGTTTTGACCACCATCTTTTCAGCTATGATTAGTAGTTACAATGGCCAGAACAATGTTGTTATTCATGATGGTGGCCCAAAACTACAAAAATGTGACGCAAGGTGTGAACATTTTTTCAAGGAAATCCTCAAGGCCTTAAAACATATTAACAAATGTTAGTTATTTAAGGATATTTCCCAAGGACGTGACTTCAGTTAAATTAGAATAACCTTTGTTGATAATGGAAATCTTAAAAGAGCTACGATTGGGGAGCTCTGGTTGCTCAGGGGTTAGAAAGCCGGCCCTGAACCACAACATTTGTTCATGTTGTTTTCGATCTCTCTCTCTCTCTGCCTTCGTTTCCTGTCATCTCTCAACCGCTAATGAAGCAAGGGCTTTCAAATAGTGAGGGTGAGTTGAGGCGGGGGAGACCTGAGGCACAGATAATGCGTGAGGTCAAAGATGTCGGTGTTCTAAAAACAACAGGAAGTCAGTTATTGTAGTTTTGCCCACTGATTTGGCTGCTTAGTAACGTGGTCAACAGTTGGAGCTGCAGCTGTGACAAACAGCTCGCTGAGGAAGATAAAACACTAAAAAAGGCTGCGTGATTGACGCACTTTGCATCAGAAATCTCAAATCTGAACAGGCATGGTGGACAAATTTTTAGATTCAGTGTGACTTTTACTTTCTGAGTATATCACTATCTCTGATGTCTGTCACGGTGAAACATACCATAAAGAGAGGATACTCCTCATAACTCCAGAACCTGCCCGAGAATCATCACGTTTTTAGGTTTTCTTTGATATCAAAATAATCCGCTGATATTTGTGTGTATATCCATGAGTGCTTTGCAGACAGGAACTGCTAACAGCTAATTCGTCTTATTTAAATGGTGTCAATTTGTCCAAATGTGAATAAATACAGCTTGAGATTTGCGCAAGTGACGTCCAACAGATACAGGCAGTAATGGGCACAGCCTGGATAATAAATATGTATAAGTGCAGCACTCTCACACGCTGTATACACAGCATGTGTTCACCTCCTGGGGATTGTGGTCAGTCATCATTATGAACAGGTTTGACCCAGCTGACTGCAAAGTGTGTCACGTGCCTCCAAGAGATGCTGTGACAGCAATGTTAACCCCCCACAAGTCAGACTGGGTTCGGCGGAGACTGAGGGGCAAAGAAAGGTCACAGCAATGACTCTAATAACGCTAAGCTCCTGAGGGAAATCTCTGCTCCCCATCTAGACAGACAGAGAGAAAACAGACAATGTGTGCAGGCAGTTTCATTTCCAGTCGAGATGTTCTCTTTAAATGTTCCCTGCTTGGCGCTGGCAGTCAAAGCGTCCACTCAGATCTTTACAGGTGATAAATTCCCTTTACAAAGAGGAGGATTTCTGCGCACATTATGGCTTCAGCAAACCTCCACTCTGATGCTGCACATTACTTTCTGCTTTCTACACCGCGGCCATCAACATTAATAATCTATCACACGTTACATTTCAGCGTTCTGGCCATCACGTGTGAACGCCGACTCTGCTGTAGTAAAAGCAAGCGTGCATTAAGGAACGGCCTTGTTCATGACCCCACACTGTAGATGTTGGGTGATGGGGGTGTAATGAGAGGTGACAGCCGGGCAAACAAAACACTCCTGCAGCAGCTGTATGTGACCTACATTTGAGGTGGTGGAGGGTGACGGGGGGGCGGTTGGACCTGGAGGCCAGGGCAGCGTACCCAAGTGAATGGTGTCAGTGATGGAGTAACACACTTTGTCTGGGAGCAGATATGAGATGATGAGGAGTCGAGGTAGCTGAGCTGCTGCAGCCGTAGAGAGGAAACACTGAGTTTATAAAACCCATATACAGATCCATAAAATCCCTTATTGACGAAGCAACCGGTCTTGCATAAATGCTTCATAGCAGACACTAAAGCTAATGTGTTGAGAGCTGATTAATCGATCAACAGAAAGCTAATCAACACATATTTCCATGTCTACAGTCTGCAGACTGTCCATTAATGGCGTCTAGCAAAATACTTTGCATGGACGATACAACACAACAACCGTTATAACCATTAAAAGCGGGTTCGTAAGCTCGTAATTGGACTTGGATGTTAACGTCAGGGACGTCAAAGCTGAACCAGAGTCGGTCTGTAAACTGTGATGGATGTTTACGGCTGATAATTTTACTGCTCATCTTCGTCGAAGCTGCCGGTTTCTTTACAAACTGATCGTCTGACTGCTCATGTTGCCCCACTGGACGTCTTTTTAGTGATGGTGTTTTCAGCTCTCAAGAAATAACTTGGCAAGTAAAATGTTGTTATCACGGACATCAACCATTGTGGATTATTAATCATTTTGATAATTGATAGTTTTTAAGGATTTTTTAAAGAAAAATGTCAAATATACCAGACTGCTCAATTCTCCAATGTGATCATTTGCTGCTTTTCTGTTTCATATTATTGGAAGTTGAATATCTTCGTTTGTTTTGTCCAACCGGCTCTGTGATACTGTGAGCGCCATTTTTCACTTGTTATGAAAGTGTTAATAAAACGAGGCTTTTGTTAAACAAGGCTAACGCGTTCAGGCCCTCCAGTGGCCCCTTGAGGCCTCAGTGGTTACTACACCCCATATAAGAAAACCACTGGGAACTGTGATATCTGCAGCAGGACCAGCGTGCTCGTCAGGCCCGACATAAAAAACACTTCATGGGTTAGAAAAACTATGCCGAATTATCCTCTGGAACAGACGGATGAGCAGGGGGAAGGACAGATGGACAGAGTGGACACCTCCCTCTGGTCCTGCTGTTGATGGGTCAGTTCACGAAGTTCAACTTATACAAAAAAACATATTCACCCAGTTACCCCGAGTGGCACCTATCCAGGCAGATTCTTTTGGTTTTGTTTGTGCAGGTTTTGAGAAATTTGCCTCTGAGATTTCTGTTTGCATTGGACATCCTTTCTACTGAGGAAATAGTCCCTATGAAATCTGCTGACTGCGCGTTCTGAGCATTACTGGCGATTATAATGGCGACACTGTTTCTGAAAAGAGATGTTGCTGCTGTATTTTTAAATCTACGCTTTAAGTGCTGTGAGCGCCACAAATGAAATCCCATCCATCCAACTGTACTGGAGTCGCAGCCTCAGAGCCAAATATCTCCTGGACGAGTCAAAGCAATACTGTGATTTGGCAGATAAACATGAGTGTATTCTGGAGTGACGCTATTAAAAAGATACCTCAGACTGTGACTGCATACTTGTTAGTGATAACATGATTGGTTGATTAAAGCATGAAAAGTATTAATCAATTAGACAATCAACAGAAAATGAATTAGCAATGATTAAAAGTCATTAATTCAAGCAAAAATGTTAAATACTCACTTGTTCAGTGTGTACAGTTTGGACCTTTTCACTATTTTTGGACATTTTATGTCTAATGGAATTAACGATGAATCTAGAAACAATCATCAGATAAGTCATTAATGAGAATAACCACTGGTTGCAACCTTGATTAGATTAATTACTGAGGTCATTTAACAAGCAAAAATACCAAACACTGTCTGGTTATATCTGTTTCTCAGTTTTATATCACTGTAAATTACACATATTTGGATTTTGGATGACTGGTCCAGTTCAACAGGTTATTTGAAGACATCATCTTTGGGCTCTGTGAAATAGTGATGGACATTTTTCACCATTCACAAGCATTTTAACAAAACACAGATGAGAGATTAATGGATAATGAAAAGAATCATTAGCTGCAGCCCCAAATCGATCAAGATATGTAGGAAATAAAATGATAACTTTCGTTTTTTTACAACCTGGACCTTATTTCTAGCATTAAATACGATTATCCTTTAAATGCATTCCTTTTAAGGGAATTATGAACTTATCATGGTGAACAAGAGGGGTTAGATATTTCTTCTAATGTAAAATGTTTTTAAAGTTGTTAAAATGAATTTCTGGTTCATTTTCATTCTTTTCTTCTTAAAGCTCCATCGGTCATTTCTCCGAACTGCAGTGAACCGACCAGACTCGACCAACCAAATCAAACATGTTTTCAAAACTCATTCTGTTGGGCTGTGACAGCTCTGGAGTCATTTAAAGTTGAAGAGCCTGTTCCCACAACAAAATAATCAGTTCGACCGTCAGGCACCGCCGCCCCTCGAGCTCCGGCTGTCAAGATGTCCGGTCCGGTCAGGTTTAGAGTCAGCATTAAAATCCTCCGCAGTGACCTGAGACGCAGCAGAGTTCAAACCTGCATCGTGTTCTTGAAGGAGTGCTGGAAACACTGATCAATGTGACAGTCACCGTCGCTGCGTGGGCACAGCAAACAGCTGATGTCGGCATGTTAACGGTCCACGCTGAGGCTACCGGAGACCTCCAGTAAACACTGAAACAGGGTGCAGGAGTGATCCACCTGTCTCAGATACAGATAGCGGCTGCAGATGCTCTGCTGCTTCTTATAATCACTTGTGTTTCTGCTGTGCTTTCGTCCCCATTCTGTGAGAAGATGTAACCATGATGCAACATCCCCAACACTGCTTCTATCAAACACTATGAGAGGGAGAGGGTTGGTTTCATGTCATGATCAGATGCTGAGGAAGAATTAAAGCCTCAGTGAACCTGCTGGAAATATTTTTAACTTTCTGAAACAGGCAACCCAGCAACCTCACTGACTTTATGTAGGGATCAACAGGTGTGCAGGAGAGCCTGAACGTCATTCTTCACACAACTTCTTCTCTGATTACAACACTGGGAATGCCTTTGAGGGGACGCTGTGAAAGTGTGAGCTCTTATCTGCATTTGTACAATTCATTGCATCGCGACAACAAAGGCACATGGCTCTATTTTAATCGCAGTGGGAGCTCTTGGGAGCATGGACAGTGTGGGCATCTCCAAGAGCCACTGCTTTTTGGGTTCATGTATGTGATGTATGTAGATCAGAAGGTGAGGTGATAAACAAATAGACTTTCATCACTCTGAACCGACCAGATGCGACAACAACAGCTCAATAAATGAAGAATCCGCCTCTTCAGGAAGTCATGTTGTCTGGATGAAGCTGTGAACACGCACACAGCACCGCAAACACGCAAAAATGCATTTAAAAATCAAAATATGAAACAACATTTTACTTAAAAACAGGTTGGAAAGGAGGCAGTGACGCACAGGAGTGATGAGTCGCTGTAATCTGATGACTCTTGTATAAACAGGCAGAGTACAGAGTTATATTAGATCGCTCTGATGTTTGCAGAGTTGAGTGTGGTTGGCCTGGTATCATTTGCATGTGCAGTGGATTGATCAACATATCTGCTGCCGTCAGAAGGCTGCAGGGTTTTTCATGCAGCTGTGGACAACAGATACTATAAGAGTCATTAACATGAATCTATCGATCAGTGCAGACTGATAGTTGTTGTCTTTGATGCAGAATTATTCACACATCCACTGGTTGGTGAGTGTTTAACTAAAATAGCTTTTTGCATTCAGGCATTTTTCCATTATTGCAATGCATTTAGTCCGATGACATTTTTCACTGAGCGAGCAAATCAACCACAAGAGACTGAAGATTTAAATGCTGCTCATTTATCATGAGATCGTTTTGACAAGAGAGACTTTTGAAAGCTTCTATGAAAATACATGAAAGTTTGGTAAAAATGCACATCAGGAAGAGGACCGATTCCTGCATTTGAACAGAAATGTCAGGAAAATATCAGCGCGGCTTTTCTTGCAGCATCCACTGTTGCCTTTAAGCACAACAGATTTCCGCGTTTCATGCCTGACCTGCCAGTAACATCGTCTGTGGTCAAAGGCTGCTAGATATCAGTGCAACTGACTGATGGAGCGCCAGCTGGAAACGAGACAAACATGGAGATGCCATCGGTTGATGATAATGAATGCAATTCTTTCCCCTCCAAAAGCTGCTAACACTACTGTACTGAACGGTTTTGAGAAATCAAGTGAAGAAACGCAGTTTAACATGCCGGGCAAGCGATCTGCAGCTGATTATACACAAATAGGTCACGGTATTACAGATGGGGCCTTGCAGGGCACGGACGTATCCGAGGCTTGAAAATTAGCCAGCGAGTCAGCAGTGAATTACACCCCTGCAGCGCTCCAGCCTCATGTTTGTCCTCTTTAACACAACGTCAAAGCGTGGCAACCTGAGAGGGTTTCTGTTCAATCCAACACGGGTGTGATAACGGCCTCACAGCTTCTTGCCGCGCTACAAACGGAGTAACACTCTGCTATTTTTAAGTTCATTCAGGATTCTCAGC
The DNA here is from genome assembly GCF_017976325.1 of Chelmon rostratus. NCBI lineage: Eukaryota > Metazoa > Chordata > Actinopteri > Chaetodontiformes > Chaetodontidae > Chelmon > Chelmon rostratus. Next base: position 23,864,439 of record NC_055671.1, on the reverse strand, counting down.
CGAGTTTCGCCGCGCTCCACTGATAGGAAATAGCATTTGTAATGAAAACGATCAGCCGATGCATTTTTTTTTTCCATCATCTGTTCCTTTTACGCACTCACCACTGCGGTGTGTCCTGTCAATCACACAGTGCGATCGGCACCGTGACATCTTTTTTCCTTCTGTTGTTCGAGTTTGTCCGGGTTGATGATCTTTCCTCAGTCTGTTCAGTCATGGTCAATGCAGCTCATGGGATTAATGCTGGCTTTCAAACAGCCGTTTAAAGCCAGAACCCATGTGTCTGCAAGTGGAAGAGCCCCTCTGACAGCTTCATATTAAATCTATTTCAAGGCTTTTACAATGCTTTGTTCCCATTTGGAATACCCAAATGCCTGTGCACTGTGATCTATGTCATTGCTAACCTTGTTGTTGGTGAGGGGAGGGCTGGGTGGTACTTTCACACGATCCCCCAAATTAAATCCCCACTGTGTGTGCGGGGGCCCAGACAGTCACATATGTTATTTGCAAGAGTGTGATGTTCAAATTGAAAGAGCCAAGATTTTAATTACAACCTCACATGATTAATAGTGTCTTAACAAGCTTTAACAAGTGACAGTTTGAGCCGCCATCTGTGGATTTCAACCGTAACTGTGACATCCGGTAACCTGTAAACCTGTAGCAGGGTGCACATAACCTGGCTTTATTCTGTCCAGCCACATCTCGCAATATGGCTTCAATCGAACTCTGAAAATACACGTTCAACTCAGCAGTCTATAATTTTGACGTTTGACAAAATAAGGAGTGCGTCATTTTCAAGTGAGTCTTTTTCTTCATCAACAAGGCCGGTGATAGACTCGTGTCCATTTCAGACAGGTTAGCTAGCAGGTAGCTCGCTGGTTGTCGTACAAATGAGCAGCGCGTCATGTCAGTCTTTGGAGCTAACGTTAGCTTTAGAAGCTACAGTCCACAGCTGTTAGCAGCATCGCTCGATTGTCAGATATCATAAAATTATTAGATGTGAAGTACAACCCTGACTCCAAAAAAAGTTGGGACTTCGTGTAAAACATAAATAAAACAGAATCAATCATTAACAATCAAACTGTGTTTCCAGACAAAAGTGTTCCTGAGTTCATGTCATTTCATACCCAATCATGATGCTATCACCTGTAACCAATCAACCTGTTTACAACAGGTGTTTTTGGAGCGTTCCACATCTCTCCCAGTCTTTTGTTGCTCCTGTTTGAAACGTGTTGCTGCGTCAGATTCAGAATAAGCAGATATTTACAAAAATCAATGAAGCTGATGAGTTCAGACATTAAATATATTGACTTTGTGCTGTTTTCAGGTGAGTTTGTCAAAAAAGATCAGCAGGTGATCACATTCTGTTTTACGGTTTCAACAAAGTCCCAACTTTTTGGGGGGGGGGGTTACACTAGCAGTTGCTCATTAACATAAATGAGACATTAAAAATCTGTTGTGACTTACTAATAAATATAATGCCTCTTGGAAATATATCAAAAAAAGTACACTAATACTGTAATATTTGAAGAAATCTGAGTTAGACTGATCAGTTTTCCCACTGAAGGGGTTAACTTTTCTCTGAAAAACCCACAGAGGACCACACACCTCGCAATATTGGTCAGAAAAATCACAATTATCACAATTTTCCTCAGATCATTCAGCCATAGCGGCAGCAACAACAACAGAGAGAACCTTTGCCGGCTTCCCACCAGCAAACACAGCCAATTACACTGGAATGCACAAACCTCTGCTTCGACCAGGAATCCAACCCCGGGTTTAGGTTGACAGGAACTTTACCCCCGTGCTTTGTCTGACACCTTTACCTAACTGCCATCAACTGTGAGTAATACCCTCAGCATCCTTTCTTTCTCTGCGTATCCTCTGACACCACTTCTTTTCTCCGATTCCCTGAAATATGTATCAGAGACAGAGAACATGGATTTGAACTCACATACAAACCATGAATGTGACCTGACAGCAAAAAATATATGTCTAAATCTACAACACACGGCTGGTGAAAGAAACATTCAGATCTCTCACATCTTTAAAACCTACGAGTGACTTGTTGACTCTCAGTCAAAGAGCATGATGCTTTTATTCCAATCTGAATATGGAAAGTCCCAAACAAAAGGCTCAGTTACTAGACAGCATGTGCACTTTGTTCTCCACCTACAAACAGTCAGCTGGGTTCCCAGAGGAAGTGCATATAAAAGCCTCGTCTCACAGTCCACATTCACTTAGATCTGGTATGGTGGCAACAAACAAGCCCATAATCCCATTTTGATGACCACACCCAACATCACAAATACAAGTATGAAAAGCTAGCACAGTCCTGAGTAGGATGTTCAGAGGCTGACCTCTACTCGTCCTGAACTGGTGGGTGTTTGGTGAATTTAGTGTGCGGTCAGTGGGTAAAAGTTCAATTTCACAGTATATTTCTTATTTGTCACAGGAATATGTCGTCATTTTCATGCTCCTTTGATTTAAACACGGATTGGCACATGGATTACGGGGGATAAATAAAGAACTGTAATAGACAAAAGATGCAGTCTAGCCGTTGTCAGTAGACTGCAGCAGTCAAACAGCTGAAAGCGTTCAATGGCATCAAATGATCCGCCACAGTCTACCTACAACAGTCTGACTAAAGTGATGCCAGGAGCCAAACATGAGGCTGCTGCGCTGCCATACAAGCTGACAAATGGTGTAGCTGTTACAAAGCTGTCAAAGCCGTGCATTATTTCACGCTGTAGTAAAAATGTTAATATCTCTTTAAAATTTAACCAGATATTGACTTCAGCATCTCATAACAAAGGGTTTATGATGGTTCTTAGCTGCAGCAGGGAAGAGCTAAGCTACAGAGATAAATATCATCCATTTATGAATACTTTTCAGGAGCTATTTTGTGCTAATGTGTTAGCACGCCCTCCTGCAGCATTCAGTGATAACAGACTTACAGTAGAAATTATTTCTGATTTCAGACATGCAACTGTATATTTTGCCATCTGAAATGACAACTCTTGCTAGCAGATTTTGCTAGCTGCTGCTAACAGGTCAACAGCTAACATTAGCTTCATGAGTTGGATGAAAACAGATTCTCGTGGAGTTTTATTTGTTTCTAGCTGACTTGTTTTAAAACAAGAATCATGTTAAAAAGTAACTTTATTATGTGCTTGATGGCTACATACATGCGATCATGCTAATAGACTGATGCTAAAGCTAACAATGTAGAAGAAATGAGAAACAGCACTGCAGAATATGTGTGATTCTCACTGTTATTTTATTCTAACATAATGCTGTTACGACAATTAGCGTACAAACTCAGATAGAACAGAGATTAAGATTTATGATTCATTGTTTGTATATTGAAACAGTTATTTTTGCCTTTAACATTTCAAGAAAAAAGGCTTTTAGGATGAGGACTGACCAATGTGTTTGGTAAAAGTAACAGTATGCTGGATAACGAGTTAGCCTGTGGTTGCTGTGCAAACCTCCCTGAATGCAATAGAGCAAGTTGCTAACACTAGCCTACGTATTGATATCGTAGCATCCAGGCCTGTATCTCTCACAGGGTGTGGAAATACTTCACAGTGGAGGTGCTGGGGGCCGAACCTCACCTCACGAAATAATGTAATATGAAATGAAAGTAACGCTGGGTTAAGTTCCTCCTGTAGGTCGTCAGCTAGTTAGCCAGACGTGCTAATGTTAGCACCTTAACAGGAGCAATGAGAAGCTCTTTTCCTACATTCTTGGTTTAAAAGAAGGTAACAAACAAGAAACTACAATCCAAACTCTTTATATACAGATTATTCCGGATATAAAAGCCCCAAACACTCAACTTCAACACGCAGGAAATCCAAAGCTCGACAAGCCTGCTGTGCCTAGTTACGGTTGCTAGGCTAGGATTGGCCGAGTGCTGTGTGGGGGAGGGGTTTAACAAACTGTCCGTTTACCTGGGCCTGCCTCAGCTCGCCTACGTCTCCTTCAGTAATGACTTCACTAATGTGTCCCAGAATGCATTTCAACACCCACTGAGGACTTCGAAGTGGCCACATGAGCACATAAATACAGAAAATTAGCCACTTGTTATGTGAACGCTGACACAGGCTCATCACTGTGGACGTACAGCATCTTTAACTCTAAACAACACAGGTACAGTATGTTGTGGCTGCAGCACGTTCTGAAGCTGCCGCCTCTTGAAATGCTGGGATCTCTGACTGTTTTATGGATTTCTAATTGTATAATTGTTAAACCTCACTGCAAAATCTAGAGAGAAGCTCTTGCATTTTGATTCATAGTCAGTGACAGTGTGTTGATGTCGTAAATAGCGCTGTGACTGTGCCGAAAATATCTCAAAGAGATCTGATGCTGTCAACATTTGACCCATTATCCATGTAAATAAAAAATAGGGCTCAAGACTAAATAAATCAGTGTCTCACAGTGAAATTCCCTTTAAACAACCCTGTTTATCTGCTGTATATACTGCTAATTTACAAATCCAAATTGTGTTTATTCCATCAACATGAGGACATGTTGAAAGAGTAAATTAAGAGCAGCAGCAGGAAAGCATTGTTTCACTGATGGGCGCGTTCAGAAATGTGCTTTGTTGCACCTGCACCTCCCTGTTTTCCCCTGAATTCATGATTTGACAGATGGAGGCGTCTATAGGGTTTTAAATTTCATACCAAGACAAATACTGCGACAAAAGACTGTTCATTTCAGCACAGCAATCAACACGAGAAAACCTCTTTTTGTGCAACTTGTGCAATCTTTCTGCACAGCTTTTACTCTCCTGCCTCATTTTTTTGATAGAACAAAAAGGGAAAAGTTGAAGATGAGAATGATGAAGAAAAAGTTTTCCAATGCGACCAGTGGACAGATACCAGCAGGTGGGTCACATGACATGGAAGCTATAAACCAGTGCTGAATCTTGATTAAAAAAAGATTTATATAAAATAGAAGAAGCACTAAAATCTAATAATCTAATCCCTCCAACTATTTGTCCAGTCACTGGGTCACATGACATGGAAGCTACTGAAAAAAACTGCAATTCTATTCCAAATAAATTAATAACACAGCGCCAATCAAAGCAGACGTGCCACAGGAGACCAATTTAGCATATTTTTTATCATAATTTTCACTAATATGGGCGAGTCTGCACAAACATACTGAAAATAACATGGTGTCATTCCAACAGTATTTTATTTACGGTCCCTAAAGTGAAATCCTTGTGGTTCAGAGCGGAGCTCAGAGGTGAGCTAACCGTCCTCTTACTGCCAACACCGAGTGAAACCGAGTCAGAAGATGCTGAGTGAATGTTTGTCAAATATTCAACTCAAAACTAACTTCACCGCAGTGAATTTCTGCTCTCTAAAGCGATCGGCTCATAACATGGGCTGCTGGTGAGGTTCAAAATCCAGTCCTGCAGTCCTATTTACATCTGTAGCTCGGGATAATGCAGCTTTCATTACAAACACACATTCATTTGCCTCACGAATAACAGAATGCATCTTGATTACCTTCTTTTCTTGCAGAAATTATGAATGTGTCACATTCAAAATGGTAACGTACATTCATGCATGACTGGCGGCGGCTGCGCAGCCATCGGTCACTATCGGAGGTAATACTGATCGTTTAACTGCTGCGACGTTTAGCAGCTAAAGCGTTTTTTTACAGTTACATTTAGGCACTTTCAGTCCTTAGTTACACTCGGTCTAGACTGCGGTCTTGGTTTGATGCTGAAATATTCAACAGTGACTGGAACTTTATTAAACATTAAACTTAAGTAACTTTTTTAACGTGAATCAAAACCACAATCTTCCCCGAAACACCAAAGTGCTTCTGTTGCCTAAAGTAAACATGAGAAACCAGAGTCAGATTCCTTGTATGTTTACATGTACTGCCAAAAAGGCTGATTCTGATTCTGAACGTCAGCACACCTCAGACTCTAAAAAACCTCACAGAACATGATCTGGCCAGCGATCGCATTTCCTTAAAAACGTATGTGACAAAACAAATTTTCTAAAAAGACGCTTTAACAGACAGGGTCACATCTGTGCGCGCAGCGGCTCATCTTTCATCTCAAAAGCATAAAAGTCCAGTGTCGACGTTTAGCAGCAGAAGGGAGCGAGGGAAGGGAACCCGATGCCAGTAATAGTTGTGAGAAACTTTCCAGAATAGATGTTAAGAAACACTCAAGGTTTCAACTCCACCTGGGGACCACAACCGCAATACAGGCTGCCAGCTTTCCCTGGTCACAGATCCCCATCCACCAAACAGCAGGATGCATTAAACAATACAGCTGTCTGCCTTGATCCGCTCCCCAGTTTGTCTCTGCTGCCATTACCTGCCTCAAGAAAACCCTCTTCATTCATCTTTTTTTTTCCCCTCTCCCTCGTTGCGGCAAATGGGAATCAGATGTTTTGCAGAGGAAGGACAGACCCCCACCCATCCTGCCTTGCTGGGGAGGTGGGACAGCATCTGTGTAATGTGCACACATTGACAGGAAGTTTAACATTCCACCCAACTTCCATCACTGGCCAGCAGCTGAGGCTGCAGCACAAATCTGCCAGCGCGTTTTCACGAGGGTAAACCAAGCGCTGGGCCCGCTCCATAAAAGCTTCCACTCACAGTTGTAAATAAGCAGCGGCAGACATTACCTCTGGAAATTAATGCAACAGGATTTATTTTATCACCTGCTCTTGGCTCTTACGCTGCGAGGAATTTCTAAAGCTTGCCCGTGAGGCTTAAAATTTAGGGCTGAGGCTTAAAAAGACATCCTCTGGTGCTGCCCCGTCAAAAGCATGACTTGCCTAAACAAAGACAAGGCCCCTTTCACCCCGCAAATTCCTTGACAACTGCTGCAAGCTTCCTGCTGGCATTTGATATGCTCCGTTTCGTTCCCATGACCAAACTCCAGTCATGCTGAGGCTTTCCGCCGAGCAGTTGAAGGCTCATCTCGCTGACACTCTGAAGCTTTTCTGTACTCTGATGTGAAACTTGCCTCGTTCTCTGCACCGGCGGCAGTGTCACAGCGAGTCAGGGGAACTCGACGTGCATTCTGCTTTCTATGTCTCAGAGCGTGCAGGAAAGGCTGAACGTCTCACTGCAATCACAAGGTGAGACAATGAGGAGCCGCTGCGGGACATCACGTGTAATTAGTTTTAACCTTAAGTAGCTGGGAAGCAACCTTTTCTTCTCTGATTTCTTCTTTTGGTTTGTTTTCACTCAAGTCTACATGAAACCTTATGAAAGCTCTGTGGCCATTTAAATAAATACGGACACAACAATAGTCAGCTGTCTAAGGTTATAGATGCAGCTGCTTCACTTTCACTTAGCGAGGCCGTATTTATGCATCCAGTCCTGGAATCTGAACCAGTGACCTCGTCATCACAGCCACCAGCTCCTCCTGACGGATGTCTCAGCAGTGATCATCCACTGGCACCCGATATGAAACCAGACACAGCCCCCCTCTCTTTGTCTCGTCAATGATGGGGTAAACTCACCAAGCTGACTCTGTTTTTCCCAGCATGTGGTTGCCAGGTTGGACAGTTCCCGGTATTTCTCCGCCAGTTGGAGTTTGCCGTTACAAAGGCGGGGTCGTCGAGCGAGGCTCTCCTCGGCCAAACTCCGGTTGGAGGTCAGCAGCGTCTCCCGGTCCACTTGAAGCTCCTGAAACTGAACAAAGGTGCAAAGTCAACAAAAGATGAGCCTGTCCTGCATGTGATTCGGCTGTGCAGCGGTGTGCGTGCTGTTACCCTAAATCCTGTACGAGACATTATAAAGAGGAGGGACTTTTATTTTGAAAGGTATACGTTATTTTTCCTACTTCTCTGACCCTTTCTGAAGTGTTGTTGATGTATTGATGCAGGCTGGAGTCATGGTCTCTGCAGGATTTTAAGGACCTGCAGAAAGCCTGCACAGTATAGCAGAGTAAATACTTAAATTCATAGACTTTCCTACAAAAGGTAATGTCCTGGATTCGAACAGGAAATCTTTACTTCGTGAAATGCACTGCATACTTAGATAAGCTCTACTTCCTCTATTCAGTCTAAACTTTTCTCTGAAAGTTTGAACATTTTCTTTGCTTTCAGTATTTTTTCTATATATCAGAGCTGCAGTGATCAGTCAACTAATCTATTCGACAGAAAGTTAATCTGCAGCTACTTTGATATTGTAGAAACTCCCATCACTCGCTGGTTCCAGCATATTAAATATGAAGATTTGTTGCTTTTCACTATTTTATATAATTAGAAATGGAAAATCTCTGGGTTTGGACTGCTGGTCGGACAAAGAGAATGAAGACATTAGAAGATGTCATCTTAATAATTGTTAGATTAACAGATAAAGAAAATGATCGTTGCAGATATGTGTGACATTAAGTTACTTTGAACAGACTGTACTTCTGTTTTGGAGCTGCAGTTCCTGTGTCGGCTGCACCACTACAGCGGACTGTTGAGACCGTGATGACTAGCATAGCGCAGACAGAGACTCCGTCCACGGTGCTATAGAGGCTCAGAGAGCATCTATGTAGGAGAGACTCTTAATGCTGTTTCTCTACAGCTGCAGGAAAGTCCCAGTGGTTCCTGTTCAACACGAGGCAGAGTCAGACCCACTGCAGCTGCAGGCCTTCATATACCCTGAATGACCCCGGAGTCGGGAGGGAACCGTGGCTGAGCTGAGAGTTTTCTATGCATCTGAAGCTCACTGGGAGCTGCATGATACAATCACTGTCGTAGGCAGGATGCTTTATCTTCGACGCAGGACACTGAATCACCTGAAGGTGAAGTGTGCTGCTCAGGTACAGCTCAGCAACACCTGCTGACGGAGGGAAGAGGGTCAATCAGTCACATTCTCCACCCGCATCCCACCTGGAATACTGATGTCCACAGGCCTGCCTCTCAAACAACCATCAGGCAGGCTGAAGGTGGAAACAGAGACTGACAACCTCACAAGTCTGCCACAATCTCCCCAACCTACCTGCCCCCCCTGGATTACAGCAGCCTGTTCCTGACACAAACAATATCAACCGCTGGTCGTTTTATGACTTCATAGTACGTTATTTTTGAAAACAGAATTATTTATATCTTACAAATAGACTTTTTATTTCAAAATCAAAGCATTCTGGAATAAAACCCTCCGAGCGTCCGTGTTTCTGAGCTCCAGAATGAGGGAAACAAGCCTTTAGCATGTATTACTGTCGTTCTAAAAATAATCATGATTAAACTCTAGGATCTGACCCCACAGCAGTACCAGGTCCTGTTCTTCATGTGTTCCTTGTTCACATCATAACTTCGGGCCTGGACCATGAAGTGATATTAGTGCGTTAGTCGACCTTTGTTGGGCTCAACTCAGGCTGCCTTGTATCACAATGACTGCTCACTTTCAACAAGTTCACATCGCCATGGTAACTACTGATGGCTAGTCAACCAATCTCCTCACTTACTGAATACTGCAGTGATGAAAAGTAATTAACTACATCTACTCATGTACTGTACAATTATGATATTCTTGTACTTTGCTTGTGTATTTCCATTTATGCTACTTTATGCTTCTATTTCAGAGGCGAGTTTTAAACTTTTACAGCCCCTCAGAGAGCAGCGTCTTGTTGGGGCCTCCGGTCACGTTTCAGATGTCAACGAGTTGTTAGCAGTTCCACCAAAAAAAAAAAAAAAACCTTCTCTGACTGTTTCATTGAAATCATGTTTGAGGCCCAAAGGGCGCAAATTTATGGTCAAAGGTCATAATTCTGGGTGCTTTTGGCTTAAACGTGCTGTTGAACGTCATCGAAGTGCTGCTGGGAGAGATTGTGGTGGGGGTGTGTGGATATGGGGGAAGGGGGCGGGTAATCACTGTCGCTAGACCATACGAGCCAAAACTATGAATTATTCAACTGAACGCCACTCCCTTTAAGTGCAGCCAAACAATGCTGTGACGGTGCCGCCGTAAAGGACCAGTCGGCGTCTCAAAATGCCACTTCATGAGCTTCACACTGCGAAAAATCTGAATCCCCGATGACTATTTCATCACCGCGAGCATTCCTGCTATTCTGCCCAGCCGGATACTTTTCTTGCTCAATTGCTTTCTTTCAACAGTCAGTCACTTAGAGCCTGAAGGCCACATCATCGAGTCCAGCGCTGTACGGTGCATCTGTCTCACATTTTACGGGTCATCAAAAGGATGTACGAGTCCCAAGTTTAGAGGAATTTGCAGAATGTGCCCCGTAGTCAAAAGAAGGTCTGTCTGAGTGCAGGAGGAGATACTACAGATGTGCTGTTCATTCTAAAAATGTGTCCTCGGAGAATAAAGATAACGCTGTTAGTTTCAGACTTGCAGAACCAAATCATGCATCCTGTTTTCCTTAAACAGGAATCAATACGGACACTCCATTTCCTGCTTTGGTTAGTCCGCCCGCCTGTCAAACAACTGCCGCCGTCTTTGGGGAGCGAGTGTTTTTTGAATTTGATGCACGGGCCGTAAAGCAGGGCCGACAGTGTTTACCGTCCCTGACAAATGACACTCTGGGAGCACTTAAGCGTCGGGAGTTCTGCGCCGGAGAAGACGAGGAGCAGCGCTGTTGTTTTCTGCGGTTCAACGTGTCTGACCGCAGGAAAACGCAGTAAATAGGTGTTTTTCTTTCATCTCAAATGAGGCTCAAGCTTAATTAGGCTTCTGCAGTCCACAGCCGCCAATTTAACATTCAGCCTGCGATGAAATTGACGGGGTGCAAAAGTCTTTTCCATGAAAGAGAATTCTTCATGTAGCAGCAGGCCTGAGAGGAACGAAGGGCTCCAGACTGCGAGTCTCTGCCGGACGGCCGGCTCGATCACTCGCTGCTGTGATCAATATTTGTATAACAACCAACGATCAAACGTCTACGTGATGTGACAAACCCGCTGAACGCCACCTGCTCGGCTTTAAACAGCAGACACACAAAGTCAGCGAGTAGCCGGTGAACACGATGGAGCATTTAGCAGCTAAAGAGCTGCACATTTCCCTGAGGAGGTGGTGGAGACCAAAGCAGAGCTAAAAGGAGAGTGGATATTGGACTTCTATTCAAGACTTCAGATAAATGCTAATGTTTGTTTACAGCTTGTTGCTGGTTTAAAGGAAATTCCACCATTCACTACTCTTGTATGTTAATTTCTAATGGTAATGAAGGAGTTATCTGTAATCTGGCTGGACACTGTTTAAAAAAACGTCATTACTGGTGGAATGATGTGAGGAAAATATCTTACTGCTGTTTTTCTGCCCACCACAGCCACTATGATTTAAACTATATATTACATTATTTTCTCCAGGCTTGCATTTGTGGTTGACATATTTTTAAACAAGATATGTTTGCACCATGTTTGTACCACATGTTGAATGCTGCAGACATTCACGTCTGAGAGGTTCAACACCAGCCCGGAAGAGTTTAACGTCCTCTTCTGATACGGCTGGGTTTTTTTTTTTTTTGGGGGGGGGGGGGGGGGGTTACCTGTTTTGCTGTTGTGGCTCTCAGACTGAACTCCTGAGCCTCGATGAAGTGCTGCAGCTGTAGTTCACTGAAGGCTGCCGAGGTCTCCACACTCCTTTGTTTTTCTTGCAGTTTGTTCCTGCTAACTAGCTTCCCCTCTCGGGATTAATAAAGACATTTATCAGTCGATCTGCATCATTATTAACGGTCAATACAAAAAGTGTCCAGGAACAAGCTCCCATAGCCCCGATGACAAAACCTCATGTGACTTGATGATGATTCAGATCATTGCACTAGAAATGTTATGACACGCTGCTGAAGCTGGTTGTGTGGTCTGCTATTAATGAGAATTTGAAGAACGCTCCACCATTCAGGCTGTAGCATTCATGATTATGAATGATTTAACTCGGTGGTTTACATAACACTCATCATTAACATGAGATTAATGAAGCGTTCTGCTCCCAGAGCTCATGTGGAGATGAGAGACGGGTTGTGAAGCCGGCCAACCGTGATAATATATACAACCACATGTTTTGGTATATTCTATATACAGTAAAGCAGACGACATCACTGGGAGGCAGGCCACTTACTGAATAAACGTCCTCTGCAAACACACGTTCTGTATTATAAATGGGAGCCTCGATGAATGGTTTCTAAAACACCTCCGAGCGCTCTGCATTGTGGATCTTAGTGGCTCTGCTTTGCTCCCGGGGGAGAATTGTATGACCTCTCGGTGAGATTCGACCACTTTGGCTCCATCATCCATTCACAGAGCCAGGTTTCAAATGTCACAGCCTTCGCCAAGGACCCGGCAAATAAGTAATGTCTTTCTTTGTTTCTAAGCAAAATCACATGACAATCAGCTTTTGGCGTCTTCATCAATCAAGGAAGAGGAGCGTAGCAGAAGACAGCAATGCAAAGGACCCGTCCAGTTCTCGAAGCAGAGTCCCCAACCCATCGGAAACAGATGAATTTCTTGATTAATCAACTCTCTGGATGTTTGTACAATCACAATGAGCACATGCATGAGGAAGACTATCCCGCCCTGGTTATGTTTCACTGCACACACTGTTGCTATCACTCCACCCATGGCTGTGAAAGCAATGCAATTCTATAGCCGACTGGATCCAGACTGAGAGAGTCTTTTCTGTTTGAGGACCCCCAAGGCAAACCTAATCAAAATGGGGCCCATGAAAATGTTTGGGAGCCACTGGTGCACCTTGTATCTGTGTGTGTGTGTGTGTGTGTTAGTGTGTGTGACAGAGAGAGTGATGAGGTATCGCTTTACGTCAGGAAGGTCATCATGTAGCCCCGAAACGTGCCTCTCTGACACGGAGAGGAAGGCACGTGGAATTCGCTTTAAAAATCTGCCTATTTTAATTTGCCATGCTTAAACACAAAGACACACTCATGAAAGGATGCGACCGAAGGTGTTTCCTGCTTGTCAGAGACCACTGCTCAATTCGGCATAACTCCGACAAATCAAGACGCAACTTACTGCAGCCAAAGTCCACTTTTATTCAAAATGAACTCTGCTCGCCGACGCATCGTTTTGGAGACGAGAAGTGAAGACGACCAGTTGTAAAAGTTAAAATTTTATTCAAACAAGTCTTACTATGTACACCGAATTAATGCCGAGTTGAATAGTATGTTGTAAGAAGTCTAATATTTTCTCAATGCATCTTCTGCTTTGACTGCAGGTCCTCTATCTGATGAAGAAACACAATATTGCTATATTTTTAAAGGGAGTTCGGCGCACGGACGCATCCACATAACGGCGCGTATGGGGTCTTCACCACCTGGATATGATGCTTCCTGCATTAAATTAATCACTTGTACAGACCGCACAAATACATATCTTTGTAATGCATCTCGGCTTCAATAACTAATAATTTACCTCAGATATGGGGAGACCGGGTTCGTGGAAACGAATTGGAAATCAGACCACTCGCCACGCAGACAATCGATGAGCCATGTAAAGCGGATTTACGTTACACATCATTTGTGGTGACCAAAAACACCTAAATGCTGATTTGTAGCGGCGAACAAATGTACAGCCCGGAAACAACGAGACCACGTCGGTGAGGACAGAATAGGAGCTCAACAAAGCGTTAATAAGGCGCAAATTCCTGCTGGCACTTTGGTTCTTTGGGGAACAGAAGATGCCTACCTTCTCATTGAGCCGAATGATTTGGTCCATTTTGTCGTCGTTTTGTAAAAGCTCCCTCAGCTCACTTGTGCTTAAAGCCCTGTAGCCGTCGGGACAAGTGTTGGACTCCTTCAAGTTGGACATTTTATCCCTTCAAATTGCGGCTGAAGACGGTTTGGAAACATAGAGTCCACGCAGCGGTTTCATCTCGCTCACATCGGAATGCGATGCGATCAGCCCGCATGGAGCGTCAAACCAGACACCAACCGGCAACCGGTGCGCTTCCTGTCAACGCCTTCAAAATAAAATAAGTTTCCTCTTTTAGCGCTCTGAATGGGAAGTGGCAGGGGTGGAAAGGAGCGAAGTACATTTACTCAAGTACTGTAGTACTACTTAACGGCAATTTAAGGGTACTTGTGTCCACTTTCTGTGAGAGTATACTTCTACTCCACACATTCATTTGACACCTTTAGTTACTTTGCAGAATCACATTTATTAAAATCTAATAAACAAAATAAAATAGTATATGTGTGTATTTCAGTGTAAGCTACGACTTTGACTTTTAGAGCTCCACATTTACCATCTGCAACATTAAAGTGCTGTATTAATGATGCATAAAGAGTACATTTACTTTTGGTACTCTCAGCATGTTTTGATGCTGATACTTTTGCATTTTTAAGTAAACATTTGAGTGCAGGACTTTTACTGGTAACAAAGGATGTGTGGGAAACTTTGGTATTGCTACTTCTACTGAAGTACACAGTGATTGGTCAAATCCTGAGACGTATATTAAGCATATGTGATAGGTGGTAGCAAGACAGAGATAATTTTAACATGTGTGTATACTATTGGCTGGTTTTATAACGATGTGTATGTTGTAAAATGATGATTTGTTTGACTTATAAGACAGTTTGTTAAAAGTTATGAAATACATGTATAATATTTCCCTCTGAAATGTAATGGAGTAGAGGTGTGCATAGACTGGAAATACTCAAGTAAAGTACAAACACCAGGAATTTGTGCTGAAGTACAGTAGCTGAGTAAATGTACTCAGTTACATTCCACCACTGGCACATTACCACAAGCCAAAGGCCCCACACTGAAACCAGGTTTTTGGGGCCCCAGCGATCTGAGGTCTTGAACACGAGTGTGTGAATGAATCTGGGAAACATAAACATAAAAAACTGAGCCGTAAATCTTGTTCCTCAGTGTTTTATTTCCGTTCTTTACTTTGTTCGAAGTATTTTATTTGTGTGCTGTGTTTTATGCATCAGTGGTGTTTTCTTACATTGTGTGGTGAGCTAAAGACAATTTTCCACTCTGGTGGACAATTCTATTATTTTCTGTTGTTCCCTGCAGTCTTCTTATTCCTTTTTTTTTTTTTTTTGCTGTAATAGTGTCAATAAAGGTTCTCTTAGACATTAAATTATTTATATTTTAAATCAGCTGTTTCACAAATTGCCCTCAAAGGCTCATTACTCCATTTAAAAGGTGTCATAGTGGCAAACGCTGATTTTTAACTCTAGAGCAATTAACACAAGGCTGATTTTTATAACATTAAATGTTTTCTGTATTAAATTCCTTTTTATTTTCTGATTTTTACTGCCAGTTGTCATGCTGATGAGTTTCTTTTTGAAAAAAAAAAGTGACAACTGTCCCTTTCGTCTGTGTCAAGCTAGCGCCGTTAGCTCTAGCTTCACTTCCGTTTTAGATTTTTCAACATTAAAGTCCACGTGACAAGGTACAGGCTGAGAGCCCTTCATTAATAGCAGCAATGGACAAAGCATTCAGATTCTTTACTTAAGCAAAGTACAAATACCATACTGTAAAATACTGCGTTGAAAATGTGAGCCTACTTAAATAAAAGTATGTAAGTATAATCAGGAAAATGTACTTAAAATATTCAAAGTAAAAATATGCAGAAAAAATGTGTTATACTGTTGTATATGATATCATTAGATTATTATTACTTACACATTGATGTTAAAGCAGTATTTCACTGTTGTGGGTGTTTGAGGTGGAGCTCATTTTAAACTCTTTTGTACAGGGCAGCACCTAAAGATTATTTTCATCTTGGATTATTCTGAGATTGTTTTCTCTATTAATCGATTGATTGTTTATTTGGTTTATAAAAACAGAGGAAATGTAAGAAATGTCATCATGATTGCCCGGATCTCAAAGTGACATCCCAAACCTCAGCATCATTAAAACAGATGAAAATAATCTGTAACATTTCATCACTATCGTGTGTTCGGGCTGTTTTGTTCCCACATTTCTCAGAGCTCTCAGCTACTTTCTGAGGAAGTTCGGCCTCTCTTTGGACAGCTCTCATGTGATCAGTTCACTAAACCCTGAACTGTGGCAGACTACCAACATCCAAACCCTCTCATATCCATTGAACGTCTCAGGACTAAGTGAAGCCATGACTGATGGCTGACAAGATATCATTATGTGGTCAGTGTGAGGGATTATTAGACGCATGTAGGTCACCAAACTGTTGCTTTAGGGCGTTTTTTCATAAAGAGAGTCCATACGATGTTTTTGAACATTTTTGCCTTGTCTGCAGTCTAATACCTGGACTCAGCATGACCTGCCTGAGGCATAGACACAACCTCATGAACTGCCTCGGCTGCTAGGGGCCCTGCTGCCACCAGGGGGCCCCAAGACACCCAGCGTGAAAACGAAAATGAAAATGGATGAATGATGAAGATCAACATTTGTTTTGTTTTTTTTTACCAAACATGGTAAATTTATTAAAGACAATGCATGGTTACAGATTAAACCACTGGTTTCCTCAATTTGTATGTCCGTATAAAAGAATTAAGTGAGTTGATAGCAGCTGCACCAAAGAGACATTTCCACTCCAACCGCTCAGATGGTTCATTTAAATAACTTTTCAATGCCTAACGAGGTCAAATTATCTACTAGTTTATAAAAAAGCAAAGATTAGAGAAAGTCCCCCTTTCATTAATTAATCATAAATTGATTATAATTAACCATTTATTAATCCATATAGACCATTTATAATCCATTAATTAATCCAATTTATAATCCTCCTCCAGCACTGCGTTGGACCCTTTGACCACTTACCTTCTGTTAGATGGATTTTAA